>NC_135998.1:7275155-7587655 GCF_048128805.1 Centroberyx gerrardi | reverse complement strand
ATATTTATTAGTAAAACCAATGTGTTTCGGCTCGTGGGCTTTATCAGGGTTTGGGGTCAGTGTTACCTGCCCAGTCCACGCACCTTGTCAGTGGGTGAAGTTGTGCCAGAATTACTTTTTCATTTTCAAAGTCTGAATACTACAAATTAATGGCAGCCACATGAGTTTTCTACATAATAACAAAGGTTTTTTTAGAAGCTTCCACCTCCTGTTACAGCCACAGTCTGTTTCTATAAGACAAGTATAGACAAGTCTGCTCCTAAACAGCTCACACATGGAGTGTAAGTACAGGAGACATGCTAATCAGAAACATATAGGATGGCAAAGCGATTATTGTGGGGACTAAATTAGCCACTGAAGTGACCTTCGTCCTCCAGCTCAGTACTGGCAGGCAGCTTGTAGACTATTTTCTCTTCCACTTGACATCAAGAAAGAGCCACTTTGAAAGCTTGTGCATGCTTGAAGCCAAGGCCCTGGTATAATAGTATCGCTGATATATTTGCTAAATGCTACCATCACAGCTGGATCCTCGATTACTGAGCGGTGCAGATAATGGGCCGTGCCATTTTAAATGAGCTAGACTAATCTACAATAAACAAACTGTTCTTTAATGGCCAACAAACTGAATATGCTGTTTGATGTTTACAGTGATAAACTAAGTGCTATTACAAGCCCCAAGGTCTTCATGGACTACATCAAAATCAATGCCAACAGTCAATAACATGAATAAACTTTCAAGATCCTTTGAGAGAAGATTGTCAAATAATGAGAGAAACCATTCAGTCGAACCTCTGGGCCATAATCTCATGTCTCTATGATACAATATCACCATCATCATTACTGTGCCATTAGTTATTAGCAAAACAAAATGACGCAGCTAGTTTGGCTGCTTCCAAATCATTCACCTGACTTTGATGAAGTATTTCCTGACCAAATAGTCGGATCGGGAGTCACAAAAACAGCGCTATGTTTCCTGCAGTGTTAGCAGTTTCTGTACACCTACTCGTTTTTCAAATAGATTCAATAAAAGATCTATAGCATTTTGGAATGGAAACCTTCACCTGCATATTGGTATTTCTATGAGGAGTGCCGGAGGGAGGACAGCCTACACTTCTCACCACTTTGCATTCTCTAAAGAGAGCTGGGAGTGAAGCTACTGCTGATGAGAAAATGTCTGAGCACGTAGAGGACCTTGTCATTTTGAGGTGAACGTATGAATTTTAAATAAGGGCCCCTTACTTTTTTTTTTCTCCTCTGTGGGCAAGTTGAATCTGACACAAATGGGTCAGCGCCTTGCTTTGATACCTTACAGTTTATTAGACGGAGCTGAGTAACCTGCCAGCTGGTTGCCTCGCTAATCTGAGAAACCTCGAGCTTTTTGACCAGAAACCTGTCAAAACGCTCAGCAGTTTCACCGAATGCGGCATGACTGACAGTACAGTTGTGCAGCTCAACATCTGCATACATTTTATATTCTCAGAAGAGTGCATTGCTTCATGACATATATATACATTATATATACAGTATGTTTTTCCCCCCATACATCACAGCAAAGGGATTCTACTGAGGATCCACAACAAAGTCATTCATATTTCTTGAAGAGGACACACTCATCTTTGTTGATCAAACTCAGCTCACGGCAGAAAAAAGAAAAACGGTAGAATTTCTAGAGTTCTACAGTTTTTTTTTCCCAGTCTTCCTTATCGTTCACCCTTCATATTATGTGCCGGGGCAATACGGGTTGAGGAGGAAAGGCTACATCTCCCCCAGGCTTGGTGTTCACTAGACTCCTGCAGGAGCAGCTGCCTCCTCCACTCCGCTCTGCTCTCCCCGCCCCAGACCCCTCTGAATGATTTAAATGCCCCTGGATAAAAAAAGATCTGGATGATGGAAAGGAAAACAGGGCCACTCCTTGGGGCAGAACCTGACATATATGTGGCAGAGGAAATTCCATCCTGTCGAGCTGCACTGCGACTATTGCGAATATTCCCCCCCAAATGTGGCGAGGTATGTCAGCGTTTCAGGCACTTTTTTTGTAGCTCGTAACGCATCATCGTAGTCTCCATCTGGCCTTTTAAACCCTCCGTATCCCAAAGTGACAGCCAGTTATAGGAAGAGTACATCGAGAAGTGACTCATTCATTTAGCTTGTTTCCTAATTCTCAGACCCCCAAAAGAAAACCGCTTTCTGTACCGTTCTGCACGTGATTCTAAGAAACATTTAAGCTTTTTAGGCTCAATATGCGTTCCAGCTCTTGATTTATGTCAGCAATTGACTGTGACCAGGAAAGATGAAGCTCTCAGGAACATCTTGGTTTAATTAAATATTGATAATTTTGGAGGGAGGCGGCACTACAGCGCTCTTCAAATCCCTGCGATTTTTTTTTTCTCCTGCTCCAAAAGTAATCCTTTTGTAGTCTGTCCACACTTCACTCATCAGACATTTAGCAGAACCAGACCGTGTCGGGGGCCGAAGCTCGCTAACTTCCACAATGTCGATACAATAAACAACAGTGTGTTTTTCGGGTGTTTTTTTTTGCAAGTATTCTAGCTCGGCATCACTTTGCACTTATCAAAGCGAGTCGATTCCGCTTGACATCATTTTGCGAATTTCATGCATCTCAGACAGAGAGAAATATATCATGCAGCTCCCCTGGATGTCGGTGGATCTATTTTTGTCACATACTGTTGTTGGCAAGGGCTGAGCCTATTATGCTAAAACAGGAAATGAATCTTCACTCTGAATTAGAATCCATTTTCTCCCGTAAGCAGCGGCGTATTAGAGGCCGACCAGGACACCTTGAGCTCTGTATTAGTATTCAGGCCTCCGCTGCCCAGGTGTCACCGTGGAAAGTTATTGGGATCTAAAGCAGCTCATATACTGTAACAGCCATTTATCCTTCCAGAGAAAATAGTCTGACACACCAAAAGAAATATCAGTCTCAACTCTCAACTAGTTCGTCTTTAAGGTGGGACGTCTACATATAAGCAGGTCTATTCTCACAAGAGGCGGCATTACCATTCAGCTGTCCAGGTGTCACCAAGGGAAAGCGGACGGGACCTTGCTCACACAACAACCATTTATTTACCCTTCCAGAAAAAAACATTCTCGTCATGTGACAGACTCAACAATGTAGGTGAAACAAGTGCATCTTTAAAGCAGGACTTGTCACAAAGGCAGATTATGTTCTCAAAAGAAAAGCATAGAGGAAGTTAAATTTGATGATAGAGCTTGTTGAATGAGACTGGATCTGACAACACTGATGTAGCGGTAAACAAGAAGAAGGGTAAACTAGGTACACTGCAAAAAATCTCCATCTTTGCAAGTCATTTAGTCTATTATTGAGTCCTAAAATCATAATTTTCTTAAAACAAATTAAAAGCTCTACCAATGAGGTTTGATAATTTCACTTGTTTCCAATGCAAATCAACTTGTTTCAAGAATTTTGTAGAATCAAGTGTGATTTTCTTGATAGTAGCCCAGTGATCTGCCTTATTCTGACTTGTTTCAACATACTGACACTCATTTCTAGAAAATTCCTGAAATAAGTGAAGCTGCATTGGAAACAAGTGGAGTTATCTCACCTCACTGGCAGAATTTTTGTCTTGGTTTAAGAAAAATAAGATCTGAAGGCTGAATATGACACTAAACGATTGGCTAAGATGGATGTTTTTTGCAGTGTAATATCCATAAGTACAGCCACATAATCAAATGGATCTAGTTTCAGAATAATACGTCTAGTTATCCGTATCAAAACACAACTATAGGTCCAACAAAACAGCAGTATAATGCTTTAACTCTAGTTTTGGATGCTTATTGTCCTACTAATCACATTAATGCATCAGCTATGGCATAAAAACATCTCATTTTCATTTCAAGTTACAGCAGTCTCGACACTCACTGTAATGTATTCTATGTGTTTTATATCGTACAGAGTTTTGGCTTGAAAAGGACGGTAAACTACATCTTTAAAAAAAAAGAGGGGGTGTTGACTGAGTTGGGGTGAGTTTACTCTCCACTACATCTGTGTGTGTGTGTGTGTGTGTGTGTGTGTGCGTGTGTTGACTGTATGCTTCTCTTCCCAAGGCTGTTGGATGTCATTGGTATGTGCTGATTAGAATCCCAACCAGCCCTCCTTTTCATTCCTTGTTTCGGGGGGTGAGATTCTGTGAATGGAGGCAAAGCACAAAGCTCGCCTTTTCATGGGAACGAGTCCCCCTTTTAGCCACAGATCTCATCCACGGACCGGAGGAGCAAAGACCTGGAACTAATTACACTAACGAGTTCACCCAGAGCCCCCGTAATAGCTAGTGAGCAGAATCATTAACAAACGTTTAAAGACGCGCAGATGTACGTGTACACGGACACACACACACACACAGTGATAAATAAGTCAAATTTGCAGAGCTGGAGGATGATTCTGTTACAGTCTCTGATCAAATTCTTCAGTGAATCATGCTGCCATGGTCTTATTCGCTGCGTGAAACAACAACTCTCTCCATCTGGCAGGACTCCTTACCTGCCAGCATCACACCAAACATCTTTTCCCTTCCTCGTGTACCTGAGCACAACAAGAGGCTCCCCTAAGGCTCTGACACTTACACAGGTAGCTCAGCAAAAGCATATGGGGAGTTGAAATTCAGCCCGTGAGCTGACAAAAAAAGGTGGCTGAATAGGGGGAGGAATTTAAATGTAAATGCATCTTTAGACTGGAGACATCACGTTGGCATTCAGGCGCTGCCAGGCGGAGAGCCTGTGCCAGCAAATGCTCTGACAATAAGCAGTGTGCAGGCAGCAGTGAAGCAGCACAGGCTGCGGGGAAGCTGTCACAGACTGAGGAGCAGGACTCGGTCCAAGGTTAACACCGCTGAGCCCCAGCTGGGCTTGTTTGTGGACATATCAGGATAGATGATAGAGACACTATGATACAGACACCATGGCAGTAAACCATGGCAGATGAAGAGCAATGAATAGCAGGTATCATACCGACTACAGTTTATGTGTATCCCAGACAGTGGGGCAATACTTGGCGAAGTGGATATGACCATGCAAACAATGCAACTGAAACTGAAACAGACTGCGGGGAAGAGAAGCGTGGAGCCAAATCCAGAATCACCCAGTCATGCCATTAGTTGGAGAATCTCTTATTAACACAACTTAGAGGTGCAACACAACGGCCGTAGCCTATAGCGCTTTAACTGTCTAGTTTCTGATGCTCATTATCCTACTAATGACGTAAATGGACCAATCGGTCCAAAAGAGCAGCCCAGTTCTGACTTTTCACTCTCCCTAAATTTTGTGCATTGTTATGAAACGAAGGGCACACAGACGAAAAAAAAAAACAGGAATGGCATGGAAACTCCTATTAGTTTGATGACAAAACGCGGCGCGCATCCACACCCATGTGGATGCTGACCTAAATCTCGCCGCTGTGCATCACATTCCCTGCAAATCCTCGTTTCTCCTATAAGCTAAGCATGAATCATCGGGGTAAATGAGGAGGGGGGGGGATCCAGCAAATTGAGTCCCGTCACAGCCCATATAGACCGCTGGAAACATCAAACAAACTGGGGGAATCTGGAGCAGCACCGCATCCCCACATGACAGTTTTCAGTTTGTTATGTAACATTGTGAAGACCAGTAAGGAAAAGCCAGCAGTACAGGACTTACCTGTAAAGGTTAAGGCTGGTATATTCACCGCGACTTGTGGGGGGACTTATCCGTTATCCTGCTGTCTCAAGCCCGGCTGTCCAGCATTGCAAGACTCCGCTTGAATGAACTATGTGCGCCTTTACTCGCTGGTGGGAGCCCACGGAGAGATGAATGGCACAGCAGTTTATTTTCAGACCTCTTACCCTCACAGTCCTACACACACGCACACATACACACACACACGCACGCACACACACGCACACACACACAAAAATGACAATCGGAAGGAAGCACCGTCTCGCTAGAGTTCTTCAAGAGGCTTGGACAGCTCCGGTGCTGAAATCTTCTTCTTCTTCTTCCCTTTTTTTTTTTTTTTTTTTTTTTTTTCCCAGGCTGGGCTACTCCCTCAGCATGTGGAGAGAGGCAGCTTGCAGTTCAGGCAAAAGCAGCGCGCCCTTGATAGCTGTTATTGCCCGGCGCACACTCACAGACGGCCACTGTGAAGTTAAATCACGGATTTATCACCATCATTGCATCCCCCCCTCCCTCCTCCCTCTCTCGCTCTCTCCCTCTCTCTCTCTCTCTCTCTCTCTCTCTCTCTCTCTCTCTCTCTCTCTCTCTCTCTCTCGCTCTCTCTCTCTCTTCCTCCTCCCTCCTCCTCCTCCTCCCGCAAGCCCCGTGAGTCAGTCGTGATCATTCAGGTTAATAACTTGTGGGCTACTCAATCTTGAACGGGAGCATCTTGATTGGCCAGGACCCAGTTCTCAGATAATGACGTTATCAGAGATACTTCTTCGGCAACCAATAACTCTTCTGCAGATATTTAAAACGTAACAGGGCTCCTCGCTGTCGACTGTGTGTGTGTTTGCAGCTCATGTGGCCCACTTGGATCTCGACTGGCAGGAAGGGGGTGCACGTTTCATAGCAATGCATCCTGGAGTCGAATTTCAACATAGCCTATGTATGAACGGGGAGGCATCCAATATGCTGCGCAGACGCCGGGGGTTTGCGTCTGCACAGCACAAATGAAATGAAATGCTGTAATAATGTTATAAAGGAAGAAGAAGAAATGGACTGGGGAAAGCACAAGGAGTCTCGGGGCAAAGGTGAAAAACTGGGGGGGAAATAAAGGTCATTAGTTCCTTTTCTCAAGAGTTCATTATGATTTTATGAGGATCATGATTTTAAAATACTATTTTAAGAGCTTTATTAAGGGGGAGAATCCTTAATATCAATGTAAAGAAGACAAAATCATATGATATTACAGAACAACTGATGTAAATACTGACAGTAGGCTATACAAGTATTATCTGGAAGCTGTGTTTTTCATTTAATCATGAAGCTGAAAAGCTGAAGTTAATGAATTTTTATTATGAAGACATTTTGAAGGGCCCATTGACTTGCTGTATAAAACAATTCCCCCCTTAAGGACAAAGAGAGATCTATTGAATTTAAGTGGTAATGTTGAAGGGAAAATGCATGTAAATGTATGAGAAGAGTGGAATGAAAAAGAAAAAAAAATCCATTTGCAAGTCATACTTTAAGAGTATCTGGGTGTTTAGGCTTACACAACATTTACATACTGGGAAAACCCCCCAGACTGGAGCTTTAAATGTCATATATTGACAATGATGCTATAAAGAGACAAAACTGGCAATATCTTTGACTGAATGATGAAATAAGTTCAATGAATATCACTTATGCTGTATATTTGAAAAGGGCACCCACACCCACATGCAGTAATTCAAAAAGTAGCCTACTGGCACCCTTGACTTTCTATGGTCTTCATTTACTTCAAAATAAATGTAGCCTATATGGGTTTTTTTGTCTGAAAGAACGATTAAAAAAAAAAAGGACATAGACATAAAATCACAGACTTGGTGGTGGCTCAGTGGAGTGAGAAAGGCACTTGGACATTTTCATCCAAACACACACACACACACACACACACCATCAACCCTACCACAGTGCAAGCCAGCCCTAATGATGCTGTGTGTGAGTGCAATTACAATACCAGTGCCAAAACCATCACTGGCATGACACAGCACATGTGTTCCCAGCATATTTCCAGCCAATAACGCCTAAAGAAAAAAGGAGAAACCTCCATAAATCTGCATCCCAATTTACAATATGTTACTCCTTGTGTCTATATACAAACATACATACATAAATACATAAATAAATAAATAAATACATACATACATGCATACATACATGGATAAATACACACATTCATATAGGATATAGGGTGTAACAACCCACTGAGCGGTTATCATTACACAAATTTCAAAGCCAGGTTTTCCAGTGTCCGCAGCAGAGTGTATATGGTTAATGTATGAACGACTGTACATGCACCGTGTCCCACTGTGCGGTTCCACGGCCTGCTGGTTCAAATGGACGGCCATGCATTATTGATGAGGAAGTAAATGCACACTGACCCGTGGGTCTCGGGCACTTGGTCTCTTTTCTCAGCTGGAGGAAAGGAAGGAGGAGGAAGCGGCGGTCAGCGACGACATGTCACACAGGAAACCCGACACCTCACCCGCCTCATGGTGACATGTTTTTCCCCCTGTAGTCACCTATGAGCTTTACATCACTAATAAGATATGGATTTCCTTTGTGTTGACTAACTAATCTAAGATGAACTACACAAGACTCAATTACTGCAGACTGAGTTAATTTTTCAGGATAGTTACTAGGAAAATGAATAGAAAAAGGCAATAGCATGCAACCGTGGAAAATACCTAGAGTACACTGCAAAAAATCTCCATTTTAACAAGTCATTTAGTCTATTATTGAGTCCTAAAATCATAATTTTCTTAAAACAAGTGAAAAAATCAGCCAATGGGGTTAGATAATTTCACTTGTTTCCAATGCAAATCAATTGGTTTCAAGAATTTTGTAGAATCAAGTGTCATTTTCTTGATAGTAGTGCAGTAATCTGCCTTATTCTGACTTGTTTCAACATACTGACACTCATTTCTACAAAACTCCTGAAACTGCATTGGAAACAAGTGGAGTTATCTCACCTCATTTGCATATTTTTTCCTCTTGTTTTAAGAAAAATAAGATTTGAAGACTGAATTTGAGACTAAATGACTTGTTAAGATGGACAGGTTTTTTTTACAGTGTATTTTTAATACTCTGTTTAAGACTGTTCAATTTCTCTGTATTCTTTATTCTGTTGTATTTGACAACCTTTCACACATAAAACCCATCCGTCTTGCTCAATTATTGCCTAGCCTGGTAAGACCATCCTGATCACGTGACCTCACATTCTGTTTCGCTCCACGGATCAGTCTGGACTTCTAGCCGCCCACATCGATTTCCTGAAATTACAATGTAACCGGGCCAATCAGGGACTGCGTCGTAGTTGATGACGTGAAATACAGGCCGCCGCTGGCAAAACAGTAATGGCGTCTCCCGAAGCAACAAGCGGTAACGTTAACGTTAGTAGAGTAAACACAGCCATAAGTGCAGTTATTGCAGAAATAGGATAACAACAATTAAACAAGAACAAGAGTATGCACTAGCGGAGTTTCTCGGCGGAAAAGACGTTTTCGCCGTTCTTCTGACTGGATTTGAATTTGGATTCACTGATTGGCTGAAGGAATTTGTCTGTCAAGGCAAGTACTCCCGTCCACTGAAATCGATGTGGGCGGCTAGAAGTCCAGACTGATCCGGGGAGCGAAACAGAATGTGAGGTCACGTGATCAGGATGGTCTTACCAGGCTAATTATTGCCCGCAATTATGTTAAAATCATAAAGCTTGTGCACTGGTCAGCACAGATGAGTCAGAGTCTTTAAGAGGAGCGGACATGCAGGGGCATTAAAGCTCATTATTCTATGGAGATTTTTTTGTTTTTTTTACAGGAACGGGCTCTTTATGAAGACAAACGGGCAGAGGCAAAGCCAAGCCTGGCAAAAGTTTTAAATGAAGCCGGCTGGGAAACCAAACAGCAGCTGCCTGTGTTCCCCTCTCAGAATGGTTGCGACGGTCTCAGCAGAGTTGTCCGTCACCATTAACCGTCCATTCACAGTCCGGTTGCATTTCCATTAGCATTCCCTTGGATCTGGAGGTGGATTTTGGGGAACTGCAATCACCGCCTTTTCAGCAACGCAATAAATTCCCTGAGCAATGAGGTTTTGGAGTGAACAATGTACCTGATTGGACCTCACACTCTTTTTATTGTGTCGCTTTTTTCTGTGGTAAAGGAATTTCACTGTGAGATCACCAACTACAGCTATAATGCAGAGGTGGAAAGTAACTAAATACATTTACTCAAGCACTGTACTTAAGTACAGTTTTGAGGTACTGGCACTTTACTTGAGTATTTCCATTTTGTGAGACTTTATACTTTTCCTCCACTACATTTCAGAGGGAAACATTGTACTTTTTACTCCACTACATTTATCTGACAGCTGGAGTTACTAGTTACTTTGCAGAATAAGGTTTTCTTACTAATCTCAGCATCTACACCATGGATGCTGAAATTCATAACATCACACAGCGTGGTCCAGGCTGGTGGCATTAAAACCAATATTGGAAGAGAATGCAGTGTGAAAAATGACAGGAGTTTGAGCAACCTAAAATATCTTCCCCCATCGTCCAGCAGATATGCTAAAACACCACAGCTTGTTTTTAATGAAATCATGAAAACTGTCACATTTGGAAACGTGTTAAAGCTGAATAAAACCTCATGTAGTTTACATATGGCTCAGGCTCTGTAGATCGACTCAGACGCACAACATTAACTGCACCTTGGAAGCCATGGGTCCACAAGGCAAGGTTTATTTATTTATATATGACATTTCATACACACAGGCAATTCAAAGTGCTTTACACAAGGTATATACGACACTAGATGAGAAATACAGGATGAGATAAATAAAAAACAAATGACAAGAGGCTTACTCATGAAATACACACATCATGAGTTGAAAAACAATCATTATTACTATTATAATTATTACTCATGAAGTGTTTGTCTGTCTAGTCCACATTCCAATGTAACACACACACTGTCTCTGTCATCTCTGTGTGTTAATTTGTGAGTTGTTAATGCAGCAAGTCACATTTCTTGTATCCTTGTGCTGTCACACCTTGCGAATTAATGTTGCATGCTGTCTGAAACAATATCCAGTGTCTCTGTGCATAATATAGCCTACTATATGTCTGGTTTGCAATAAAAAAGAGAAAAACAATTATGTAACATTACAGTGTACAGTACCTTGTAAGGTGTATTTTATGTCTAATTCAATGATATTACATCAGTATATTTGTCATAATATAATGGCATATATATAAAATAAATTCTACATGGATTATACAATTCCCCATATAACAGTATGAGTCTAATGGTGTGCGTCTTTCTTATACCATATATCATACCAAAATGATAAAACTGATTTAAAACAGGTTTCAAAGCGGCTTCACAAACCATTCGATTCTCAGTCCTGAGCTGATAGTACTGCAGGTCTTTTATTCTATTTATATTATTTAACCTTTATTTAACCAGGTGAAGTCCCATCGAGATTCAAAATCTCATTTTCAAGGGAGTCATGGTTCCACTTGGATCTACAACGGTCAGTTGTACACACAGATGGACATGGATGTGCAACAAACAGTGTGTGTTGAAATTCAAAATGTCTCTAAAGTGTTTTTTTAAGTGCTGCACTATAATGACAGTTATGTCGTAAAAGTCCAGTTGTGTTTTTAAAACATCTCCCATGTTGTTTGAAGTCCAAAAAAAGAAATCACATTGTCAACCTGAATCAGAACAAATACTTAGGATTGTATTCATAAATTAATTCAGCGTTTATAATTTGTTGTATGGAGCAGTACTTTGAAAATTAAATATATACATCTTTAAACTCTGGAAATGAGCTATGAATTATTCTATGGATGTAAGCTATTCTTGTTTATATTCTTGTTTATTTTTTGATATATCTATCAATTTATCTCTCTTTTTCTCTCTCATATACTGTATATCATAAATAATCTCAACATCTCAAATGTAACGTATGTAATAGTACACGGAATTACATATATGTACATGGAATTACGTGTTCATGCACATGCAATATACAGCACGTGTGTATTTCCTGTGCGTAGAGCGTAGCCTCTCTCTTGCTGCTTTCAGGAGCTTGTCTTTGTTTATTAGACTCATGAAAAACCGCCGTCTCAGCGTGACACTTGTCCGTGACCCTACAACCTCAGTCATTGAAAAACAGCGGATGATATTTTCTTCAACATGTGGAGCTCGCTGCTCACATCACGTCATTGTGGATTGTGCAGCTTTCACATGAAAGAGAGTGTTGAATATGTGATTGAACACACAAGGGGGGAGAATCGGCTTTTTTAAAAATTCATCTTGGCACGTTCACCCAAGCCAAGGGAGCTGCAACAACACAGAGGAAGGTTGGACACTTCTGGAGGATGAAGTCCTTTTCATGTGGTTCAGGACACAATGTCTTCACTGATATAAAAGGAAAAGATAGCATTGATCCGGTCCAAACAATGAGTGTGTTTACATGCACATTAATATTCTGAGATCATTAAGGATATTTAATTATTCTATTTAGGAGTGTTGCAAGTTAACACTGAATCCCATTTGAGACAAGCTAGGAGAAGCTTGTATCCCAATAATTAGAAACCCAAATATAACTACAGTATGTAAAACACCTTATCCTATCTACTGGGTGCTGTCTCCACCATAATATTCAGAATATTCTGTGATTTCATGTATACAGGGATATTTATGAGCGGGATATGAAGATGTATATAAACTCTTCGGTAGCATATACTTACAGATAGATACTTTATTGTCCTACAAGAGGAGATTTGGTTCCACCCTTTGTACAAAGCCTCACATACATGTACACACATACCCACCACACAATATTCATACAAAACAGGAAGACAACAATACATTAACAATACATTGACACAAGACATTCAATGCACTGAATTCAGAGCCTCAGTGGCAGAGGGGACAAAGCTCTTTTTAAAGCGGGCCTGTCTCCAGGTGACGGACCTGTACCTGCGACCGGATGGAAGCAATGTGAAGAGAGGATTAAGGGGGTGAGTGGGGTCCTGAGGTACGGTTAGTGTTCTGCGTGTTATGGCTTTGTTATTGAGGTCTGAGGTCTGATGGGGGTGGGAAGGCCAATGATCTTGGATGCGTTGTGTGAGATGAGGGTGAGCCGGTTCCTATTAGTGACTGTTAACATGGTGAAGAAACAGGGGGAGCAGTAAAGTAATATGGGCTGAATTATACTTTTGTACAACAACAACAGAAGATATAAAACCACAATTTACTATATTCGCGGATATACTATATTTTTTTGCTTATATTTTCCATTCTGTGTTCTATTACTGTGTCTTACTGTCTTATCTTATCTTATCTTATAAAAAAGATTATTTTCGAACACTATTAGTGTAGTTCTTTAAAAATAAGAGTATATTTTTATTTGACTTTTGTTGTACTTGCAAAAGGTACACTTGAGAATAGTATACTTAGGCTTGTACTTGTACTTAATGATACTAGAAATATACTTTAATAAACTTAAAAGTGGACTGTTTCAGTTTCAACAAGTAACAAAATACTAGACTTACAAGTAAACTAATAGTTTACCAAAGTTAGGACACTTTTTACACAAAATGCACTTCAAGTTTACTACTTTGTTATAAGGGTTGTCTCATTTATCATCATTCAACTTCTGACGCTGAGGAGTTTCATTTCAAAGTGCTATACTGTATAATTTGGGGGGAAAAAATGCCACCTGAAATTAATCAATTTTGGTGTACCGGGTATTTCAAAATCATAGATGAGTCTATCCTTCAAACGTAACTACTTTGTAAGCAAATGAATTAAGACGACTCCTAATAATATCATAATATTATTTACTTTTATGCTGGTAATCAGTTTGTAAGATTTGTCTTTTTTTTTCAGTGGAAATATAACATCATTTTGGAATGAAACTCCTCATTCATTCAGCTCACATTACTGCACAAAAAAAAAAAAGAACATACATCAAAATGTCAAAAAGACACAGAGGTCAAACGTGCACAAAGCCTGATGGTATCTCCAGAGACGTGGATACAAAATAAGATGAATCCACTTTGCTGTGAGAACATGATAAGGCATTCTTTAAGCCCCATCATCTCAACATTCTATTCTGCTCTGAAGAAACAGAAAGATCCCCGCTGGAAGATCAGCCGGAGTGAGCGCTGCGGATGAATTTTCATTTTTTGTTTGATGTTCCAGCATGATCAGATTAACTGTGAGATGACTCATGATGCAGCCGAAGACTTTGTGGTGTCAAGTGTTTAATAAAGATGTGAATTTCAGTGCTTTACTATAAATACAAAACTTACAACTCTCAGCTTAACACTTAATTAGAGTTCAAGTGGGATGCTAGTGAATGTTCAAAAGACTGTCTTTTTTGATTTTTTTAGGATGCACGATTCAAAAGGAGGAATCCCCCTTTCTCAGTTTTGTTGCATGGAATTTATTTTCATTGGCCTGTATCATACAACTTTTTTTTTACTGCACTTTGTTTTTCTCATAAGTATTTACGTTTGATATAGGAAACGTAAATACAGTAGGCCTACATATTGTTGTATTACATGTATAGCATCCCTAAACATGGTTTTAAATGGTGTAGGTAGGGGGAATCTGTTGCTGCCTTTGCCAAGACTGTTGCCAGGCAACTGATCAGCCTTCTGACTGGTTTAGGTTCGCTCCAATTCAGCCAATTTTGTTTTTCAAAGTTTTGAGTGTGAGTGAGACTTTTAGAGGCGTCACCGTCATCCCTCTGGGACCAACCCGCCTTATACGACTCGTCATATAGGGGGAATAGCATCACATTTCGTCTGCATTCATGGTTTATCTCTTGGACAATTCGGTTTGTATTGGTGAACCTTTACTGTCGTTCCCAATTTAAAAAATGATGACCGGTGAGCTTGTCCTCCTCCTTAATCTCTGATGTCACGCAGATGTGCAGCTCCATAGAGAATGAAGTGGAAGAGATATAAAAAGTGACTGTGAAGGTGACCAAGGTGATTTCCTCAGGCTATGAATAGATTTGATGGCTAGAACTGATAGCTGTCTGCCGCAGATTGAAATTCACATGATGGGAAAGTTCAGTCAAACCTTTTGAGTCCACAGAGTCGATGCCCTGCTCACTCTGTATGTTAACTTACTCCAAAATTATTCAGGATACTTAGTATTCCTTTGAAAGTTTGGTGCATATAATTGCAATATCCCATTTACAATAGCAGAAATAAGCTCATATTCCAATTATCAGGAGCCAGACTGTGTAATCGGGATACTCCGATTTTATCATCTGTGTAAGTTCTGTTCCCATGGTGATATTCCTTGTACGCAGGGACATTTTTGATAGAGAGGATACATATGAGCAACTCCTGACTTTGACTTTAAAGCGAAAATATGCAACTTTTTTCATATTTAAATAACTATAAATAAGTAGGATATATTATACATGATCAGTATCTGTCTGTGACCCTGTGTGTTCATGACTAAATCCTCCCATCTGCCTGAAATTGGTTTTTCAATGATGTTCTGGACGTTTTGGGGCGTAAACCATTTGCTGTGGTGTGTGTTATTGCAGTAAGTAAAGAAAGTACAGCGAAGCTAAATGTGCAGCAGACAAAAACCCGCTAAAAAACACTTTTATATACATTTATTGCAGATTGGCTGCTTTCATTCTTCTTTTCGTCTCATGTCTCTGACACATTATTGATTTTCGTATTGTGTTTTTCATAGGTAAATTCATGTTATGTGGGTGTTTTCTTTCTAAATTCATTGGCCAAATTCAAACAATATTCTTGACAGGTAGTGCCTAATAGTACTGGACATTTAGAAATACTATAGCTCCAGCGCTCCCATCCAGATGATGGAAAACATAGAACAATCTGGTGAAACTCAACGGAGAACAGATCAGTTCTGATTGGACTATGTCTGACTGGAAGCGAGGACATGCAGGCATTACCACGTTCTCATTATCCCTCACCCAGCTAAAACCCAGAGAACAAAACATTGTTGCGATTCAATGGCTTAAAGCTACAATAAGCAACTTTTCACCTTGAGGCAGGAAGTGTACTGTTTGTCCCTTCCTCCTCCCCCTCAGTTGGTCAAGTTCAGACACAAGCACTTGTCACTCATCTTGATGATGTGTCCACTTTGAAACAGCATCTCGCCTGAGGCTGAGGTAGAGGCATCTGTAAAGCTTCCAAAGGCACTGAAGAAGCAAACAGTGAAGCCAGACAATCTGAAAAATACAAAAACAAATGCCGATGTTCACCCGTATTTTTTAATGGGCCTTGTCCGCCGCACATTTAGCTTCGCTCTACTTTCTTTTCTTACAGCTTTCCGCCATTGCTGATATTGTTATAACTTCCCTGTGCTGTGGCCACTAGCCTCAAGTTCACTGTTGGCCATACGCATACGTCAAACAGCCAAACAAATAATATATGCCCCAAAATGTTGCAAACATCATTGAAAAGCCAATTTCAGGCAAACGGAGGGATTTAGGTACACACAGGGTCACAGACAGACACAGACTCATTATGTACAATATATCTTATTTATTTATTGTTATTTTAAAGCTGCAGTAAGCAACATTTTCTGACCACTAGAGGGCGACAGAAACCGCAACACATTTGTAAATATCACACAGCAAAGCCACTGCACTACGGAGGCCTACCAAGGACAAACATTGGAAAGCACCGTGCATAAAAGCTAATAGCTGCTGAAGGTTACGTGTCCCACAATGACAAGTGAAGAGGTCGGTAGCAAGTTTACTAGTTTAACAAGTTTACTCGCTTGCTTCATCGATAGCCATTATGAGAAAATGTTCAGGAATGGTAGGGGGAGAGCGCCGCTTTTAGACAGCGAGGGAGGGGACAAGCTAGTTTAAAAAAAATGGTAAAGCTACTGAATGGAGCGGGAGGAGCTTCGTTCCGGAGCGTAATTTGACAACAAGCTTTAGAAAAGAGGTGAAAACAGCAACACAGCTGGCTGCTGTGTGGATATTTTTTATATCACTATGTCTCAATGAAATCTACACATAGCACACATTAGTTTCAGGATTGGTTATAAGGTCTGATATCGCTAATTGCAGGTGTAATGTGAAAAAAGTTGCATATTATAGCTTTAAATTGAGTGTTATTCCCCTTTAAGACTGCTCTCGTAATGCCTCTCCTCTGCTTATCACCACTGCACGATGCGATAGAAAGAATTGGTAATTGGATTTCCATCCTCACACTGAAATCCGATAGACTGCTGCCAAACAGTAATCTCTTATCTACCTGTCCATCACTGCAGAACATTATGACAAAGCAAAGATGAAGTAGGGGCAGTAATCTGGTACAGTGCTACTTCTGGAGCACAGCTGCTCTTTGTCACACCGTGTGGTTTTCTATGTGACTTGTGGCTTACCTCCTGACTAAGCACAGCTGGTCAGATTTTATCCAGATGCTACCTGCCATCCGATGCTGCTTTACAGTTCCCTCTGAATGAGGAGCTGACCAAAACACTGTCATTCCTCCTCTTCATCAGCCCTAATCGATGGATTCGGTCCGACGGCTTCGGCATTTTCGACGTGTAACTCGTACCTCAAACTTGTCATTGTTTTCACTTGAATGTAAACCGTACATGGTCCAGTATGTGTGGTCCATTTCTCAATTCCTGACTTTACATTACCATTTTTTTGGAGATAAACGTTTTTCTTCCGATAATAATAATGTCTTTGTCTCGCGATCTATATTTTTCAACAGATCTGACAAGGCCCATTATTCAGCATCACTCCTCTGAGCTGACACAGTGGATCTGGCACCCAGTCATTATGGACCACAAGCATCCATTAGGACCAAAGAAGGGAGGGCCAAGCACAATGCCTGACAGCTTGAGCTTTTGAATTTAATTAAATGTGTCACAGGTTTCTGCCTATTTATGGCCTGGCTGGAGTAATAGGGACAGGCTATAACTCTTGTGAGCACAGCAAGAAATTTACTTCATTTATCTCCCACAGTGAACAGAGGGCTACATATTTTCAAAATCTACTTGGAAATGTAGCTTAACAAGATGCCAGGCGCGTAAAACAGATTGTTAGTGAGAAGATAAGGGCGACATAAATACATGCTTTGCAGGCTGACTATGGCCTGTCAGCTCCCGATAAAATATCATCATGATCATGGGCCCACTATAATAATATTGTAATCCTTAAAGGAAATACGACTCAATTTAAGGATTTGTATAAGCCATTCCGCTAGATTGGGACTCTAAAGTCAATATTTGTGAACTCAAACACAACTAGAAGCCACACAACCAAGTCACAAATCTGTGATGTCATCAGATTGGACCGTCAAGAGCTGCCCCACTGACAATGGATGGGGGACAGACATTACATTAAAAGACTCATATTGGGTTTGTTTGAGCTTTTACAACCACATGAGGTTCATTTCATGGCAGTGATAACCAATCTGAAGTGGAAAATGTACACATTGTCATAGAAAGGGTTACAGATTTTGGGGCAGGGAAAGCTTTTCTCTCCGATTACAAATTGATCTGTCCTAAGGCGTACAGGATGAAAAATGTATTTGAGGCCTGATAATCAGTCATGTTTTCTCTTTGATGTTATGCCATACACAAAGTATTACAATTTCATACTGAAATATGGGGCATTATCTATTTTTGTTTCATTCTACTGCAGATAAAAGCTTAAATAATATCCCTTGGGCAATAAAGTGTCAAAATCAATTACACTCATGAGTAAATAGCGATGAATTAATAAAGAGGTTGAATTCAAGGCAGGGTTGCTGCTAAGTCCAAAATGAATCAGGATTGGATCTATTTAAGACCAGAGTCAAGATATATAAGCCTGATTCAAGATCTGCACTTAAGAACAAGACTTGCTAGAACATTTTCGCTTGATCTTCCATTTATAATATTGAAATGTGACTAAGAATATCAATATTTGGCATCATTGTGTCAATACAATATTGCCTGGGAAATTATTACAATAGGCCTACTATACTGTGTTCATTTTTCATCCAAACCCAATGCATACTGTAAAAGAAACTGAGCTCAAAGCAGCAAAAATAGTTCCCAACTTAAAGCAGCAGGATCAAACACACTCTCACATATCCAATTTCCCCCTTTTTTTCATTTACAGTCTCTTCTCCCCCAAGGCTTCACAGATAAACATTTTTGCTTAGGAAATCGATAACCCATCTTCCTGTCCCGGTCCAAAATCTAGTTTGGCTTTGTATTTGTAAACATGGAAGATCCAAATTTGAAGGATGTATGTTTTTCAATTGGTTTAATGTATACAGTGAATATAAATCAAGGTTGTGTAAAATGAAAAGCCGACATCACTAATCAGATATGGACAGCAGAGTTGCCACTGCAGCAGAAACACTGGGCCAAAGTTTAAATTGATAATGTGATTCTGTGCTGCGGGACAAGCTTTTCTTTTGTGAAGTTGAGAGTCAGTTTGCACGTTGTGTAGTGCAGCATCGAAAGACTGAGATAAGGATGTTAAAATATACATTTAATCAAGACAGAATTCTGAATTAATGCATCATCATTAATAATAATTGCACCTGCAGCCATGAAATGAAAAAAATATTCTTTTCATATATTCTAGATTATATAAATATGATATATTCGAGATATAATGCCTCTGGCAATGACGCTGACAAAAACAGCAATGCTGCCACTGCTTGGCTGTTCAAAAATAGAAAGAGGATCAGCTTGAAAACACTAAAAATACATCAGTGAAGACAGTCTGAGGAGATGTTTATCTTCTCCACCTCACAGTATTTTTCAGGCGCAGCGATGGGAGTGTGAGCGGTGGCTACCAAGGTAACCTACTTCTGCTGCGGAGGGCTCTGAAAGGACCTGGCAGAGTTAATTAATTAGACATGAAGTGACAGAATGAAACAGAGGCAACATGCGAGACCACTGGGGACACTGGGAAGAGTCGGCTCCTAGAGTCGGGTTCGTCTCCTAATTTCAACTCAGAATAGCACCTTGGGAAGAGGATTCTCCGGTGGCAGCAGAAAGCTTTCAGAGAGGCTTGTGTCACTTGGTTATTTACAGAAAACGACAGAATCAGGATCATTTCAGGAATAAGCAATGCAGATTTCTTTGATCCACATCTTCAGTACAGTGTAAGGTAATCTCCATGCACTAAAGCCAGATAATAATGAATGGAAAAAGCATTAGCCCTGTATATAAGAACCACGTCCCCACCCCTTTTGTTGCCAGACAATCACCCACATATCCAAACTAGATAGTGTTTACAGCACGAATGACAGTCCATATTTCCATGGCAGCGACCCAACAGGGCGTTTTAGCACAATTTAATATTTGATAGGACCCCTTCCTGTAATGGAAACCCTGTGTTTCAGATGGTCCTGATGGGGGAACATCACAACAGACAGGATGTGGTCAGCAGTCTGCCTGTTACAGCATCAAAGCACAGAGGAACGCCTGTAACAAAAACATGGAGAGCAGAGAAACTAACCACAAGCCATCATCACACACATTTTTGGATTGTGCTTGTAGGTGAAAATCCACTCGCTTTGTAAATCCAATGTGTGAAGTCTTACACTGCAAAAAATCTCCATCTTAACAAGTCGTTTAGTCTGTTATTGAGTCCTAAAATTGTAATTTTCTTAAAACAAGTGAAAAAAATCAGCCAATGGGGTTAGATAATTTCACTTGTTTCCAATGCAAATCAATTTGTTTCAAGAATTTTGTAGAATTAAGTGTCATTTTCTTGATAGTAGTGCAGTGATCTGCCTTATTCTGACTTGTTTCAACATACTGACACTCATTCCTAGAAAACTCAAATATGAGAATATAAGAAGACTGAATGTGACTGAAGACTGAATATATGAGACTATACTTGTTAAGATGGATGTTTTTTGCAGTGTATGGATATGTTTTAACGTGCAAATGCAATGAAGTCATCATCGAGGTGTTCGCTTTACAGAGCTTAATTTGAACAAAGCTTTATTTGTTCAAGTCAAACGCTCCCCATGGGCATTGTTTAGAATCAACTGCCACATCCAATGCATATCAAATACCCATCATGCAATGTTCAGTGAATTATCATACACAAATAAAACATAATTGGACTTCTTTACAGCCAAAGAAGGGAGGATCTGACAATCCATTTAGAGAAACTGATGGAAAGCAGACAGCTGCAGGCAAAACACTGCGTTGCAATGATCTAATTACTTTCTTCCGCACATCTTCCACAATTATAGTACAGCTGCCTCCCCAAATCACTGGGTATGTTAATAAGTAAAATATGTCTTGCTGCAAGACACTCATACACACAGAGGAGCCATGGCTGAGGAGGTTGGCTAGTTAGAGCTGAGTGTGAAATCATCAGGTGTGAATCTCTGAATTTAGACAGATTTTGAGATATTTTGAGCATTTACATTTTACCATTTTTCTAATCAGTTAACATTTAAACTAAATATTTTTTTTACAAAATCTACATTTGGACTCATTTAAAGGTTTGTTTGTAGAGCTATACCTCTGACCAAAATATCAAATGATGTTATAAAATCCAATGTTTCATCATGACACTTTCCAAGAAGTGGCGCTGGTCACAAGGATAAAGCATGAAGACAGCACCTTGCCACTACACCCAAACAACAGGGCGCCTCACTATTTCAGCTATGATGCTCTGATGTACTTGAGTAAGAAAGGCGCGCTCAGCTTGCATGCATAATTGATCGAGTCGCTGGGTTAGATGAAAGATGGATATGCTGTTGTGCGCAGTGAGAGGCGGAAAAACGTTTCCCTTTGGCCCGGCCCTAATGTGAAAGGAAATGGACTGCCACTTATCGCGGATGCGCTATTATGGATGTGTTGTTTGTTGGTTGAACTCGTCCTGACTGTTGCCAAAATGGATACACAATGCTCGAGAGAGAGAGATAGAGAGAGAGAGAGAGAGAGAGAGCGAGCAAGAGAGAGAGAGAGAGAGAGAGAGAGAGGGGTCAAAAGGTTAGGGGGAAGGATTTATAAATAGGGCTGTAAACACAGTCATATGCAGGGGATGTGAGCTTAATTGATCAAGGAAGAGAGCCTGGGAAGTTACTGTTGTATGCTGCCACTGACTCCAGTGCAACTGTCTAGGCATAAATTCTTTAGATTTATTTTCATTTATTATTATCAGAATCAGAATCAGGCTTTATTGGTATGCAACACATACAAGGAATTTGACTTTGGTTAAAAGCCCCAGCTCCCTTTTCTTACATTCATACATACATAAAACTAACACCTTCCACACATATGCATACATTCATATATATGCACATACAAAAGCAATATATACACATACAATGACATCAGAGTCATTATTAATTGTCTTATTGTCTTATTTATAATTATTTTATCATCAAATGAGTGATTTTTGCCTCTCAGACCTCATTGGAAAGTCATCTGCTACATCTGTGCAGTCTTTCACCCTGGAGGAGTTTTGTTGTTGTTGTTGTTGTTGTTGTTGTTGTTGTTGTTGTTGTTGTTTTAAATGATGCCATGATGAAAAAAACATTGTCTATAACCTATAATCCTATTTCAAAATCTATAACCATCCACTTTAAGAGTTTATGGGGACATAAATGTTTGAAGGTATGGCCGTTTATGCAGAAATCAGACGACAGGCGGACGGCTCTTGCACTTTTTCGTTTTTGTAGTCGCTGTCACTTACACTCATAACAGTTGTCACATTACTTACTTTGATGAATGACTAAGAATAGCTTTAGTATTTTAGGCTTTGTATGGAGTAATCTACTTTTCACTGCTTCAAACTGGCAGCAGGGATAGAATGGCCTTTATTTCCACTTATGGTATTATGCGATATCTTGGTCATTCAAGTGACTTACTGTTAAAATTATATAATATCTATACAGCAGTGCAGAACTGTTTGTCTTTATCTGCTTTGTCCTGAAAGTTTGACTTTGTGTTTTAGTGAAGCTCCCCTATATAATCTGTCATCCTCTGTGCCCACATCTCTACACCAGCTGTCTGTATAGTGCTGTGTAATGGATTGTGGAGGCAAGTTAGCTGGACAGCTGCATTTTTTTTTTTTTTTTGCCTTCCTTTATCTTTCTCTATCTTTATTTTCAACCTCATCTGGTGATGTGCGGTGTGTGGCTGCAGAGAACAACGAGAATGGGAAAAAGATAAAATAAAGCTGCTATAATATTTATTTGTTTTTGGTATTATAGTCATTCAGTGAAAAATTTCATTCCAAAACAAGATATCTACCTCTTGAGAAAAAACTGATGCCTCCTTTTATAAAATGATTGCAAGCATGAAAGTTAAGCATATTATATTATATTATATATTATAGATACCACTGAAGTTAGGAATTATCTTATGACTTCTGTTGTTTTATGGATATTTTCTGGATCCTCTCTGTTTTTGAAATATTGACTGATGAATTTCAGATAGCAAAAATGTTCCAAAATGAAATGCATTTTGGAATGAAACCCGTCCAATACACACTGCCAGCGGATAGGGGCATTGTGTAAGAGTGGCGCTACATTAGCATCCATTGGCTCTACCAGATGCCAACTGGAAGAACTGTAGGCAGGTCGATCCTGACACCACACACCTGGACTTTACTGAGCTTGTTAGCTGGAGTTCACTGTATGGACAAAGGCCTTTTCTACACGGCTGGCAGGAGAGAGCCACATGGAAAGAGACACATGCCATTTGGTGGATGCTTTTGTCCAAAGCTCCTTCCAGTGCCATTAGTGAATACAGCAGCACCATTAGCACAAACTGGGCTCTCTGGCTTTTAACTGGAATGGCACTCGAGCAAACACACGTCCTTAGTGTGCGACTTATTTTTCCTGATGTGAGTTTGCACCAGAGAGCGTCCAAACAAGTAGAAAGCCTGATGTTCAGAAGGGAGTCAGGCTTTGTTTGCTTCTTTCGTTCCCATTTGCTGTTCTATTATTTTCACAATAAAAGCCCATCGCCATCGAACAGTGGAAACTAATTCTTCCTGCGTTTGATCGTTTGACAGGACACTCTGTCCTTTCATCTCACATTGGTGGAGAATAGATAGTACCTCCTAGTGGTTCATGCAATAATCACAAAATGAAAATTTCAGCATGGACAGCCTTGTGATATATTTACTGTGGATCTCTGTAAAGTAATAAACTATGCATCAGGAGCTCCTTGCAGCACAACAGCACAAAATTAGCACAATGTCTTAAAATGCAAATAACGTGCTCGAATAGTGAGAGAGATACATTTCCCCACCATGAAAGGATCATGTGGAGGAGACATGACTAGAAACAGGCAGGCAGTAGTTTGACATGGAAAGTAGGAGAGTTGAGGTCAGAGTGCTGGATGGGATTTGCCTTCAATTCTGGCAACCTGGGTTTAATTCCCAAAGTCTATGCTCAGAGTTTTTATACTACGAGAAGAAAGTTATCATTCTTAGCAAAAGGAAAAAAATGAACTATCTTACCCTTATCTCAAGACTTTAACTTAATCATGAGGAGCCACTCTTCAGTTCGGCATACATATAAATATAATTAACCAAGCAGCACTTTTATTTAAAAAAAAAATCTCAACTGTTAGAATTGGTTCAAACTAGTTCGAAACCAAACTTCCTAAGTCTCTGAGTGACTTCAGACCCATAGCCCTGACCTCGTTAGTAATGAAGTCATTTGAAAAATTGATCAAAAAATAACTACTGAACAGGACCGAACATCTTCTTGACCCACTGCAATTTGCATATAGAACCAAGAGGGGCGTTCAGGATGCCACACTAACTCTGCTCAACTACATATACAAGCACCTTGAGAGCTCTAACAACCATGCAAGATTATTGTTTGTGGATTTTTCATCAGCCTTCAACACCATACAGCCACATCTGCTAGTCCAGAAGCTCACAGACAAGTTTGGCTTGGACAGCGGTATTGTTGGGTTGGATTTTAGACTTCCTCACGTGCAGGACGCAAAGAGTGAGAGTAAATGGTCAATTTTCCGAGCTGTCCGTAACATCCACTGGCTCTCCCCAGGGATGCGTCCTCTCTCCTCTACTGTACAAATTGTACACTAATGACTGCCACAGCATGTATGAAAACCATCATATCTTGAAGTTTGCTGATGATACAGTCATAGTGAGCCTGCTAAACAGCGAGGAAATTTCCCATGGTCCTGTTGTTGACTATTTTTCAAATTGGTGTCATGAATCGTTTTTAGTACTGAATGTGTCAAAGACTAAGAATATGTGTATTGAATTTAGACGTTCTCACCCCTCTCCTGTCAGTACAGTGATTGATGGCCAGAATATAGAAATAGTGGAGTCCTACAAGTATTTGGGAACTATACTAGACAATAAACTGACATTTGAGAGTAAAACTGACATGGTGTACAAGAAAAGCCAGCAGCGTCTCTTTTGTCTCAGGAAACTCTTTAAGTTCCAGGTTGACAGGACCCTGATGACAATGTTTTATCGATCTTTTATTGAGTCTGTGCTCACTTTCTCCTTTATCTGCTGGTATCAATCTCTCAAGGTAAAACACAAAAATGTACTCAATAAGGTGGTTAATGTCTGTAGCAAAATAACTGGCACTGCACAGGAAACTCTGCAGGATCTTTACAACAAACAGTTATATAAGAAAGCAGAATCCATCCTGTCTGATTGTTCCCATCCTTTACATCAACAGTTTCAGTTTCTGCCATCTGGTACCCTCCTCAGACTTACACTAGCTAAAACCAACAGATACAAACACTCCTTTATACCCTCTGCCATCTCCCTCCTAAACTCTAGGAGGAAAAGGTAGTTATTTGCATAATGTTGTATCTTTTTAATTGACTGAGTATTTTTACTGTGTATTTATGTGCCCTGTGTTTTATGTGTGCTAAATGTATGCGTCCCACTGCTGCATAACCAATTGCCCCATTGGGGACAAATATAGTTATTGAAATAGGACTCCTCGTTTCCATCCTCCGCAGGGTAATTTGGTGGAAGAAGACTGTGGCAAACCAATTTTGGGAATTGAAATTTACGGTGGGTGGGTCGGTCGGTCTGTTCACCACTTTATGGGTCACGTGGTCCGCAGGGAATTAGACTGCAGACTCTCAAGTGGGATACCCGAGTTCAATTCCCGGCAGAGACGCAGATCTGTTAGACACTTATAGTCTTGTTAGCATGTCAACCATGCATAGGAGCATGTAGCATGTAAACATAAAAATTGCAACTCCAATTTTGGGATTTTGTTACCTTGACAGCGTCGATATGTTTGTGGAAAGAAATGGTGCAAAATGGTTTTTGTTTTCTCATCTTTGCAGGATATGTCCTCCTTACAACATGAAGCACAATTCACCAATCTCAAACCTCGCCTACTCTTGGTTACTGTTGCTATTTTAGTCAAAAAGTGGCTGAAAAATGTCAGCAGTCATACAGTTAAGCCAGCTACAACAACAAATGATTGATTGCCTTTGGATATCAGGCAGCATATCATCTCAAAAGCATAAAACATGCTGCTGAAGGCTCCATACAAGATGTAAAAATATCTCACCAAAGTACTTAGATGGCAAAACAGCAATAAAGATCGAGCCCAGGTCATTCTGCTTACAGCGCAAGAGGGAGAAGCCCCATCACCATCAGCTGTCAGTTGAGAGTGAAGACACCAGTATCGCAAATCAATACTGTTCTTGCACTGCTGGGTAAGTTAAATGATCAGTAACATATAATTCAATACTAAGAAAGCGCTTGTGCACAAAGTGGATTAGCTTGTCTCAATGCCAGTTCAGTGAATGAATACAAATGTACCCATGACTCCAGGTAAACCATATAGCAAAAATCTGTCATCAACCACGGCCTGATATGAAGTTGCAGTATCAGCCCCTCTACCACGGCCACTATATTCTTATGATACTTTGTTTTCAATGCATGTTGCAGCATATTGTTCACACATTGTGGGTCTAACACATACACTGGACTTTTGGCAGGCCTAAAATATTGAAGAGAGACCCTCAGCAGTGTCATCCATAATTTTGGTGGTATAAAACAGTGGTATAAAGGGAGAAAGTCCCGAACTATTACCAGTGCAGCCTGATCTCCAGAAATTTTGTGAAATAAGCATTAGGTGTTAACATGCAGGACATGTCGGGACTGGACTCACGGATAACAGGTATGTATTCCACTTCTCATGTTCACATTTGTGAATGAGCTCTAGGTATTTGGACAGTAACACATTGTTCAAGCTATAGGCTCTCTTTATTATTTTTATTTATTTATTTATTTATTTATTTGGATGTGAAATGATACAATGATGGTAACTGTTCATGTGGCTGAAAATCACACAAATTAAATTATAGGACATTCACTTAAATTAATCACATCGTCCTTAGGTCATCTCTCATCCAAATAAAAGTCAATCAGTTATTGAGCTCTTTGTATTTCAACCTGTTCTGCCTGAGCGCTAATAGTGACAGTAATTAATAGTACAACATGCAATATCTAATTTTTTGTTGTTGTTGTTGACAGCTTCATTCTTTTGCTGAGACAGGAGTAATTCATAAAATACATTATATAGTTCTTATACATCAGTGTCTGTGATAATAACAAGGACAAAGGCATTTCATAGTTCATTTCCTATACTGTTACTGTTCCATTATGGTACACATGCACATGTCTCATGCAAATATCTAACCATGCATCATATTTTCCTGCTCCTAGGAAAGTTTTTGAGGTAACAGCTGCAGAGTTTGAGTTACTGAGAAGCATGACAGGAGCTCCAGTGAGTTAAGTAGAAAACCAACTCACACGACACTCAGCAGCAGGAGGTGACAGCTTCCCGGCAGGGAGTGGCTTGGCTTACCAGGTAGGCACTGAGTGGGAAAGGTAATCAGTCACTGCACTTGTCTACCTGTTGACTCAAAAGGTGAGGTTCAAAGTCTGATAACAGCCTGTCCACAAACCAGAGTTTAATAATATTACCTAGCATGGAGTTAGGAGTTTTATCAGCTCTCTCGACATGTTGCACAGATTGTCTTTGTCTTCTGCACATCTGATGCTGGTATCTGTGCATTGGCCCTCACAAATGGGGGAATGTTAAGACACAGGCCAATTTCTTCAACATCTTGAGAAAGCCTTTGTGTGTTATTAGACCACTGCCTCTGTTCAAGTAGCCACACTGAATAAGATGAGAAAGTAGAGTAGTTATGATGCAACGTTTAAATATTTCTCTATATGATATTGAAAGTATTAAGATGTGGACACATGCAAACAATCCATTCAGCATGTTTGCGGATTTGTAATCTGAGTAGCTCCGACTTTGGAGCAACAATGAAGTTGGCCTTTAAATGTATAACTCTGTGCAGTCTAAACTGGCAAATGTGTGGAAATCCTTCTTAAAGCTGTCTGGCATATGGGCTGAGATGATTTCCCATGTGACTGATATTTTTGTGTAGGCTGTGATATAAGTAGATAAATTAAACTGACACTCTGCAAATTGATCTTGACCTTGAAGGCAAGATCCTTATATCATAGTTGTTGCATAGTTGCATTAAAACCAATAAAAATGTATTAGGCAGGGGCATGTTTTTTGTGTGCCAATTTTCCTTTTTGTAAGAGGAATGACTGTGTCACTGGGTCCCCTGACAAAAGTGCACAGGTCATTGAATTGATCAAATTTGAACCCAGTGCAAGTCAAAATAATTGACAATCTCACTGTTATTAGTTAATTCGGGTGGTCACACTGCAATGTTGCCTTCTGAGGAGCTCCATTTCTTCAGTTTGAGCACTAACTTTTGTCCTTAAGCACTCCACCTCTGCGGCTCGTACTTCTGTCTCAGGACCGTTGTCTCCTGCAGGGTCTAAATCATCGTCATATGTTGGAACTAAAGTT
Source organism: Centroberyx gerrardi (assembly GCF_048128805.1). NCBI lineage: Eukaryota > Metazoa > Chordata > Actinopteri > Beryciformes > Berycidae > Centroberyx > Centroberyx gerrardi. The sequence continues at coordinate 7,559,073 of NC_135998.1, read as the reverse complement.
AGAGAGAGGAAAAAACAGTTAGTACTTAATTCAAAAATAAGCATTTTTGAAACGCACACAAATATTTTTCTTTTCTTTCGTAGATTCCCTCGATCAACAAGTTGTCCAGTCCACAGGAAGATACATCAAAATGTGGCTCCTTGGACCTCACCAATGCCACTCAACAATGACATCATCAAGCCAGCACTTCAACACGAGTGTAACTTCACACTCAAACCAGGCAAAGCAAATGCAAAGAGAAACCACTGACTGAGCTGGAAGTGAAAAACGGCACTTAGAAAGAATTGAACAGATAATTGCCTCACAATTTGGGGAAGTCGTAAAACAGAAAAGAGTCTCAGAATTCTTTGTTAAATCAATAAACAATCGTAAATCTTTTACCTCTGCTCAAACTCAGTATGACAACAACAAAGAGAATCTAGCCAAAGAAAAGCACTTACAAATGCCTTCTGCTGCAGCCTGGCCTATGCTTTCTAGGAGCCACACCAGATGGCATAGTTTGTGAGGATGTCCTGAGTGGGTCGCTCAAGGTTAAATGTCCATACATGACCATAATGGAAGCTGTATCCACCGTTAAAAACGTCCATGTGGTTCAGCAGGGAGAGGAATTACCTGTATCAAAAATAGACAACACCTTCTTCCAAATACAAGGCCAAATACTTATGTCTGGCCTTGACTGTTGTGACCTTATTCTATGTTTAGGAACAGTTTTTTTAGGGACAGTTTTTTTAGGGACAGTTTTTTCCTTAATGAAATGATTGCACAGCTGAGTAAGTTGGTGCGAAGGTGGATGCGGTGAAGCCAACTCATAGGAAAGATCTGTTGCTTAACTTAACCTTTTCTTTGTCTCTAGAGAAATATAGCATGTCTCAATATTGTATTAAATTAGGATCATTGACATCTGAATTCTTAATCCCCATATCCCCCCTTAGGAGCAATAAAGAGATGCACATGATAATATACATGTGCAGCCATTGTAAGCTCGAGGCAAAAATGAAAAGCATGTTGTCTCATTTGTAGATGGCTACACTCGCTTTGAAGAGAATGAGTGCATTTTAACGCATGTGAGACACATGAAAAATGAAAGAGCGAAGTGAGAAGCATGATGTAGCAGAGTGAGACAATTGAGAGTTTCAGAAGTATGAGAAAATGGTCAAAATATAGAAGATAAAGATATTGCTTTCCTCTGGGAAGCTGCTTCTGCCATGCTACTCTGCACCTACTGCCATCTGAAATAGTCCTCAGATCGCTGCATCATTCTCTTCCTTGTTCACCCAATATGTAAAAAGAATCACTTCTTGTGCGCAGAGAAAATTTCCCACCACTGGTCGCTCGACCACAGGAGCTGGAATGGGACAAATTAGGGGCTCATGCAGGGTTGATGGGTGGATTTTCTTATGTATATTATATTTTTATTCATATATTATATTATATTATAATATAGCATATTGAAAATAATGCAATATTTTATCATGAAAAGAGTATAGCTCTAAATATTATTTTATATACAAATCCTAGTTTCCCTTATATTTCCATTATATTTTGTGTTATATATTGTGTATATATATATATATATATATATATATATATACACACACAGTATTTTATTTTCATGTATGTATGTTTGTATTTTCATATTGTACACTCAGCACCTGCCCTCAACGTGTCTTAAATGAAGGTAAATGAATGAAAATATACTTACTAAATTATACCAAATACTAAATTGTTTGCTTATGTAATAATAATAATAACAATAGTAGTAGCAGCAGTAGTAGTCATTGCAGGACGGAATAAAGGGATGAATAACTCTGGATATCAACCCAAAGAAGGATGAATAACCTTCTCCAGGTCAGAAAAAGCATATAAATGGCTTTTAGAATTCAAGAGATATTTGTAAAGCTGTAGAAACGAGACTGAAACAGCAACAACAAAAACAAAACACCACACTGAAAGCGCTGTCCTCCTCAGTGTAAATGATCCTTCTTCTCCTCGCTGTAGTAAATCTCACTAACTGTATTGATCCTCCTCCCTCCTGGAGGTAAGTGGCCGAGGTGAGGGAGCCTCCAGCCTGTTGTTTTGCCCTCACATCAGTCCATGTTGTCTGTCGGCTGCCTGGAGTCGCAGTAATAATATGGATGTGATAGACCGCTGCCGGGCTCGTTGGCCCAATTCCCCGATGCGTGGACTTTATTATGATTATAGTCCCCCGAGGGCATGTGAGACTAAGACCGGCTCTGCCAACACCGCTGTCACGACTCCTCAGGAGCACTTACAGGGGAGGCTAGGAGGGAATAAGTGACTCCTATCCACTTTCGTCTCGACCTCGCTGTGTAATTTACAATAAGATAAAGAATTTCCTGCAGTCTACTGGCCCCGTAACCTTTGACCCTTAAGCGTAAGGCATTCAGCGGTTCTTAGAGCCAAGCCTCACTCTAAAAGCCGACGGGACGAATTTGTAACAGCGTGCCAGTTGGAAGAGGAAAGTGGACTTGGACAGTTGACAAAAGAGATGCCAGCTATTCACGTTCATTATTATTCACATTTCAGGAACGAAAGCAGCCTTTTATGGCTGTTCGGTCTCGCTGTGGCTTTGGCTTATTATTCACGTCAGACCGTAGGAAATACAATGTCTGCTCCCCGTCATCAATAACAATTAACGAGCATTACCATCGATTCAGAATCCTGTTTCAGTTTGTCAATGCAGATGTTATCCTTTCCCCATCCACTGCCCAATCAGGTTAGCCGCTGGAAGTAAAAATAGAAGATGTTACAGGAAGCAATGGGGGGGGGGGCTGCCATGAAATGAAGCTCAACAGAAAAAAAAAAAAATCACATCAAAGTTTGTCTGAAAATATTGTTTGCACAATTCACTTTCATGTTAAAACTCATGACAGAGAAACTGCATGAGGTAGATATTTGTTACACAAGCTGTCAACCCACCTTGAATCAAGGTGAGTCTACCTCAGTGTGGTTGTAACCCTAAGGGTATGTAGCCAACAAAAAAAAAAAAAACCCACATAGGCTATCAACAATTCTGCTCAGATTACAGATCCCATAAGGCCTCAGCTGTCACGCTTCATCTCTAAAATAACGTGAAGTCCCATGAGAGGCAGGTTTTACTGTCCTCTTCTCCTACCTTAAGTAATTTAGTCAGATACCCCAGATACATGGCTATGAATCTCTGTTAAGATTTCCCCTGGTTCAACATCTTCAGTCAGTTCACAAAGACCCAACAGGAATCAGCAAGAAATGGTTAATTCAAGGACTTGGTTGAAGAACTCTAATGCCTTTTGAAAACTACTGTGGAAGAAAATTGGAGGAGGAGAGAGTGGCAGTTTGACAGGTTTGTTCAATCTGCAGGTTGGGAGCCAAGGAACTCAAAATCTGGATGATTACACACAGTTTTATAGTGTTGAATATTCATGATTATGTTAATACAGATAGAATATAATAAAGCTATTGGTCAAAATGTGTAAGGTCGTATGAACAAGACTGAACAACCAATGATAATTCTAGTTCTAGCACTTTAAGGAGAGGTGTAATAAGAGGTGAGCACCTTCTTCTAGAAGACAAGTTATTATTTTGTCAAGGCCACTTGGTCAGTGTTTTCTATGAGATTTGGTCATTTGCACATTCCAGGCTCACAGTTCTGTGAGAAACACACAAGATGTTACTTTAGAGTTTAATCTTATAATGGTGAAGCAGATTCAGTATTATTGAGTTTTAGGCACTTTTTTTTTCCATTTCTTCCTTAACACTACCCTTTGGCAAACAGTTCTTCAGTGTTTCATGACAACAAAGCAACTGGGCTCGGATGCTGAACTTTGAGAATGGCTTTATCTTTTTGTCCGCTAAGGCTTCAGTCATCGGCTAAGATGAACCTTTTCCAGACCTTTTTTTAGCCGCGAGCCTCTTCAGGACAGTAATCTCTTCCAAAATGCACCCATAAAAAAACATCCTGTACAGTCTTTCAGGGAGGGGAGCAATTGTCCAGTATGCCCTGGATGGATGGATGGATGGATGGTGCATTAGTGCGCAGAGGTTGTAGATGGGGTTTGGAGGGTGTGGGGGTTGAACAGCAGCCCACCGGCATCATCCATTAGCTTAATGTGTTCTTCCGCTCCACTCAATAGCCAATCCCCTCAATACCCCTATGACTGCTTTGTCTCGTGCTCTCTCTTTCACTCCCGGGTTTTGTTTGGGGAGAGGAAACATATAGGAAATATTACACAATGTATAGGCGAGGTATGCCTCTGTGAAAAGCCTATACAGGAAGTGTTCCCGTGCTTCCCTTGTCACTACCTCAAGTTGTACAAGGGCTCAGAAGAAGAAGGAGATCGAAGGGAAGACCAAGATGCAGAAGCTGCTGTTTGACTGCACCGATAAACAGAGGATGATAGTTACACTAAAATTGAACAGTGCAAGGTCTATTTAGGTCTATTTAGGTCTATTTAAGCGAAACTGAGAGGAAGTTAACAGACAAAACCGCAGCACATGTGAACAGGTTCGCTGGTGTGTTCCAATTTGTACTTCAGATACACTCTAAAGGAAAAAAGGTTACGCAGGAAAAACTATAACCACCGTAAATTTGAAGCAGTTAGTGTATTTTAGTTGCATTAATATTTGCTAAGTAGTTTCAGGTTCTCAGTCATTAGCTTTGTCCTCAAAATTTTCCACCATTAAAATGAGGCAGTGGGTTTACATACCAGCTGTCCAGACAACATAAACCAAATGAGACACAAGAAAATGCAACAAAACGTGTTCTTAAAATGAGGTCAATCATCAACTAAGGCTGGGAACACACTTGATGAATTTTAAAATCCTAACCGACAACCATTTCCTTGTAATGATTGCCATTGCTACTGTTGAGATATTAAAGCATTAAGCTTTTGCAAAACGTTTTGTAATGGGCTCTCAATAATTAAGTATAAAAACTAAATAATAAATAATAAAAAAAATAAACAACGACCTTGATGTTGTGTAGCCATAAACACAGGCTTTTACAAACACAGCCATAAACAATGCTGGAGTCCCCAGGGCTTTTGAAAAATGAATAAAAAATGTCATTTTTTATGGCAAAACTGCCCCTTTCTTAAATGGACTTGTTTTCCTGTGGTTGGCAGCACCTTGATGGTTACACACAGCTGTGCACAGGAAACACACCTCTGACAGCCATAAACAACCAGAGCCGTAAACAATTATGAACATAAAAAAATCAGGGATGTGATTTTTCTTTATTAATCCAAAATTCCGGATCTTCAGGCCTGAAATCATGACCAACGTGAATTGTGCAGATCTGAGAAAAAAATATTGGCGTGTGTGTGTGGTTTTTTCTTGCTTTGCCAGATATGGTATTCCGATTCGGTAACATCCCTAATACAAATGGTAAATATTGCTCTTGTGTGCTAAGCAACGTAACATTGTTTACTAGCTAATCAAGCCAATCAATTCACTGTGGGACTGAAGGACTTTCCACACGTTACAAGACCAGTGAAGGTAAAGTAGACGGTAAGGCTGCGTTCACAGTGTTCTGCTCGTCTCAAGCAGCCAAAGCCTTTTCTACAGTAAAGACAAAGGGAAGCAGCTGCAAGGCGGACAGGAGACAGCCACTTTGGAAAGGTGCTGCATCTGGTGTGTTTTTAGACAGAGTGGAGCGCTTTCTAAACTTGAGAAAAGTTCAACTTTTTAGAGGCGCATCCATGACACAGATCGCTTTTTTATTAGCCAACTGTTCACAAAGGAGAAGAGGCAGGGTTTCACACTGCAGCTGATGGTTCATGACAACAACAACAATAACAGCCAGAATGGAAATTAGTGGTAGAAAAGTTGGTAGTAGTCATAAAGAGCCAGTATGGAGCATATTGACTAATTTGCTCCTTAATAATATTTGACAATTGGACATAAGTACTGTTTACTGATATTGGCGGCTGGTTGTTATGAAAACAAAGTGTGTCGTGTGTGACACGCTTTCTCAAATTATCAGCACAAAATGGATTTGAGGCTGCGCTTTTTTTTGCAAAAAAGCAGAATAGTGTGTGAGCGCACCCTAATACACAGTGGAGAACAATGAAAGGCACAGGAGATGATATTAAAGTCACAATGCAAACCATCAAACTGTCTGTTTCACATGCTATCTTAAATAACTCATAGTAAATAAATACATAGCACGTGACAAACATTTAATATTGATGAAAAAATTAATCAACAGTATTGTGAATCTTGATGAAATGATGGTTTGGATTTGGTCTGTCAAAACTGGTCTGTTATCTTTGGGTTCAGAGGAGAAATCAGAGCACGCTGTGCTGTAGGCTGTAAAGAGACATCTGGAGTGTGTGTGTGTGTGTGTGTGTGTGTGTGTGTGTGTGTGCTTATGGAGTCCAAGCTGTAGAAAGCTTTGAGCCTCAGGAGCCCTGGAGAAGAAAAATGTTCCCCCAGAGAAGAAGAAGGAACAGCTGAGACCAATTCATAGGATTACCTGGCAGCTGGGGAAAAGTAATACTCCAAATAACCCAAGTGTTTTGCTCTGTAATTGCTCTCATTTGCAATTCATATCTGTGTATATTTGTGTGTGCGTGTGTGTGTGTGTGGGTGTGTGTGTGTGTGTGTCAGTGTATTTCACAGGTGTCATTTCTAGTAGCAAAAACAAGACCACTTTCCTTTCAGGGTGAGTGTCTCCTCAATGTGTCAAGCACACAAGTTTTCTGCCTGGCAGCCTGATAGACAGACAGCTGAATCAAGCAAATTCAATAGCATGTACTCGAATGAGACAAGTGATCGTGTTTTTGCCAAAGGAGCAAATTTTGGCTGACTCTAACTGCGTTACACACACACACACACTCATATAAACATCACGATGTAGACCCCCGGCTCATTTGATCTGGGTTGCAGCACCAGTGTTGCAGGAGTCATTTGAGCTAGCGGGGAGTGTTGCTTCCTTTTCAAGTCCTTCAAAGGACTGGGTGTCTTCCCAGTCTCAAACCCACGAGTGCCGAGTCCTGCCAGCTTGACGGACAGCCGCAGCACCAGCTGAGCTGATTTGAACACGCTCTCTTCAACTGGACAAAGGAGAGTATTTCTGCCAAAGGAGTGGGAGGAAGTTTTTCTTGTGCATATCTGAACACTCTGCCTTTGAATATTAGATTCTCTGGCTCAGCTGACAGTTTTAAACGACAACTTAATGCAATATTCCTCTTAGTTTTATCATGGAGGTTATTTGGCCCTTGACCGCCATGAAAACCAGAATATACAGTAAACTACTCACCAAGATTGGATGCAGCTGGACAAGTTTGTAGCGTTCGGATTTTTACTTCCCATTCATTTGAACGAGGCCACAAAAATAGACTGAAAACTGACATTTAACATGTTGGTGAACAGATTCAACAACAGATATGCATGCAAGGGCACTTTGCTTATTATTTTTATTTTAGTTCGTTAGTTCTACATTAGTCTTTTGTGGGGCCCTGTGGCTGCCGGAGCCCAAGGCAGTCACCTATTACCTTTGCCTAATGGTAAGACCGCTCCTGTGTGTTTGTGTGCATGGTTGTGTTGAGAACATGGTGGATGATACTTCAGATTCAGATTCAGATTCAGATTCAGATTCAGAAACTTTATTGTCTATCACAGAGCATGACAGAAAATTGTCTTTGACATGGCTCATAAAAGAGGAAAAAAGACATAAAAAGACATACCGCATAAAAACAAATAAACAGACATAAGGGTTAAAAACATATATCATACCATCATCATCATACCATACTTGATGTGTGCATGCTTGTGAATCTGTGCAACGATCTAATTATCAAATGATTCATTTAAATTGACCCTGAAATAACACTAATTGGGACGCGTTGCGCTGCATCAAGCGTTGCGTCGCCATCAGCGCTGCGTTATGTCAGTGTGTCATTCTAGCTGCTCCACAAAGCACGCTGTTTCGAAAGAGGAACAGAGGGGGAAAGCGTCTGGACTATATTCATCAATATATTATGGCACTGGTATTTTTTCATTATGTGCACAAATGTAAACAAAGCTGAGCTACAATACAGCCTCAAGCCACAGCCTGTACAGTAAGCTACAATTATCTGCTCTGTGGATTACATTTGTCACTTTGAAAAACACATAAGCCTTTCTGTAATTGAACAGCTTCCATTTCATTCTGTGATATTTTTACGAGAGTCAATACACTAGAAAGCGACCAGGATCAATGTAAGACACAAGTGGGATGGATGGATGACAGCGGGGACCGAGGCAGGTTTGGCATGCGGCCATAGTTTATTGTACAACTCAAAACAAAACCACCATAAGGCGCTGTCTCTGAAGCCCACAAGCAAAGCTAAACACAGCCGGTGCTCAGGTTCCTTCTTCTTCACAGACTCTCTCACTGCTAGAGAGAGAGCACACTGATAATTAGGCTTACACAGTGCAAAAACAACGTGAGGAGAATGGCCTGGCTATGCAAGACTACAATCAACTTTACTCCTCATTATTTCAATGCAATGTAACCGGCATGTCAGTCATCAATAATTAATTAGATTTTTGAGCTTGGATCCTTCCACTGGATACAAAATGACGTAACATGACATAACATAATGTAACATGAACGTACTACAGGCAGTAGAGCAGCTTTCACTGATTTCAAAGGAAGCATTCCCTTGTGGCTGGTGGCAATGCCTGACACCATAGATGACTGTAGTGGAGCTTGGGGATTAGATGCTAATTGCAAAATATGAACTATCATTAACTATCATTTAATATGTTGCAGCATCCTGGCCATTTACTTTAGTATACACATAATTGACTAAATTATCATTTAAAATGAGTTAATAGCCCAGCAGCACTGAGCCCTGTACAGGAGAAAGGTGACCCACCTCACGTCATAGTCCTCACTTCTGAATCAAGAAGGCCGAACCAATGTTTGTCTAATTTAATAGTAAAATAATCAAATCATCCTCACATCATCTATTACAAACAGGTGTATCTCCATGTCCTTCTAATCCAACAAACTCAGGCGTGTTGTACAAACTGCTGAGTGGATCAGTGATGACGTTTACGTGCGCAACAATAGTCCAATATTAATCTGATTAAGATTAAGAATACTCTGAATAAGCAATGACCATGTGAACAGGTGTTTTTGATTACCATAGTCCGAATAAGGTCTTAATTGGAGTATTCATATTCCAACAAGTAGAGTATTGCCATGTTATTCACGTTATTTAAGGGCTTTTTAGACATATAAACACCTCAATTGCACTAATTTTCACAACCTTTTGCGACACTTGCTGCAATCCGTGATAACAGTTTGACGACACTCACCTTCCAGCAAGCATAAAGTTGGTGAACTGTAGTAGGAGGGAAACTGGCATACTGTTTAACGTTATCATCATTATTCAGACTATGCTCCATTGCATGTAAATGGGAATATGAATGGAATAGTCCTTTACACAACACATGTAAACAGTTTTATCGGACTACTGTCTTATTTGGAATAAGGATCATGATCATGTAAACATAGTCATTGACAATGTTTACAGTCAATGCCATGTAAACAGCATTTTCTGATTTCCTCGCATTAAGACATGTGGAGTATTCTGAGTCATATTACTGAAGGGCGTTTCAGACTGTAAACACCTTAATCCAACTATGACTCTGTCGGAGGATTCACGGCTTTTTGAGACACAAGCGGCGATCCGACTGCTTGACGACGCTCGCTCTGCCTTCCAGAGGTTGTGAACTTGTTTATAGAGGAAAAAGATGACTGACAGAAGAAAGAAGAAGTCTCACCACATTTTTGGGGTGAGGCTGAAACTGTCAGCACGCTCAGGATTTGGAGGGAAATAAAGGCTTAAACTGTCTGTGTCTCCTTTGAGATCCTTTGTCCTATTAATTGGACTTTGCTCCATAGCATGTAAACAGGAATATGAATGAAATAGTTCTATAATCACATATTGCTGTCCATGTAAACGTCGTCAGTGTCTGTCAGCTGTCCTCGATCAAAGAACTGCATGGCATCAGGGCAAAGGAAAGGACATGAAGGATTGGCACTGATCCTGCAGACCAAGGCTACTATCTGTTCCAAAAACTTTCCCCTGGGAAACAGTACCAGTCCATTAAGACGTAGACCGCCCGTCACCTCAATAGTTCCTTCCCGAGAGCCGTCACCCTCTTTATCCAGACCTCCTAACACTAAGGAACCCCCATCAATCTCTGGCCTCCTTCCTCACCATCTAATAAAGCTGTTATCATTTCTATTGTCTCTATTCATTACCATGCTATTTACTGTTTTCTAGACGGATGGTGCACAATCCGGCAGAAATGTTCTACTGCAATGTTAGATAAATCCCTTTGTACTTCAGACTGGGCCCAAAGGTTTTTCAGTCGCTAATTTATTTCACACATCTCATTCTATTCTGGATCAATACACTATTGGTCATCCATTAGATTTCCCTCTACAGCTGCAACCATATACTGAATGCCCCATTGCTCAATTGCAGACAGCCGCAGTATGTTAAATGTATATATAGCCGATGTAGAATAGCATATATAGTCTGTGTAGTTTTGTTTATCCTTGTGTCATGTGTGTCAGTGTGTATTTTGTAACTCTCCAAGCTGTCAATTTGTTCCTGCACCAATGTCATGAAGACAAATTCCTGTACATTAATTAATCTGATTCTGATTGTGGGTGAGTTTAGCTTCATAAACAGATACTCTTTCACAGTCTAAAAAGGTATTTTTCAAGGTAAGTATAAGCTATGTGACATGATTGTCACACTGTTAAAAGAATAATTTTCTCACTTTTGCTAATTGTCAACAGCTTAGAATTAACAGAATAAAGATTTCTGAGTGAATGCATGACGGGCAAACGATTAAAAAACATCTAGTTGAAATGAATGGGTCGCACACAACAAAAATAGTTTTTAAATGAGGGTTTGTTTTAATCTCAGCAGACAAACGGTTTCCGGCCATGCGGCCTTCCTCAGTGTCTCCTCCTAACTCGGGCATGATGATTAACACATGGCAGTCTGGTGCCACATCCAGGGCGACATGTCTGGCTGGAAAGTCTAGTTCTGTTTCAGCTGTAATTCTCTAAGAGACTGTGACCACATGCTGCATAATATCCATTAGCTTGACAGGTTTGGGTGTGAATACAGGATTTAGAGCATTATTTTTAGAGGATTTCATCCACCTGGAACCTCCATCCATCAACGGAGGTTTATTATTATCAGGAGCCATTAGCACTGCTGATAAAATAGGCTGTGCAGATACACTGATGCTGTTCTCAGCCTTTTTGATGCATAGAGGATGTTGAAAGGGTTCATTAAGTAACCCGTTAGCTTTATCAACCTCTATTGGCGACCAGTAGGAATTGCAACAACATCAACAGATCATCTCTTCCTACACAAGTGTCTGGAACGGCCCCAACTGACATAAATAATTAAGTCACATTTTCACAATAGAGAGGAGGAAGATAACTAATTAGAGCAGAAATCCCACAGAAACGTCTGAAGAGGTAATATATCACCATGCAAAATACTGTAATAATAATACTTTGTCATTTACTATTTAGGCTTGAAAATGTGAGTGGGTGGGGGGGCATTGGGAGTATCACAGAGTCTGGGCCAGAAACAGAGTTTTGAAAGCCAGAAATAATTGACTCACTGGTACTGATCAACCCACAGTACATTATGTAGTACATTATGATCATTTTGTGCTATGGGGCAGTAAATATCTTACTTATTGCCCCTTTAATGCACAACTTTAATAAAACAACATTACATCTGTAACCTCTACTCACCTGAATGTATGGAAGTGTTTTTTGTGTTTGTTTTTTATTTCAATTTATTATTATATTTCATTATTATTATTATGACCATTTATATTAATTTTTGTTAATAGCAACTTCAACAACAATCCTGCTGCAAGAGCGACGTCACCCATTTAAAGACAGAGACATGTCATTTTGGAGTAACGCTCTCTGACCATATATAAATATACAAACAACTGTACATACATCCAGGATACGGAGGGCTAAAATGCAGTTCATGAGAATTCCAATCAATAGTTCTTCGTCAATCCGTACAGACTCTCAAACTCAGTGATATAATCTGATCCCTTCCAGCTACCATCGTCCCTTGCTAACAGCATCTAGTGTCATTGCAAGAAGTACAGCGTTACATCAGTGTCTGCAAACACAGCGTCCGCTTCTGAGCGCTCCAGCAGGGAATCACCCACTCCACGGCAACTATCACTGCACTGTTTTCTTTTACAGCCGTGAGTTTGAGACTGTTGTTCTTTCCCTGCAACACAGCATACAAGATGCTCTCTCTCTCCTATAGGCTGCACTCTTAGAAAAAAAGGGTTCAAAAAGGGGATCTTTGCAGAGGTGTATGGTTCTGCCAAAGTAGGCCACTCTCAGTATATTTTCTTTATTGAGATGGTAGAAAAACAGTGCGAGGGGAGATATGGGAGATAAGACCCTGTGGGATTTGATCCCAGGAGGACAGGGCTACATATTGGACTACGTACAGACTGCAGCTAAATACGTCACTGTCACTCCTCACTGGAGTGTTTAATCCTGTTACGTTCACACACAGTTCAGTTATTAAGGAGAGTGACAACCGCATTCTACACCTGAACTCACTACCTGAAAAATTCAGGTGTTGACAACCAAATCTGAGTGTGGCTTCGGTCAGTTCTGAGTAGTGTGTACCAGAACCGGACCGGATAGCTGGTTGTTATGTGACATAAGGCACAACACTCGTTACGTTACGTAACATTATCATCTCAAGTTTTCTATCCAGCCTGTTTCCTGAACACTGCAGTTGCTCCTACCTGTTCTGCGGTCTTGGGGTCAAATGCTGTGGTCACTTAAAAGTTCAGGCGGTGGAGAAAGAGAATAGGACGTCGCTGTTGGTGGCGGTTTATTGATATCTTACAGATAAATTGATGCCTCTGCTTACTGGTATTACTGGTGTCAAGTAAACTGAAAACACAGGTGATGGTCTGAAGTAAGCGTTACTATGGTTACAGACATTATTTACAGCCATCGGAGCTAGAATAATATATTCTCTGAGTTTATCAACACACAACTTTTATCAGTGTTAAAGAGTGACAAACCCCAAACCTAAATCTGTGTAAAGCCTGACATCTAATGGTAAAAAGCATGCTACTGAAATTGACATCTGCCATTGGCTGATCTTTGGTGCCAGGTGATGTCATCTTCTATAGAGTACAACAGGGGGTGACGTCAAACCTCACGAGATGGAGGTCGCGCACTGTTGCACACACAAACGTTGCGACCTCGTGACGTTTGGTAATGCGGAAGCTAAATACAATGGAGAAAGACTCGATTTGCATGAAATTATGGATACAATTATTTTCTTTTCCACTCAGAGCGATCGTATGGCATCAGAAGGCTTGGATTATGCTATACAAGCTGTATGGAGTAATTTTATTATTGTTTTGGAGAACGGTGCTACAGAGTGTTTTTGGACTAACAAACTTCACCAGAGTTTCAACTGGTATGGGGGTGAGTAGATAATGACTGAATTTTCATTTTTGGGTGAACTACTCCTTTAACAGGTGGTTAATGGTGGAGAATAATATTCTGAGGTTGAGTTCATTATCATTGATGATATTGGAGAAATACAGAGGAGAGCATGATGAATGATCAATTTTGTCATGTATATTTGAGGATTTGTCTAAAACTGGTAGTTGTAACATAAGTGTGGAAACGGTAGCAATGGTTTCGGTATTGTAACAGCACTTCTTTATAGTATGATCAGTGCTTTCCTCTAGAGCACAAATATCTAAGCTGAAAATCACACAATAATGGTCTGATATAGTAACTTCAATAACAGAATCAATCCTAATATTTAAACCATACGAGATGACAAGATGAAGAGTGTGACCATGGTCGTGTGTTAGCGTTACAATCTGCAGTGTCAATTATATGGAAATTAAAATCACCAATTATTAAAATCTTATCATGGTTGGTAATACAGATAGACAATAGTTCAGATAGCTCTGGTAAAAATGAGGCAGTGTGTTTTAGAGATCTATAAAAAGTTAAAATGAGGACTGATGGTTTAGCCCTCAAAACTACACCCACATATTCAAAAGAGGACAATTACACTATGTCTGGGTATATTGGCCAGACATAGTCAAGTTATATTATATATAGACAAGTTATATTATTTAAATGTAGAATATTCAGTACGCCCCTAATTATGATTTATATTGACATTTTTATTTTTCAACAAGGCATCGCATGCAATTACACTGAACTGCTAGGGAATAGAAAAGGTTTGCCTGCTATTTTATTATTTATTTATTTCAAAAATAGGATTTTCTGTGAGTGTAATGAAATGTTTGGATTCCACTGCTGCACAGTGTGTGCTGCTCTCAGCAACACTAACTGCTGGACCACTCAGTTCAGTTATTCATACTGGATCCTCATTGTGTCTTTGGCACAGAGGTCTCGACCCAACCTTTTTGTTAGCAGTTCTTAATCTTCTTCGTTCTAACTGAATCAAAAAGAAACCCAAAACCACTCTCTCTGCTACTCCCCCTCAGCTCCAAATCTTTCAATTTGTTCAGATCTACCAAGTCGATGCAGTATGGTGGAGACCCCCTACTATAATGATTATATCTATCCACACGCACTAGATCGACAAACACTGAGGGTTTACGGTTGAGGGGAAGTAATGTGATGTGGTATAAGATGAAAACACACAGTCTCCTGTAGCTTCTGCTGAAGGCATTTCTATGTGACTGAGCACAGCTGCTGTCTCCACCATGGGTGTTACAACTGACAACACAATGATCCCATTTAACTTAGTGGGTTAATGCTATTGTTTACGTTCTGACCTTTTTAGGTAGAAATGGATTTATTATCTCTTGCCTATTTCTTGTAAAATACATTTTTCAGTGACCTTTTTGTGTGACTTTCATGTCCCTTCTTGCAGGGCTCTGTCTGGGTGTGCTGCAATGTATTTCTGGAGTCTCATGTTAAATTATATATTGTCAGTATTCATGCAATTGTATAGATTTCCTATGGCCTCAGCTGCCTTGGTGATGGACTGATTGTTGGCCACTAACATCTCTGATTGGCTCACACTGATTCTGGAGGAGTCTATAAATAGGTCATGGTATAGTGAGTCTTTGTGTGGTGCTGAGGATGATCTGATGACCGAAACGTTCACCTATTGTTTGTTCACTGCACTTTTGACACTTTGTTGTTGGGCACTATGTAAATAAATATTTCCCTTTTTTTGCATCTAAGGAGCCTCTTCTGTATTTTTTGTCAGTGTGCGGGCTACTTCCTTCACCCCACTGAATACCGGCTGGACACAATGAAGTTTACGAGTGGCTTGAGAATGGGGGATTTGGTCTTTTCTTGGTCTGATTCAATGCAATAACACATTCAGCAAACACCTGAAGCATCTTTAATTACCATAGCAAAGCTTGTTGTTGTTCAGTGTGGCCATAATGAATGCCCTAATCAATATAGTAATGTTTGCAGATAAACTTCTAACAATATTTTATACAGTGTAATGCTTATTTAAGTAGTTTAGTAAGTTATTACAAACCATCCTACAGACCCTTCCTTCATTTTTGCTGTGGAAAGGTAAATCTCACAAGCAATGTGTGTATTACTCTGTAAGTTTTACTCTTTTATGTACTGATATGTTGCATTATAGCTGAATACTTTGTTTTTTGCACAGTTTTTCAGGACCCTAGCTTGCCGACCACGGTGATGGTGACCAAAGTGGGCAAGTCACTGCTGATTTCCCCCACTGAATCCCACTGACTTGAATTAATGCTGTTTTTCTAATTCTTTGGGGAATGATAGTGGCAGCTGAATTCTCACACTTGGTGTGGTGTTTATTCTGTCTACAGGATATGACACTAAAGCTTGAAGTCTCAGCTGAACGTAGAAAAGGCTCATATTTCTACTTAATTGCTTGTACATTTTTGTAATGATTTTGAAATGATTTTTCGGCCAGCGATTGATTTGCGTAACATGGGTCTTGTATGCTGACATTATTGGTTTTGCAAAGCATTTCAGTTTGTTGTCTTTGCTATTAAATATTGAAGATGCATGCCTGCCTCTGTCCTTGCCTTATTCTAATGCTGTAGATGTTCCATACTGACATACGTAGATACACAGTGCTGAATCTTGAGAACATCCTTGGGGATTTCCCTATGCTGTAAAAATTACTAAATGGCATTACTTTATTTCAATTACTTCAAAAAATCCAAATGTGCCAAATATGCCAACACAGTCAAGTATTTATTCACAGTTATCTGGATAACTCTGAAATCCTGCTTCCTGCTTTACGATTTACAAACAGTACACAGACTGTAAAGCCAAACTTGCAGGCTAAAACCTCTGGCTTTAGCTTTTTCAAATGCAGCTACAATGTCCTCTAAGTCCAATGTTCTCCTTATTTCTTGCTCAGTTCAGATCGATGCTCGTCCTGTGAGTCTCCCTGGAGGCATGGCAGAGCGTAGGTATGACTTAATCAGTGTTAAGGCTGAGAAGCTCTGCTCGCCTGAGGCCGCGGTTACTGGGACAGTTAACAGCAGTCGACAATGCTTAAATTGCCATGAAGATCCATGAGGCTTTCTTTGTATGTGTAATTAAGCATGTCTATTGGAGATGACAGCTGGTCAGGAAAGGCATATACAAAGCAGCCCTCATCTCCAGTACCAAGTCCTCAGCATCAACTTCACCCAACTTCTTCTCTAAGTTCCTGCAGCTATTTCCTAGAGTTACTTTCCTTAGAGTATGCCTTCATATTCTCCAGTGAAAATAAAAAGCCATCCAATTCCTAAAAGTCTTCTAACTTGGAGAACCTGTCATTAAGGCTGGTAAGTGTTGTGTCTATTAGAGGGAGGAAAAGCTCTCTTTTAAAGCGCTCCTCTGGGGTGGATTTTGTCTCTCCGCTCTCCCTTCATGCCGAGCTGATCTCCGCTGCCTTGTTTCGGGGAATTTCATATCAGTCTCAAGCTTCGCAGCGATCTCTTTTGCATCGCTTTGAGCTGCTGCAAAATCCATTTTCCCTGCAATTTTCCAAGTATTCTCTCACTGCCTCCGTTTCTCTCTCAAGTGTTTCCAGAGATATGCTGGGGCTTTGCAGCATTCTGCTTACACGGTTGATGTGGTACAAGATGCTGTAGCATATTACTAAACTCAGACATCTTTGACATTGACACGGTGTCTGAGGCCCTCTCTTCCATTGCAACAGTAGTGACATCAGACAAAGCTTTCACTATCTCCGGCAACTGTAACAGACTGTCTTCAAACAATCAGTATGAGCTTCCCACCTCGTTGTTAAGAGAGACCTAACAATATGTTGCTTCACATGCTGTTGTAGGATTCCCCAGTGGTGAACAGAGCAGCTGAAGAGGTTGTACAGTATAATCATTGAAGAATCCAAAAAAGGAGACAGAGTACACAGATTATTTTGCTGCATCAGCTATGACAAGATTCAGTGTATGACTTTCACAAGGAACACACTGCCATCTTATTGAGCTCCAAGACTCTTGACTGAAGCCCCTGTTTATGTCCCATTATATTGCAACTGCTATCATAGGATTGTCCATGGAAGTCTGCTATGTTCAATTAAAGTTTTTCCAGGTGCTTCAAAAGTGTGTCAAAGGCCCTTTACATCTGGCATTGTAGGAAAGCCCTTGTGAAGAGAGTTTAGTTTCTTTGGCTCCTTGTGTTTTAGTTGTCGGTAATTGTCTCTGCCCTTTAGAGCACAATTGGGAGCCTATTTGCAGTTGCCCACACTATTCATTGCCCGTATTATTTATTATTCATTGGCAAGATATAGGCCCATCTTTGTTAATGCAATCGTTAATGTTATTGGCAACATCATCGTTTGGATACTATAACATGCTCCAGCTAGTATTACTAGTATTGTACATGTACTTGAGTTTATCGGTATTAGGTCACTGGCCCTTTAAGAGGAACGGAGTTTCCGGCTCTGACCAGTCCTTCCCGGTCTGTTTGCTAGGGAGCTGCATTTACTTTCTTCCGTTTCGGGGAAGTTGCGTGTCAATGACAGATAACCACATTCTTCCCTTGAATAAAGACCCCTAAACTGAAGCTCCTCCTCAGTGATTCTCTGACCCCATAGTGTTCACCAGCTCTATTCCGCGCATCCGTAGAGGCCCCCAAAGACCTCTATTTCAGGCATTAACATGCGTCCTGGGTGACTGGATTGTGATTCGATAGCAAAGCACATAAAATCTGGGTGTAAATGCAATAGAACCTTCCATCAAGGGCTCCTAAAATAACCCTTAATCCATGTAGGGTTCCAGGAGGAACCCTTTGTGTATCGGTTCTGGGTGGAACCATTTTCACATGGCTCTAAGAAGTACTAACCATATAAGCTTCTATGAGGAAACTACTGCAGAGTGGAACTAAAAAGGATTCCCCTATGGAGACAAGCTGAAGAACCCATTATGGTTCTACATAGCACCTTTTTTTTCTAGGAGTGGCCAACTATAGGCCCCGTCTTTGAGTGTTCAGCTTCATAATTAACTTAATGACAATAACTCCATCACAGCCTATCAACACTCCATTTCTCATTTCACACAATGGTGCACGGACAACTACCTCCAACTGAACGTGGAAAAGACAAAAGAACTGGTCATTAACACACCAAACACACCCCTCACTGGACTGAACCCCATCTCCATCCACTGCAAGACAGTATAGAACAGGTCAACAACTTCAAATATCTTGGACTCACTTTAGACAATAAACTCAGCTTTGATCAACACATCACTGATATCCATAAACGATCCCAGCAGAGACTCCACGTCATCCGCAAGCTCAGAGCACTTTCTGTTGCCCCCCACCTCCTGTTGTTACTTTACAAAAGCATAATCCAACCCATCCTGCTGTACTGTTCCCCCTGTTTCTACACCATGCTGACCATCTCCAACAAAAACAAACTTACCAGGATCACACGTTGCCTCCAAAATCATCCACTCCCCTACACCCAATCTCTCAGACATGAATGACAGAGCCATCACACGCCTTGCACTCACAATAGTGAATGACACCGATCACCCCCTCAATCCATATTTCACACTACTGCCGTCAGGCCGTAGATACAGGACTCTGAAATGGAGAAGAACACGCTTTGGCAGAAGTTTTGTCCCTTCCGCCATAGCTATACTAAACAAACTGCCTCGCTGACCTTGTACAGAGCCAGACTTATCTGTGAATGTGATATATGTATATGTGCTGGGATACAGATGGGGGATGAATGGTATGTGTTTATGTATCTGTATGTATATCTGTATGGTGTGGTTATCTATGTTTCTGTGCATGTACTGGCTATGAAAACAAATTTCCTGCGGGACAATAAAAACTATATCTATCTATCTATATGTATCTATCTATATAATCTATTAACCAATATCAAAATCTGTTAACAGTCATTTGGTTCTTTATGGCGCACCATGCTACTTATATGCCTGGTTACTTTTAAATCCCGATTCTAAACTTTTTTTTTTGTTCTCCCCTGTTCATCAATCCTTTTCATGCACTTACTTCTTCCTTAAGCCATTTAATTCCCTGTGTTTCACTTGCATGGTCATCTCTGATTACATTAGAGAGCCGTTACTTATCTTCATGTCAGATGGGTATGTGACACACCCACTTTGGCAACAAGCCCATTTCGGTGATTTAACTTGGCTCTTGGTGATTTAACTTGGTCCAACTAACGGGTCTTGTATTTAGTATGTTGCCACAAAAGTCACAGAAGAGGTTGTTCCTACACTCTTAGAAAAAAAAGGTATACTATATTGCATCTTTTGTAGACCTGAACAAATTGAAAGATTGGAGCTGAGAGGAAGTAGTAGAGTGATTTTGGGTCACTGTGTTTCTTTTTGATTCGGTTAGAATGGTTACGAGCTGTTAGCTCAAAGTTTGAGACGAGACCCCTAACCCTCTGTGCCAAAGATACAATGAGTTTCCAGTAAGAATAACTCAGCTGAGTGGTCCAGTAGTGGTTAGTGTTGCTGACAGCAGCACACACTGGGCAGCAGAATCAGCCTGGGTAGGAATCCAACCATTTCATTCTGACTCTTCTGACTCTGTTCTGTTCAACAGGCACAGAAAATGACCCTTGGAAAGGAAAAAATAATAAAATAGCAGGCAGACCTTTCTATTCCCCTATCAGTTCAATACAATTACACACAATGGTTCTTTGAAACTTGAATAATCTACATGTAAAAAAAAGAAACAAAGAAAAACCACTTTAAGACCCCTTTCCTGCCAAAGGGAGATTTTCATGTTACTGCAGTTGACCTGTGTGACTTTGCAGTCAGTGTTGCTCTGCCTCATTCACACACTCTGTTTCACAGTCAGCATGGGTTCAAATCTAGCTTTCTACTCCCTTATCTGTTCAACATAGCAATCAATATAAACAGAATAACTAGGGAGATGCCAGTCAGATACAATAGATGTAAGAATATTCCTACTGTGCCTACATTCCATACTGTAGGCACAGAAAATATGGCTTCAGGAGAAAGAAATGTGTCATATATAGCTGTCAATATAAATAAAGTCTACAGATAAGAGTTTTCCTTTTACTGACAACATTGATCAACTCAGAGAATAAATCATTCTAGCTCCAACTGTTCAGGATGACACCAAGCATCCAAAGAATGACCAAAGCTAGAGATGGTTAGTACATAGAGATAAAAACAGATGAGAGGTATTAACCCACAGAGATAAAACTGTTTTATCTCTATGGGTTAGTACCTCTCCTCTAAAAGAATATGTATCCTTGTCCTCCTGGGATCAAATCCCACAGGGTCTTATCTCCCATATCTCCCCTACTACCCTGCTAAGGAGAGTGACCTACCCTCTCCTTGGAGGAAAAAAAGCTTATTTAGATGAGAAAAGTTCAATGTAGCATCATTCTCGACTTCAGAAATAGTTCTCTGGTGCAATAAGTTCTAGTTAGAACCTTATTCCCTACAAAAGTCTATTGAAGAACCTCATCCTCATCCTTCCAAAATATGTTTTTCAAGTGATTAATGGACCATACCCCTCTGCAAAGATCCTTTATTGAACCCACTCTTTGAAGCTTTAAATTCTGCAGAAATAGAATCGTCCACTAAGAGAAAAATACATATTGTGATTTTGATGCCAAGCTTTTTATAGCAAATTTGATGTTTTTAAGAACATGCATCCTCGAATAAAGGTAAAAAAAAAAAAAAAGATCAGCACTGTTGAGCTCAATGTAGCCTACAGAAGTACAGATGTTTTATCTTTATAAAGCTGCAGTGAGCAATCTAAGTACAAGTAATCCTAATGTGCCCCAGTGCTTTTACCATGTTTGAAATGTGTGTATGCCCCAAGGAAACAAACAAGCTCAATAACTGTAACTGTAATAACAACTGTAGCCGAGGTGTGAGAAGTCAGGAGTATCCTGAGTGCGGTCTGAATCAATTTACACTGGATTGAAAAGGCCCACAGGAGTATTGTCTGACCAGTATGTGGAGTATCTGTTTCTGTAGTAAAACATACTGCAGACTACAAAATACTGCAATGAAGATGATCACAGATACTGAATCTATTTTACCCCTGAGGAATCAAAGGCCCTTGAAAAATCATCAATACATACCGTATAGCCAAGTGAACTATGGAATTAACTTTGTTAATATTTGCAACATCATATTGATTGGATGACAAAAAAATCTGTATGTATTGTATTATTCAGTCAGATTGTGCAAAACCTGAGGCAACAATTGATGAGAAAAATGGCAGTGAGGTAGAAATGGCAAATTAATAATGTAGACACACAGACCATGGTAAAAATCAATGCATATTTAATGTTGTAAGAAAACAAACTTTTGTTACATAGAAAGTTGTTACAAAACAAAGCTTATTATTGGCTATTTTTTTTGTTTGCTGAAGAATATGTTGGTCATTAAATTGACTGACGCATATGATATTCAGGCCATGAAGTTCAGTAAACATTGGTGTCTGGCAGGTTTAGACTGAAACTCGGTGGTGGAACTTTGAAATGATGGGAGACCTGGGTGAAATGGTAGACTTTCTATAGATTCCCTGCTTAGTGTAGGCAGTCGAATGTCTACTTTGCCCTGAAGCAGTAAACTGAACCTATGGGCAGCATGTGGCATGTTGGGTCGGGAGACTAAAGTGCTAAAACCAGAGGAACTGGGTTCAAATCTTTGTGACAGCAGCTTATGTGTCCTTGAACAAGACACTGAATCTCTACCAGCTCCAGCAGTGCTGTTCTGTACCTGACCCTGACCTCTGACCTCACTGTGGAGGAGGGGGGGAGGATCAATAGAATATCACAAAAAAACAACAACAAAAAAGTAGGTTCAGGGTACAGACTTATGGTACGTTCAA
The DNA here is from genome assembly GCF_048128805.1 of Centroberyx gerrardi. NCBI lineage: Eukaryota > Metazoa > Chordata > Actinopteri > Beryciformes > Berycidae > Centroberyx > Centroberyx gerrardi. Next base: position 7,536,665 of record NC_135998.1, on the reverse strand, counting down.
ACTACTAAAAGCTAACAAACGGTCTGGTGTACCGAGCTACATTGTCGCCAGCGGAGCAGCAAAGTGTTGCCCGGCTGGTCGATGGCGGTTCATGATGTCATCATGTTGTGTGCACCAACTGATAATGTCATACGGTCACATTTTCGGTTTTGTCTCGTTTTCATTTTATTTGGCAAATAACCGTTTTTCTAATTCATCAAGTAAGTAATAATAACGTAAATATAACGACCCTACGCTTCCTCCATTTTACACACTGGAGTTTGTAGCTTTGTGTCGCCGGCTTCCATTGAAAACAAATAACTTGCTGTTGCTTTGCAGCCCGTAATCTGAACGCACCATAAGGCTCGGTGCCTTTAAGGAGTCAAATACAGGAAAAGCTATTTGACGTTTTGAATCTTAATCTAGACATGGGAATCATCTGGTCTGATGATTTTGATTTTGATTTTGATTTTATTTATTTTATATAGAAATTTCAAAGCACAACAACTCAAAAGAGTATCATGACACAAAATCCCAGAGGATAGCACTTAAAAGCATTACTAAAAACATTTATTTCCAAAGTGGTCCTTGATGGAAACAAACAAACACAATACATAAAAAACAAACAGGTCGATGGAAACAAACAAATTACAAGATACACCTACTAGCCCTCCTTGCAACCCCACACCCATGGTTCAAACTCCCTCCCTTAGCAGTGAACCATCAACACTCCCCACAAAGCCGCCTTAACTTTTGTTTTAAAACTTTCCTGGTGCATGGTGGACGTCTACGGCATCTCAGTGTTTCTTTGAGAGTCTTCCTTTTTTCTAAAAAACAAACATAACACAAGGAAAACAGGGTAAATGTACCATCAGTATATTGTTGTAAATAAATTATATTTTTCTTGTATAACTCTATCATAAAAAGTTCTGTGCAATTAATCCCTCAATTGATTTTACAGAGACTGTATCACATTTGTAGCATACAACTTTACCTTTTCTCAATTCCCTTTTTTGCAGTCTCTTAATGAGTTTGGCCACCCAGTTATTTCCAGCAGCAGGTGGAACGCACAGTCTGATGTTCCTCTGAGTAATCAGCCTGTGACAGGGAAGCTGAAGTCAGACACACTTACACTGCACTCACAAAGTAATGAGACATATTCCAGCAAAATAGCAGTTCAAAACGTTATTATCCCGAGTGGGAAATTGTATGATATGATATATGAAAGACAGCTGTTCTTACATAAAATCTGGTAAATATAAGCTGTAAAATTAGGGGATGGTAGAAGATCCATAGTATGCCGATTTAACTTACACAGTGGCCGGTATCCTGCAGCCTCCGTCTGGTGTCTGAACGCTGTAGGACTTCACCAGTTTCGAGGAGAGCTTCTTATTGGTCGTTTTCAAGCAGCAGTCAACGGCCATATCTGTGTTTGCTGGCAAACGGACAAAAAAGCCATGAGGATCGAACCCCCTCTGCCTGTCTGTGTTCACCATCTGTAACACCGTCTCTCTGCGCATTCGTCACCGAGCCAAAATGTTCAGCATTGGAAGGATTTCTTTCAAAAGTCAGGTTTATTTATATAGACCTTCATCTCTCTCCAGCATGTCTCAAAGGGCTTTACATACCATATCATATTGCACACTCCCATTCACTCCTATGGGCAATTTAGAGGCTCCAATCCACCTGACCTGCATGTCTTTTGACCAAGGCTGGAAGTAACTAAATACATAGTTTATAAATATACATATATTTTATAAAGTCAGTAATTTTACTATTACTTAGGTAGGTTTTTACTGAAGAATTGTACTTTGCTACATTTTAAATCCCATCCATTACAGAGAACAAAAGTTGTGGCTCTTTATAAGCAACAGAAACTGGACACTCGTTAATTGGCCAATTGTGGAGCCATTTGCAGTGAAGGTCAGTCGGTTGAGGACTTTCTGTTTCTGCTCTTCATTTTGTAATTTCAAATTTTTCCAATTAAAAGAAGTTTGAACTCTGTCATCTCGTCATGGAAAATATCACAACTAACAATGTTCTCTTTTCTAAAAAGTAACTCAGTAACTTTTACTCTGAATACATTTTTTTTTTTTTTATACTTTTTCATTGTCATCATATCATTTCGTACATCTTAACCATGTTATGTAGCCTATGTAGTGATGACAACACGAGTAGGTGTGTCACCCAGTGATACATCATAATAACAATCAATCAATATGACAATAAATTAAGATAAATAATGACAATATTTACAGTGCAGGTTTAAATTATTACAGTATATTATGGTAATTTTGTAATCTGAATACATTTTAAATTAGCTACTTTTTACTTTTACTTCAGTAGACTTCAATACTTCAGTACCTTTACTTCTACTTAAGTAAAGTATCAGCAAGGTAACAGTAATTCTACTTGAGTAGAACACTCTAGCACTCTTTCCACCACTGGCTTTGACTGTGGGAGGAAACCCACGAAAACACGCAAACTCCACTCAGAAAGGACCAGGGCCGAGATTCAAACCCAGGACCTTCTTGCTGTGAGGTGACCACCGAGCCACTGTGAGATATACACTGTTAAAAAATACATCTGCTCTCACAAAATTTACCGCCGGCATGGAAGTTAAACTCTCAATGGAATATTCTTCGTAACTTTCAAGCTGCCTCAGGAACTTTTATTGCAAAGTTGTCACATTTTAGAGGGAATGTAATTATCTTGAATCTTTGAAATGTTTACACTGAGCATTCGGGTGACACATTGTCCCCCTAAATGGAAATACATTTATAGCATATACCAGATCCTACCTGCGGCGAGGTACCAGAGGACCGAAGCCAAGAGGAGAGCAGTCAACCGCACAGACATCCTGTCTTAGCTCCGCTAAGTGTGTCTTTCAAGCCTTTACGCCTTTACGATTGCTGGGACCCAATTGACTGGCCAGGTCCCGGCTCGCTGCTATATACCCTGCCAGGCATAAAACTTTCACTTTCACTCTCTCTGATATCAGGTAACAATTTCCCGTAAATTACGGTCATTAACCCACAGTTGGGATATGGCCAGAGGTTAAAGATAAGATTAGATATTATTTGTTGCATGTCACGCGCCCTCTGTCTGTGGGTGGTGCAAACGGCTGTGTGTGTGTGTGTGTGTGTGTGTAGGTGTGTGTGTGTGTGTGTGTGTGTGTGTGTAAACAGCACTGGTTAACATTCACCGGGGAAGTACCTAAGACTCACCTACAAGGGAGCTACAGTTACCATGAATAACACCTACAACACACTTATGTGTTTGTGTGTGTGTGTGTGCGTTTGTGTGCATGCCTGTGTGTGTGTGTGTGTGTGTGTGTGTGTGTGTGCGCTTGTATTTCTATGGGATCCTCACAAGGATGCAAATATGAATGAAATCCTCCACATTTTCCCGCTCCTCACTTCCTCAAGGGTCTAGTTTAGGGTTAGGGCTTGGTTTTGGGCTTAAGGCTAGATTTAGGATTAGGTTAGGCTAGGGAAAGGGTTAAGAATAAAGTTAAGGTTAAGATTAGATTATGGTTAGGACTTGAGGTTTAGAGTTTAGGTTAGGGTAAGGACTAAGGTTAAGCATGTATAGTAGAAAGGGTTAAGTTTAGGGTATGAATGTAGTCACTGAAGGTCCTCACAAGTATAGTAATACAAATATGTGCAGAGAACATATAACCTTACTGTGCGTTTACCAGATTTATCGTGTGCAACCCTCTCATAAGCACTCAAGCATTTAGTTTGCACACACTCCTTTGTGTGTTTTTCTCACCGTCTGGCAGCTCCACTGATGATCGACTGATACAAACTCGATGATGAAGTCGAACTTTCCAATGTGCTGCAAGACCTGAATGTCTCCACTTCTTTTATCAACTTAGCCACTAGACACTGTAAAGTTCCAGTGTGCGAATTATTGGAGTTACTCACAGTTTGTTGATGTCTTGATGTGTCCTTGTTAGTAGGCTTCATTACTCCAAATGAAAGTGACCTCAAATACATTCATAAAAACAAAATAGGCCTTTGCAAGTCAAGTGAAATCAAAAAGGGCAAACTCAAAATCTTCTTCTTTCTGTTAAGTATTCCTTTCTTTGCTTTTGTTTTCATTTACATTCTACTACTTTCTACATTTGCTGTTGAGAACTGTATCTCGACGGCGTCTTCCAGCTGCCACCTGCACACACTTGATTCAATAACTGGCTGGGGCGCCACAAGCCATTTGCTCCTATATTCAATTGTCAACCTTTCACCTATAGGTGGCATCATTGGTTTTTCACCTTGGCAAACTCGAAACAAAACAAAACTAGCTCTAACACAGGGTATAACAGTATTTACAGATGCTCCCTTTAGGTTGCCTATAGGACATAAAATCCAGAAAGTAAAAAAACATCAGCTGATCTGTGTATGCCTGCTATATGATCTAAGGTTATTTTATGAGCAATGATGAAGCAGTGAGTGATAAATGAGCTTTTCAGAAGTTAAATATATGCAGAGTGAACCTCAGTCTGCCCCCTTCCAGTTCATTTTCCTGTCCTCCTACTCATTTAAAAACAAGTGATCAAAGTGTTCAAAGCAGTGTAAGCTGTATTATTATTTTTGTAGAATACAAAGTGATGTGAAAATTTCCCCTGAGCAGCATCTGAACTCTGATTTATGTATAACTGCATATTGCATCGATAGAGCTGTTTTCTTTTTTTCTTTAATTTTCCATTCTGCTTCCCAACAAATAGTTCAACTCGACTTGCATGTCTAATCTTGTGCAACTGATAAAAATTCCTCGCCACCAATGCAGTGGCTTTTCAAAATGACACATGTCATTTAACGCCATTGTGTATTCTCTTTCACTTTCTACTCTTTCAAAATTTAATTTACCCGCTGCCAGTTCCTTGCTCTCATCTTTCGTGGGTAAACATCACATCAGGAACAAAAAGGATCTGGTACTTTCCTGGCAGGGGAGGAACGAGAAGGACATGCAGAAGAAATCCATCACAGGTTATATGAATACGAAAACGAAAACTTTATTGTCCACTTCATTGTCATGGAAATTTGTCTTTGGCCTCACCACATGAAAGACAAGACAATCATTACAAACATTGTAAACAGCACAGACAATAAAAGCAGTAAAAAATAATTACAGCTGACAGTGCAGGTGCGAAAAACAAAACATTTTAATAAATCCCAAGTCATTGACTCATTGAAACTACATTTCTAATTTAATGATACAAATTGTGAAGAGAGGGGGTATATATGCTGGTTTTAGTTTAAAATCTTTACTGCAAGAGGGACAAATTACCTTTAAAAACATTTTTATTGGCCCTCAGCGCCTCCCGGAAGGTAATAATTGGAATTCGTCATGTAATGGGTGAGGCTGATCAATAATCATTTCCTGATCTTTCTTTCTTGTATATAGCTTGTACAGGTCAGCTAGCTAACCTGTATATTGATTATGTATTTTAAATTGTAATCAATAATCAAGTAAGCCATGAGGGAAATTTGGTATGCAGACAGGATATTTATATATATTTATTTATGTATATATATTTATATTTACAAGTAGTAAAAATCCACAATAAAAACATATAATGAAAAACAATCAAACCACAGTAATCAGTAATCTACTACTATCTGTAAATTAAAAAAAACTAGTTTCAGTTACTTTTGGGTTACATCGTCCTGAGATGTGTAGACTGTGAAGCTAAAGGCAAATTCACAGATTGTAATTTTAATTGTGTTATTATCATCTACATCCATTATAACTCATCATTTCAAAATATGCTAAACAGTGTTTGTGGCTTCACAAAATCCAAACACCTCTTCTACTCGAAACATGACTGTCAATAATCCGATAATTTATCATCCATTTTCAAATAGTAATCTCATTTTGCAGCATTCCTCCTCATTCACGCAAAGCCAAATTTGCTGCTGCAAGGACTTCAACCAACAGTAAGCTGCTACATTAGCCTAATTAGATAGCAAACTGCACTGCTGAAGAGAAAAAACCTGAACTATAAACTATCAAATCAATAAAAGCCCTCATTGCCAAATTCAGCCGTATACATCACCAAAATGATTTAAGACAAGCAGCACCAGCACAAATCACGGCTCCATCAGAACAGCAAATAGAGCAGAAGAAACAAATAGCCCATAAAAACTATTTATGGCTTGTCCGTGTTCCCACAGATCAATTCTGTGATTTGTATTGTAAGCAACCTTTACTTGATAGGTTGAGTGTAAGCTTTGTTTAAATGTTGCCAGTGAAATAAAGAGTAAGAGAAGAAAAATGGTACTGCGAAGCATCAAAAAGCAATCTAATTTAGTTTATTCTGACAGTTTAGATTAAGGTCAACGCAGTGATGAGAATGGATGTTGCATGTTTTGTTGCAAATTGGGGCATTGGAAAAAATGACAAAAAGTTGAGACAAGCAGCGATGGGCTAAAGCCTTTCTACAAAATGTATTTCACCTCCTATCTACAGTAACTTATTTCTAACTTTTAAAACTTTCTACTTTTTGGGATTGTTGCTGTGAAGGATTCTGGCAGAAAGAAGGCTGCAGGGAAACACCTTGAGAGAGAGAGAGAGAGAGAGAGAGAGAGAGAGAGAGAGAGAGAGAGAGAGAGAGAGAGAGAGAGAGAGAGAGAGAGAGAGAGAGAGAGAGAGAGAGAGAGAGAGAGAGAGAGAGAGAGAGAGAGAGAGAGAGAGAGAGAGAGAGAGGACCTGAGAGAGAGAGAGAGAGAGGACCTGAGAGAGAGGGAGAGAGGGAGAGGGAGAACCTGAGAGAGAGGGAGAGAGAGAGGCAAAGAGAGAGAGAGAGAGAGATGGAGGGGGAGAGAGAGTGAGAGAGAGAGAGAACCTGATCAGCAGAAATATTCAGATCAGGAGGCTTTTTTAAAATCCTTTTTTACACCACACCTCCCACACACACACACACACACACACACACACACACATGCACACACACACACACATCACGACCTTATCCATCTCCCACCTGAATCTATCCTCACTTCCCACTCCCCAGTTTCTATTGGCAGTTTTTGGAGGCCGAGTTTGTCGACTCCCAGAGTTTGTTTGAGCCTCTCCATGTAATTGAGCCTCAGTTAGAAGTACTGCTAATGGCTGGTAATTATATTCCCATGAATTCACTCTGAGTACAGCCACAGTGTCCAGAGAATCTGTGTCCTATTCATTCTGATTTGAGAGCGATGACTGATTTGATGTTGGATTCCCTGTGGAGAGGCCGAGTTTTTCTCTCTGAGCCTGAAACACAACCGTCAGAGGATGATTTTCCATCCCCATTACATAAATTGCTCTAAATGTAATACTTGGGGCATGCCGAAATGCAGGGAATATTCACATAAGGGCTGCTCATGTGGTAATGATGAACAATTAAAGAACGACTGCTGCCTTGAATGAGAGCTTGGAAATCTGCGCTACAAACTCGTAGTCACCGTGTCATTTCACATCCAGAGCAATAAGAGATCCAACGCATCAAACAGCGTGTGGCAGTTTATTTATTCATGGATATCATGCAGTTTTCTTCAGCTGGGTTTGTGGGATTTACTGCCTGGTTGCTTTAAATAAAAAAAACAGATTTGCCTCCATCCTGGCTGTAGAGCAGATGCTTTGGCCAAAATTTTATTTGCATCCTAATCCTAAAAGAAGAAGAAATGTCGCAACTTTGTCTTTAAACCAAGGTGCATGAACTGGAAATATCTAGAAAAGGAAAAAATTCAGCTACTCTTGGAGGCCGATGGACGCTCTTCAAAAAACACTTTCATTGATGCAATAATTTTGTTAAAAATAAATTATTGCATCAATTCATGTTTTTTTGAAGAGCATCCAACGGCCTCCAAGAGTAGCTGATGTTTTTTCTTTTCTATCCTAATCTGAAAAGAAGATAAGAAGGTTTTAAATTACTTATCAGGCAAAAGTTGATGGCAGCAATGCAGTTTGGCATTCAGCCTTCTGTAATTGTATTTCAGTTTCAACACCAGATGGCAGTAGCCCTCATTCTGCTGCTTCTACTACACTGACCAGGTCTTAAAGCAATTTTCCCAAGAACTTGAGCTACTAAATGAATGGACAATATAAATAAATGAAAGTAGAGCGGAGAACACTCTCAAGGTCAGACATCATGTGCAAACTGCTTGGAGTGTGAGCAGTGATTCAACCAGGATTTTACAAATGATGAGTCTAATTCCAAATTCCACTTCCAAGCAACATCTAGTCTTACATAACCGCTGCTGAACATGAAAGTAAAACTAATTTCACAGGAAAATGTTAGAAAATTCGTATTCACTCTTATGCAGAAGCACCTTTAAAGATGCAAATCAGCAAATACCTGCACTAAAAAATAAAAATAAACACCATCCCACCTACTACGTTCCCCCAAAAAACTCACCCACTTATCCATCAATCCCTTCTTCCACCCAACCACACACCCAGTAGGTGTCTCTCCCATGGGTGAGGAAGAGTCGGGAGAGAAAAGAGAAAAGGGTAAGCATTAAAGACTTGAAAGGTGCATTAAGTACTGTCCCCATGGCACAAAATGACCATATCTGCATGGGGTTGAAGGGTTGATGATCAATACCAAAAACTCAACGATTACTTCGCCTGCATTCTACTGTGAAAATGTGACTTTTATATTTCTGTCACTTACAGGCCACCGTAAGCTGTGCCAGAGACCTAGGTAAAGGCAGATAGATTGACCCGCACACAGGGTCAATGAAAAAGGTTATAAATTCTCAACGGATAAGTACAAAAAACTAAATATATGTAAAGGAAACTCATTTAAAAGCTTGATTTCATTCTCAAAATCAGCTCAGCAAGTTTGACATTTTACTGAAATATATTCCAACGGCATTACGACAGCGCCAAGTCTTTCATTTGAGGCTTGGAAAGAGATAACAGCTTTTATTTTGACAGTTTTACTGTTGCAGCCCCATTCTCTCTGTGATCACAAAGTGTCTGTTGTAGGTTTAGTGTTATGAATTTAAAGTCAATAAAAGGAAATCATGTAGTTAAAATAATGATGCATCCGTCATCATTGTCATCATCATCTGTCAGCCTTCTTGCTGGAATACAAGAATTAGAATATTTTCATTGCAAAAAAGAAAAGTTTTATCTTATAAAGTCAGGCTGAAGCAAGCATCTAAAATTCCTTCAATCATTTTTTCCATTTGAATAATTGCGTAACTGGGAGGTTAATGATTTACAGAATTATGGGAACTGGAGATGTGGAAAGCCCCGGGGGGAATCATGAATAAAGCATCAGCGCCACGCCCCCCTTGACTGATAGGAGCTAAAAACTTATGGCTCCTTGACAGCACCCATCTCCTCCATCAAGCCCCGGGATCAATAATCCTCGTAAACAACAGGAGATTTAATACTTCTTTTACCATATAAATAGTTTGCACTGAAACAACAAACAAAAATAAACCTGAACTTGAAACTTAGATAGTTTTATAAGTAACAAATAGGAATAATCGGGATGTTTCGTACCTTTTTATCCCGATGAAAGAAAGAAAGAAAAAAGAAACGTCTGTCATGTACAAAATGTTTTATTACATTTTTTCACAGAATGTAAAATCAATTTAATTAATCAGTTATATATTAAACTTTTTTTTTTTTTAAACAAATGTGCCAACAGAATCAATGCACAGTCATCATCCATACAAGCAAAGCCGACTCCACCGCAGCACGCGCTCTGAAGACCGATCGCTCGCGCACAACAGCCTGAGGAACGCAGCACTATTGCATTGTGGTTAATTCAACCTGAGCTCCACATCCCTTCCAATTTCATGTAATTAGCTAATAAGCTTTAGCCTTAGCTGCTGACTACGACTACAGTACAGTAACACATCTTTCACCAGACACCGACTCGGACGTCCCGCGCGAAAATAATAAATTAACTGACAGTGTGTTCTGGAGGTCCCGCAGTTTTAATGACCCTGTCGACAGGATGACATCATACGAAAAAAGGCATTCGTTAAAGCTAGGCACCTAATTCCGTGGGAAAAGGTGTGTGAGGCCTAATTAAGACAAGTTCTTAATCTGTGATTAGAAAACATTACATCAGTGATTTACAAAAAAAAAGAAAATCTAAATTATAAATAGGCATTAGAATTATTAATCAAAACCTCAAGAACAACAACAGGAGAGATTAAGAACATGGAACAAAAATCCTGTTGTAATACTATATGAGTTGGCAGTAACCAGGAGCACTGATTATTTCAACAGCTTGAAAATACAAAACATTAAAAAAAAAATAAAAAAACAACAATGGAAAATTTCCTCCAGCAGACACTTTAGATGACAGACATGCAGTAATGCACTTGGATGGATTTAGCCTTGAGGGGCGAGACGGGCTTGCGAGTTTCATCACAGCACAGAACATGTGGTGGGGAGTTTGGCCTATAGTGGTTAAAGTGATCGTCCTGAAGCCGGAAAGTCGCAGGTTCGACTCCCGCAGCAGCTGATGTGTCCATCAACAACCAGCCAAAGTGTCCTTGAGTGAGACACTGAACCCCCAGCTGCTCGCTCGTTGTAAATCAGAGTGAGAGTCAGCTTAAATTACCTAAAAGGTGAATTTAAATGGGCGTGTCTGGTCTCTCTGTCCCAGCCAGAACGTTTCTCCATGGGGTCGTTGCTGTTCTATCAGGCTAAACTGTCAAATCGATCATTGTGCCGCACGTATGCGCTTGTCAGCTTCAGAAAATCACAACGGAATGTTAAAACGACAACAAAAAAACCCTCAAATATATTAAAGTCCCCATGAAATGAACTCCCATTACCTTTACTTCCTGGAAAACACAGCATCTTTCATGGTGACCTCATGCTGCACTAGGAGGCGTAAATATACATTTCTAACCAATAAAACCGCATCCCTTCCATCAAATAACATTCCCTTTCTCTCCCTGACTCATATTCCATTAGTTCAGACTTTTGAATGATCCCTCACTGCGTTATGTCCCGCCCCAACCTCCTGTTCAAATCAAATCCAGGAAGTAAAGATGTCATTTCATGGGGTCTTTAAAGTCAGTTTTGTTTACATGCTGAGGTTGTTACCCAGTAGCGGCTGGCTTGCAGCTAGTGTAAACATTTAGTTAACGTCTCAGTCAAACACTCTTCCCATCTTTATAAAGGAAAATCGTTTTGCTCTTCCTCAAATGCGTTTAACGTAGTTTTGACTGTTGCACTGTGAACAACTCGCAAGACTGTCTGGCTTGCAGGGCTTGGATGGACTCATCCATTGTTTAAAACTTTAGGAGAAACATTCAGCAATTTCCTATTGGCCTCTCTCTAATAACCAGATACGACCCCCATCAGCTGTGTGACGAGGTTCACGAGCTTATCACCTAAAACACTATAAAAATCCCTCAGTGGTTTGAATGTGTACCGAGTCCAGAGGCTCCGGGTTCAGTCAATCCACGGTTCAATGTGCTGACATCCCTCTGGCAGAAAAGGAGGCCGGCCTCAGAGTCAGTAGTGTACAATATAGCCCTCAGTAGAGTTAAGAGGCAACCTCACATCACATGTTTCTGTGGATCCTTATGATAGACACTAATGGCATTAATTTTTTTTTTTGTGAGGAGTCTTTATGAGAACTTCCCAGTGACCAGCGTGTCCGTCTTGTCTGTCCTCGTGTGGCACAGTGGGCTCTGGTGGGCTACGGCGGTAAAGCAGCAGTGCTGCCGCTACCTGGAGGCATCGGGGAGGAGTCTCTTAAACCAGCGGCCCACGGCCATGTCGACTCTCAACACTAAAGTGACGCCGACCAGCAGAAACACACTGCTCACCAGGAACCCCGAGGCCTCAAACATTAACCTGGAGGGAGAAAACAGAGGTGGCAGTTACAATTTTTCATCTCCAAAGTCCCACATTTTTCCCCAAATCTTAAACTATTGATTGGATTTGAAAATGTTAATTCTCTCCAATATGATGTATGCGGATAGTATGACTACATGTCAGTATGACAATGTGTCAACTACATGATGTCACTCTATAGCTCACCAACAACCAAATGCAACTCCATAAAATGTATTGTCATATGTTTATCAAGACTAAACAATATTTTTTCCATACTTCCATATCCAAAACATATTTGTGCAATTCCGACACTTTTCAAGAGTTATAAACTCTCAAATTTCCATTTTCCGTACTTTCTAAACCTTATTTATTTATTTAAAATTATTTCTATGGTTCATAACAGCCCACTACTAGTTTTTTTATAACGTGAGCAACTCTCTCCCAAAGCAGGAAACCAGAAAAGTGGTGAATCTGTCAAGTCAACTGGGAAGGATGATAAATATGAGCGAGAACAACACATTTGGTTCAGAAATTACAGAATGAAACCTATTTTGGCACAAGCTCTAAATTTAAAATCTTGAGGACATGAGATGGGAGAGAGCATGTTTACTTTCACAAATATTCACTGGACTGTGCTAGGCGATTACAGCAATAACAGATGAATTCATAAAAGATTTAGTGGTATTCCTCCTTTAAGGTAAGCATGTAGATATATCTTGCAGTGATCTAGTCGTTTACAAAAAGGCATCCACACGTTCGCTAATGTGCATTCAGTGAGCGGCCTGGGTGGGGACTAAGTGGTTAGCGTTTATACCGCGCTAATATCCATATCCTCAAAAGCCTTTACTGTCAGTGCGTTTGTGTGAGCTGGAAAATCCATTCAGGCACTTACTTGGGTGCGAAAACCTTCCACACCATTAGGTGTCTCCTGAGGATAGCAGCTGCACAGACTGATGCAAAGACCTGTGAAGATGGCAGAGATACTGAGTGAAGTGCTGCGATGTAGATACACATGGAAAGGCGAGGCTGAGACAAAAAAAAAAAACAGGAAAAGCGTACTAGAAGTGAACACACTGGTCCCTCTGCTCATAGATTCCCATCCAAACTAAGTGTTTTAAGATTGGTGATCAAAACTAACCTTGTGTAACCACACCTCCGTGTCAAAATGACAGAGGTTTGGAGAACTTATTGTCAGAAAATGTTGGATAACGAGACATTGCGGAGACAGAGGAAGCCATTCGATTGGCTCCCAGTTTGAAAACGCACACACCGACAAAACGGCACCTCTGGTTTGTTTTTCTGTCTGGGTAGAAACACTTTTACTTTTTTGTTTGGTTACGCCAACGATAAAAATGGATGAAAACTTCGACTTAAGACTCGCTTCTGTTTTGTCAGACGTATGCTCTCGACGTCAAACTGAGTCGATGGAGCCTACTTAGCTTGAAGACTGCTCCAATACAGGGATGTATTGCCGTGTTTACCAACAGGCTACAGTGAAAGTTTGATTTATCGACAGCCTGTGATGCATTACATGGGAGAGAGAAATGTATAGTTTTAGCAGTCTGTCCTCTCAGGTCAGTAATGGTGGAACAGTTAGCCGTTCTAAAGGCCAAAGGATTGATGCATTATGCTGTTAGAAGTTCAGAGAAAGACATGAAAATAATGAGTCAGGACTAGTTGCTAGTAGGACAACACACAGGTGAGCACCAGCGCCAGGCTCTCAATTTCTATTGGTTTGAAGCAGTTTGAAGCATGATGACAGCCCACAGCGCCCAACTGTTCTGCTTGAATTTCTCCAGACCTCTGTTAGTTTGAGACGGAAGTGTGGCGACAAGAGATTAGACCAAAACAGCCAGTAAATCGGTAACAATTGATAATTTTGTTCACTGTGCTAGTGAATTAGCCCACAAGCACCCGGATAACACTGTGTGCATCTATACAAACTGAGGGAATGCATTTTTTGGTTTTTGGTTTTTTGGATTTACCTGTGCTCCTTGGATAAAGAGGTAGCGTGTTGAGAGTTGTAGAAGAGCAGAGCCGAACTGCCGGGGGTTTTCTCTCAGTCTCATCTCCATCACAGCGTCCTCTCCTTCCTCCCCGCCTGCTCTTCCTCCCCGGCTCCCACGCACCTCGCACACCAGCGGCCAGAACAGGAGCAACGGACAACCCACTGAGGACGGAGAGACATGTACACATACACAGATCAGCAAGTTGACAATTTACATTTACGTTGCAGGGCGTTCAGCTGACACTCTTGTGAGCAGTTAGGGGTTCTTGAGCATGATGACACACAGCCATATTAGGGATCAAAACTGTTAGTAAGACCTTTTGGTTAGGGGACGGTCTCTCTATGTGCGGCCCCAAAAGGAATCAAAAATGTTTGCCGTTTCGTTGCCATGCTGTAACCATTGAGCACAACATCTTCATGCTAATCAACAGTATGTCGCAGGAAAGTGTCAATCTTGGTTTCTTTCAAGATTAAATGTATTCATAAGCACTTTTTTCTCGCGTTTTATCCTTTAAAAACAACAAGCAGGTGATTTGTGATGAGCCTCGATTAGCTCAGTGCTTTGACAAGGCGTGGCGGTCATGTCACATTTTGCTGTTTCAGTCTGTGGCTTCAATCAGGAAACTCCTGGCACAATAAAAAGGTTACTTTAGGCTATATATTCATTTATAGGCACAGAGCTGACAAGACATAAACTAGGCTACAGAGCAATTTAAGCCAGAAAAAGAATAAGAATAACAAAATTGATTTAAAATGAACTCATACTCTACATGCCATGACACTTTATGTACATATACGGCCATCTGTAGACCAGTGAATGTGAATATGGTGCATGTAGCTGTAAATTCACTTTTTAGTTATTATCTTATCTGCTTCTGTTTTCACATACCTAGCTCATCATTATTTTCTGCATATATTAATGATATTTTCATAATGGTTGCACTATTTCATACTTTATATATCCTGATATTTTATGTCCCATTATATTGCATACTTATTTGTATTTATTTGTAATGTTTGAGTAAGCAGTCGCGTCTGCTAGTACCATCTGTCTGTAATAACTATAAGCTACTATTACTTTATTTATTGCTTATTCTTATTCTATATTCCTATTCTACTTATCTTTTGTCACTGAATCCTATTACTTTTGCTGCAGCAGCAACCTAATTTCCCCACAGGGATCATTAAAAGTTTCATCTGATCTTACTCAAAAAACAGCATTTATTGCCGCTACTGTGTTAGTGTTAGTAAGGCTGGCTACCTGCAAACAGGATGTGTGAGGCGAAGGTGTTGAGTGTGACCAACAAGGCGGGCAGTACGGTGCCTGTGTGTCCACCAGGGAATCCCACGAAGGCGGCGCCCCACTGGATGGAGGGGAAGGTGGGCAGGTGACCAGTGGCGTGGAAGAACTGGGTGGCAGCCAGCGACCACAGCACCACTGGAGTCCAGGGAACATCAAACCCACCTGCAGGGGGAGAGAGAAACACAGAGAGGCGGGTGTCCAGTGTGACATTTCTTTTTTAAAGTAGAGAGAAGTTGTCATTATTGAAGATGAAAATTGGTGTTTGTGGAAAGAGGCAAACAAACCACAAAAGACATGATGGTCACTTATGAACATCTTACCAGAATGCGCTCCATCCAGGCCGTTGAGGGTCGTGGAGGAGGCGTGAATGTGCAGCAGCGCTCCCATCTCTAGCAGCAGCAGGAGGAAGGACAGAGCCATGCCCTCTGGGTGCAGCAGCAGCAGACCGATACCCAGCATGCCGCAGAACAGAAGCAAGGGGGCAGAGTAGACGGTTCCCAGTCCGTAGGCCTCCACGGCGGGCCTGTTGTCCGGCTCCGCATCCCCGGTCACTTCACCATCCTCCAAGGAGCGACGCATGCGCTGGTAGATCTGGGGAATGAGGTGGTGCAGCTCCGCTTGCGGGCTGATGCCGGTGCTCGCTCGGTAGCGGGGCGGGGGCAGAGACGAACCCCTGGCTGGAGCCGCAGCCCTGATCTTCACAAACACAGTGAGAGGGTCCATCCAGATCAGGAACAGCCCCAGTTCCAGGAGACAGAAGGCCGTCCTGGGGAGCGCCAGCTGGGCCAGGCTGATCAGCTCCGCCAGATTCCTAAAGCTGTCCTCTGGAGTGGCACTAACCGCCCAGTGGAGCCCCAGGCAGACTGACAGCAGCGGGAGGATCCAGCGGGCCGTGAACACCGTCCCACCTGAGGAGTTGAGGTTGCCATAGTGGCGGAGCCAGCGCCTCAGCAGGTAGGTCCACAGGCCCAGGGAGGCCAGAGAGAGGACATAGTGGAGGTTCTTCAGCTGGCTGTCCTGCAACCGGGAGAGGGGTGAGAGGAACAGGGATGGTTGGCAGTAGCCCTGCTCTTCCCGGCAGCCATGGAAGGAGAGGGAGAGGTAGAGGCTGCCCACCAGGAGTCCTAAACAGGCTAGCAGGGTGCTGCTTTCCTTCCTCACAGCCGAGGGGGACAGGACTGGGGAAGGCAGCAGCCCAGCAGGCCTCAGGGGGTCGTGGCTGGGGGGCAGCAGCAGGCCGTCCCAGTTGAGATGGATGGGAATATACAGACCCAGAGAGAACACCAGAAAGGTGACAACTCGGCCCTCGGCTATCACATAGCTGTCTGAGAGCAGGGAGGCACAGCGGAGGAGTGGCACCAAGAGAGGCGGGACAAGGAGGCAACGCAGCGCCAACCAACCGGCCCGCTTTGGAGCCTTAGATTCATTCCCCGCCGCAGCAGACGTCCTGGCTCGATGAGCCCTCCAGAGGAACAGCAGTTCAGAGCTGAGGGCAGCAGCTGCCAGGCACCAGGCTACCTCGATGTAGCCTTGGGTGAACAGCTGACCAGCAGCCACACAAACCCCCACCAATACTGCTGCCACAACAGGGGCCTTCAGTAGACCATTCTCCCTGATCAGCACACAGGACAGCTCAGAGAGGATGAAACACAGCAGGCAGGCAAACGCCAGGATGGCTAAACCTGTGGCCATCTTAAGTGGGCTGAAGCGGGCCCATGTAGCTCGGCAGGTGTCTCTGACAGAGGTGAGGTAGGCCTGCAGGGAGGCCGCCAGCTCCGGGGAGGGTGACCGACCCTCTCTAACAGCGGTGAGGTAGTCAGAGGAGAGGCGGGAGAATTCATCCTGCAGCTTGGAGAGGCTCACTGGTGGGATGTCTTTGGCCATGCCGGAGTAAGTCTCCAGGAAACGATTGACCTACAAAAACAGAACGGTCACATCAATAGGTCAGGTGAATTTAAGTGCACAAACCAGTCACGCATTCTCCCCAACATGCTTCAGGCTACGTATCAGATGTATCACAATGTGAAGTCTGTAGCTCTTTCTGTGGCCACAGTAAAATAAGAAATGTGCAAGGTGACTCTTCAGTGAGCAGAATACCTGTTTGGCGTTGATCCACAGCGCCTCCAGCTGGCTCAGACCTCCAACTGCAGCCTCTGTCTTGCCATGAGGGGGGAACAGGGGGAGGAGAACCTGTCCCACACTGCTGTAGGGGATGGGGACTCCCAGCAGCAGAGCCAGGGTGGGAACCAGGTCCGTCTGGGGGACGACGTCCGGTTCACTCTACAAACATTTGAGGAGACACAAACAGTACAACTTTAGGTTACAGTTTCCTTTATATGTGATTTAAAGGGATACTCTGACTTTTTGGGAGTTTGGCCCATTGGTCACCTTATCTAATATCTGACCAAATTGGAACTGAATCCAGCTCTAAGTAAACAGAATGTGAATTGAATTGGAATGACAGGAAACAGAATTGACTTCCATTGAATTCCATGAAATTCCACTGCTAAGAGAGTTTGTCTTGACTTGCTAAACATTTTAAATCAAACATTGTGAATCAAATAAAAAACAGTTCAACAAATCAAATACATTCAATCATAATGTATGGATTATAATTACATGTTATGCATCAAAATCCACCTTTTATACTTTTCTAGACTTTGCAGACCTGTGTAGAAACCACGTATTCCTCCCTTGTCAACATATTATTCCCTTCACATGACCATATCGAGCATATCTCAAAATGGCAACTGCTTCACTGACCTGGGACGGGGGTCCTGGGAAGAGAGGGGAAGGGCTATAGAGGAAGATGGCAGCGTCAGTCTCCTTCTGACTCTCTCCACCATGATCTCCAGTGTCGGTCATCCCATGGTCTCCCATCACCACCAGCAGGGTGTCGTTCTGCAGACGGTCGATCACAGACCTGGAGGAAAACGATGAACACAGACATGAGGAATCAAAAGAAACAGTAATTAGGGTTTATCCTACTCATTTTTTCTGTCAACTTATTGTTCAATGACTGTTCTAATCATTGGCGACTCAGACACAGAGATTATTTTGGTGCCAATCCTCTCGTCAGATATATTGGGTAAAATGACGGATGGGCCATCTCCCCCCAAAAGTAGTCATTTAACTGTAAATACTAGGGCTGGGAATCGATAAAAAAAAACAACGAATTAATCGCACAATTTTCTGTGATTGTTGATTGTTGATTGACCAAATTAATCACTAAATCCCCAAATTAATGTAGAATCAACACAAAGGAAGTATATTTGAATTCAAATACTATTGTTTAATGGCATCTCTTTAACTGAAAACACAGACTCTCCCCTGTGAACAACAGATCAGTCATTTCCATCAAAACCATCAAAATTCAGCTTGAAAGGCAGATTTCTTTATCTGCACGAACTGAAATAATAACAAAAGCTACATGTTCAAGTGGCAACTGAAACCTGAGCTGGTTAATTTAGTTTGTTTGCACATGGGGTTTATTTTGTTTCTGTAGTTCAGTTGTATTTGTGATATTGTCGTGTTCATTTCTCTGATAACCTGAAAATAAAATGACTGAAAGAAAGCTTGCAATAGCTTTAGTGCTGCCTGACCTGATGACCCCGTCCATCTGGGTGAGCTTGTCGGCCATGGCAGGGTGGTCAGGTCCAAACCGGTGGCCACAGTGATCCACGCCGAGGAAATGAGCAACCAGGACGTCCCAGTCTTCACCAACCACTGTGACCAGAGAGAAGTGACAGAGGGAGAGATGTGAGGCACAAGTCCGCCATGAATACAGACCATGAAGAGTCTTCCATACATAAATATATTTGTGGTGGCCCTCAATACGCTTCTCAGAGCTTGTGGGAAATATTGGCATGTACTACTACTGATGTGTGTAGCATTATGTGTTCTTGTGCAGCTCAGTAGTTATGGTGCGTTCAGATTACGGGCTACAAAGCAACAGCAAGTCATTCATTTTCAAAGGAAGCTGGCGACACAAAGCTACAAACTCCTGAGTGTAAAATATAGCAGCGTGTCGGGCGAGCGCAGCTACAAACTGAAGTTCAGCTGCTTCAACATTTTTCCACACTTTCCAACTTTTTGCCATGATGACGGTGAAGCGCGAACCAATCAGAGTACAGGGATGGTAGGGTAGGCCAGTTATATTTATTTTATTACATAATAAAGTAAATATAACTTGATTAATTAGGTCAATTAACAAGAACGATTATTTGCCAAATAAAATAAAAACAAGACAGTATGACATTATTATGTAGTTGATGACATCATGAACTGTCAGCGACCACCCAGCAACATTTTTCTGCTCCGTTGGCGACAGTGTAGCTTGTTACACCAGTTTTGTAGCTTTTGTAGCCTGCAATCTGAACGCACCATTAGAGTATTGCACAAACACTGCCAGGAGTTAGAGGGTCCTTAACCACTGTGGCTACGCGGGCTAAAAATATACAGTATATGCACTCATGTTATATAGTAAGGTATTTTGGCTAAAAGCGTGCGCCAAACAGCACAGGTGATGGTACATACTGGTGGAGTAGAGGTGCTGCAGGATCCCGTTGTCCACAGTGTGCAGATCCTTCACATTGAAGGAAGGGAAGGGCAGAGAGCGGTAGAACTTCTTGGGAAACAGACTTTCCCAAGTATCGTCACCCATGAACACCACCCGCTTCCCTGTGAAGAGGATGCAGAAAGTCAGACAGACATTCATTTAAATTCAAAGAGCAGAACCAGGGTGACGACTGCACACATTTTTTTTAATTTCAGAATTCCATACTTTTTCCACTCCTTAATTTCTAGACTGGAATAGCTACTGCTATTGTTGCTTCAGACTGTGATTCTTATATTCACTCCTGTGATTTGTAACTTTTATTGTCTGTAATTTGCTACATGTTGCCTGTCTGTTAACATGTTAATTGTAAAATAGATTTTTAGTCTTAACAAGGCTTTTCCTGGTTAAATAAAGGTTAAATAAAAATACAAATAATGCCTTATAACTCTCTAGATGTAGATTATTCTTCACAACAAGTATCACAATATGTGGGAAGGCAAAAACACCACAAATTGTGTATTCATCAGGAGAGAACCGCAATTTTTGCCCACACTTTTCCAAATCCATACTTCCCAGACTATCCAGACGTGTGTAGGAATCACACTTCGGATCTCACTGTCACCCACTCAACGACTGCTCACCTATTTGCCCAAGCTGGTGAATGAGGTTGTCCTCCAAGATGGCGCTGGAGGCAAAGTTATTCCCAACATCGATGAAGGTGGGCAGGGAGCCGGTGGTGAAGCCCTTGATCCTCTGCATGGTGGTCGTAGGCGGGTCGGCGCGGAAGGGGTACAGGCGGCTGTGGGACGGCCGCGACGAGGCCGTCTCCTCCAGCACGGGCAGCTTGTTCTCGTAAGGCCGGGGCGTGGCTTTGGCGGGGTCGAAGCGGGCAAAGTCGATCTTCAGGGCGTCGATGATGAGGAGGACAGCCCTGCGGAAGCGCGGCTTGACGTGGCAGAAGTCGCCCCGCTCTTCCCCGGGGTGGAGCACGTCTCTGCAGGTACTGGTCCTGTTCACCTCCAGCCGCACCAGCAGGAAGCCGCCCACAAACAGGTAGATGCCGATGTAGAAGACCGCACACATCCAGAGGAGCAGGGACAGCACCGGGAGCCTATTCATCCTGGGAACAGATGACAATATACAGTTAACATTAAAGGATGTAGATGGCAGCTGCAGCATCTAATCACTCAAACAGCTACAGTCAAACACACGTTTCATTCAGAGGTAATGCTTCTTACAGTCAAACCCATTTTAGAGGCAATGCTACAGTCAAACACACACATTTTAGAGGCAATGCTACAGTCAAACACACACACATTTTAGAGGCAATACTACAGTCAAACACACACACATTTTAGAGGCCATGCTACAGTCAAACACACACACATTTTAGAGGCCATGCTACAGTCAAACACACATTCTAGAGGCAATGCTACAGTCAAACACACACACATTTTAAAGGCAATGCTACAGTCAAACACACACATTTTAGAGGCAATGCTACAGTCAAACACACATTCCAGAGGCAATGCTACAGTCAAACACACACACATTTTAGAGGCCATGCTACAGTCAAACACACATTCTAGAGGCAATGCTACAGTCAAACACACACACATTTTAGAGGCCATGCTACAGTCAAACACACATTCTAGAGGCAATGCTACAGTCAAACACACACACATTTTAGAGGCAATGCTACAGTCAAACACACATTTTAGAGGCAATGCTACAGTCAAACACACATTCCAGAGGCAATGCTACAGTCAAACACACACACATTTTAGAGGCAATACTACAGTCAAACACACACACATTTTAGAGGCCACGCTACAGTCAAACACACATTCTAGAGGCAATGCTACAGTTAAACACACATTTTAAAGGCAATGCTACAGTCAAACACACACACATTTTAAAAGCCATGCTACAGTCAAACACACATTTCATTCAGCATGCTGCTTACAGTCAAACACACATTTCACAGGCAATGCTACGGTCAAACACACACACGTTTCATTCAATGCTGACAGTGCGGGCAGAAGAAGCCACACTTCTCTCACACTACCTTCAGTAAAGAGTCTAAGCAACAGCTGTCGTTTCTTAACACATACAACAATGAATGCTAATGCTGGTCGGTGTTTTCGGCAAATACCTCGTGTTCAGCATTAATCCATAAACTCGGGACAGTGTCCAGGACGTGACAGGTAATATTAACTAACGCCAGGGAAGAGATCGGCTTCGTTAGTAACCGCCGTTAGCCGCAGCTAGCTCCTCGCTGTTACTGACCTTGTAGCAGTCGTTTTTGTCCTCTCTTGGCCGGCGGCGGGCGGTAATGTGTGTGTTCACAACACCAGGCAGTGCGACAGGTGCCTCAGGTAAACACAGAGCCGTACCGCGCCCCGCTCACCTTCATTGGGACTCCAGCACAATGAGATTAGATGGCTAGAGATAGCTAGGAACTTCTACACGCATGGAAATCGGCGGAAACTCGGCGGCGGACGCGTTTCGCTGTAACACCGGGTCGGAGAGGGTCGTTTATCCCTCAGCGCTGTCTGACAGGCGGAGAGCTGCGGTACCATGTGCAACTGGTTAACTCCTCCCCTGAAAATACGGAAAGATAAAATTAGGGGACATAGAGTTATCTGGCAGGACTTTACTACATAGATCATCTGGAACTATCTGGAAAAAACTATTAAGAAACAGCTGGAAGACAGACTAATATAAAGCCAACAGCAGTTTTGCTACTTAAAGTTATCCAGCAGTGGAGGGGCTTTGGCTGTGGTGTCTGTAAGACAGCGTGCAGGGCTGAAATCATCTTTGAGGGCAGAGAGGAGGAAGACGCAAAGAGCTCTCACTCTGTCACTATTTCAATGACTACAACTCATGAGAAAGGGTTAACGCCCACATTTGCAGATCGGAGAATGGGCCGTTTTTTGGGTTTTTTTTACCAATGAGTAACTAAACTCCTAATTTACGATCTTTGCTCTGTGACATGCGCACTGGCTCTTACGACCAGTGCCACCAGAGCATATTTGGTGCCACTCAAGGAGATTCACTGCCAACAAAGATATTAACCATGAGAAGATAGAAATCAGTTGAAGAGAGTATATTGAGTGAACCAAGAAAGGGATTAAATTTCGACATCAAAACAGTCAAAAAAGTTTTGAGAGTTTTTGTTGTTTTATTGCAATGACCTTAATTGGAGCCTGTATTTAACAATATTATCTATTCAAAATGACTATTATGATCAATTGAATGTGATTAATATTCGTGAAAAATGATTTAGCAGCCTATTTGTCAATAGTTATGATGATGTTCTGAGGAACAAATGCGACCAGCAGGGAAATTTTTTTACACCTAATAGTTATGTATATCCACATAAAACGTGAGATGAAACAAAAAGCAGACTGTGTACAGACGACTCTATACTACCAAGACCATTTCAAGTTTGACCCACTCATTCTCGTTGGGTCAAGGACATGGTCTCATGCCTAAAACTTTAGATTAGATTTACCCTGGGGGGGTTTCTGGCATTTGTGAATAGATGGTTTTTTGTTGTTGTTGTTGTTGTTGTTTTCCCTACCATATTAACAGGTATTTCTCTTGGCAGTACTCCCATACTGCTGATGTACAGACTCCTACATTTAAAGCTGCTTTGTAAACACTAAATACTATTTTTTGATCAACCTAATTTTTATTGATCAACCTAACAGAGGGGAGTGGGGTGGAGGGAACACTGTCACTATTGACTGTGATATTGATTTGTTATGTTGGCTATGTGGGGGGGGAAAAACTAAATAAAAAAACGTGTTGAAAAGTTTGACCTTTGTGTATTTTAAGTAGGTGACGCCCAGAGTTACTTGATAATTTATTTCTGTCGTTATGCGGCAGCAGTGACATTTAACAAAGTGTGTGCTGTATGTGCGTATGAATTTACCCAGAAAAACGTATTCCTGCTGTTCCCTTTGTCACGGTGGTGAAGTCACAGATGATTACATGGTAGAGCCGCTGACTGGTCTGTTTTCATACTTTATTATGATTAATTTGTCAGGACTTTACTGCAGCATGAGAAACTCCCACCGTGGTGAGTCGAGTTGACTTCATTAACCAGCGAAGTGGAAATGGCCATAATTTAACACTAATTTCATGACAGTTTGCCAAATCATCCTAAATCATGGCACATAATTTATGTTGAGTATGGAAACAAATCTGTTGAAGACAGCCAACAGAAAAGTGCCAACACATGCCAGAAATTCCCACCTCAAAATGTATTCAATTGAATTTCATGAAATTTTGTACACATACTCTATAGGGTCAAGAAGTTTGTTTGTGATTGGTCCATGTGGGCGTGACCTTTCATATAATGCTTATGATTTCAGAGTAGTCCACCATCTACTACTAAATTTGATGAACCCTGGACCTCTATGTGGAGTCATGACACCAAATCGAGAGCAAATCCATCAAAGTAAGGCTGAATGCAGTAAGGCACTTTGTTTCTCCATTGCATGTCACAAATATCAAATCAATATCAAATATCAATATCACAGTCAATAGTGACTGTTGTACAGGCGATGATTTCCCCCCTCCACCCCACTCCCCTCTATTAGGCTGACCTATAATGAGAAAAAAAAAAAGTATTCAGTGTTACAAAGCAGCTCTGAATGCAGGAGTCTGCACATGAGGGGCTCGGGAGCCACGTATCCACAATCAGAGCCCTCGTCCGGGGCTGAGGGTAAAAAAACATGATTGGAAGCAATGGGGCTTAGGAATAGCGGTATACCTATGGGTAAACCTATGGGTTTATCTAGGTCAATTCCTGACTAAAGGTAAGGAGGGATGTTAAGATTCCTAAAGAAGTCTACTATGGCCTCTTGGTTAGAAACAGCTTCTGAAGTGTACAGGTTAGAATAGAAATCTTTGAATTTATCAGTGATAGCATTTTGGTCTAAAGTCACCTCACTGCCTTTTGTATATTCTCCAGTAATGAGCTGTTTGGCCCTGGAGCCTCTCAGTTTGTTTGGCCAGTATCTTCCCCGCTTGTTCACCATGTTCCTAAAAGTTACTTTTCTGCCTGTTGTGTAGAAAAGCAATCTCCATTTTCAGGTTTTAAATTTATATAAAGCTTTTAACCTGTCAGTCTTTAACATCCCCAGGCTCCTTTTTGTACTATCCTCTATAATGCCAAGTGCAACCTTTGAAATCAATCTGATGGTAAATTTTAATATATAGTATATTAAAACACATTAGTGGTAAATCCATTTTACAGCGGCTCCTCAATAAGGTCTCTTTATTATATGGTAAATTGAATAATGCATGGCCAAAAAACAGTGACCCGATAGACAAGAGGTCACCTTTAACATCCAGTTTATTTATTTTTTAAATTACACTGTGGGAATTTTTCCTTCATCAACAGACAGTTCAGATTTTCCAAACAAAATCCTGATAGTGGATTAGTTTCCAGTGTGCTGTTCCATTCCATCCTCTTCTAACATAACAGGGTTTTTCATATGCAATACGGCTGTTTCCATACACAAGTGCTTTGCAAAAAAATAATTGACAGCCCATCCCACCATATAGGAAGCTGTCTGGAGAAGTCACTTTACTTCTTAAGAGTCTAAAATAACACATGGAACCATGACATGCCAATTTAATTTGGCATATTTTCCATAAACCTTTAATCATCATCAGTGAAAACTGTGAACTGCTCACTGTGGCTGGATTGATGAATTTAAATGAAAATGTGTCCTAAAACATAAGAAGTGAAATGAAATATTCTGCGGTTTGGAACATTTGTTACCTGGACTGAAGTTTGAATAACAACTGTAACTGAGAAGGCATCATTTCCCCATTCATTTTCCCCACAACAAAGGACAATTATCTGCTGTAAAACAGTACAGAGGTTCAAGAGGATATTGGTTTAGCTTTATTGCAAAATAACGTTAGGCCAATCTGTGTTAAATTATATGACTAAATGTGTCGGGAAGGTTTCCACCATCACTGAGGGGAAAGTAAACACCCAGCCTGCCAGCTGTAAAACATCCGCTGAGTAGCTGCTCAGTCTCAGAGAGAGAGAGAGAGAGAGAGAGAGAGAGAGAGAGAGAGAGAGAGAGAGAGAGAGAGAGAGAGAGAGAGAGAGAGAGAGAGAGAGAGAGAGAGAGAGAGAGAGAGAGAGAGAGAGAGAGAGAGAGAGAGAGAGAGAGAGAGAGACTACTTCTAAACAAGCTGAAGACATCAGCTGACACATTTTCACTGATCACAAGTTATTTGAAAAAAATGAAATAAATTAAGTGGGGATAACATGGGACGACATCAAATGAGATGGCTTGTTTGAGTTGTTTATAAATAAAATGTCTAATGGCCTAGATACAATCTATGGGTTTTTTTTAACAGGCGTTTTTAAAACAAAGGTTTGAATGACCGCTCATTAGCTAATGGACCTATGAAACCTGAACAGTGAAAACTCGGGCCAGCCCTGGAAAACACGTCGCAAGAAGAGAAAACTTTCATCACAATGGTACGTTTCACTTTTAATGAAAACCTTTTCAAGTGGAGAGGCCACATTCAAAACCTCTAGATCTCATTCTATCAGGTTTATGCCCCTCTGGTATCAATACTCCATGTACATACTGTATCTCACTAGGGCTGCAACTAACAATTATTTTCATTGTCGATTAATCTGTCGATTATTTTCTTGATTAATCGATTAGTTGTTTGGTCTATAAAATGTCAGAAAATGGTGAAAAATGTCGATCAGTGTTTCCCAAAGCCCAAGATGACGTCCTCAAATGTCTTGTTTTGTCCACAACCCAAAGATATTCAGTTTACTGTCATAGAGGAGTAAAGAAACCAGAAAATATTCACATTTAAGAAGCTGGAATCAGAGAATTTTGACTTATTTTTCTTAAAAAATTACTCAAACCGATTAATCGATTATCAAAATAGTTGACGATTCATTTAATAGTTGACAACTAATTGATTCATCGATTAATCATTGCAGCTCTATATCTCACCATATGTGGTGCAGCTATGATGCATGAGTAGATTTACTCATAAAATAATTCATTTAGGACTAAACTGCTGATATACTGTATACTGTACATACAACATCTAGGGCAAGAAATTACTACTAAATCCCAAAATTCGGCATAATTTTCTCCGTTTTACCAGCTTGCCAAATTTGCTGGTCGAGTTTACAGCCTCACCAGCCACAGTCAAAGTTTACCAGCTTTTGGCTGCTGGCTGGTGCTAATTTTCCTGACAACATCTGGCCAACATAAACAACGGTCAACGAAGATTATGAATCCTCTCATAGCTGTGATTTTCCCGGCACTCCGCGGCTCGACATCCCAAGAGTTCATGAAGTTTGTTGTTTTTCCTCCTGCCTGTGGAGTCGGAGGCTTGTGTCCTCTGCAGCAGACGGTGAAAAGCCCTCGGAGCCCCTTAGCTGTGAAAACCGGCTTCTTCTGGTGCCTTTTTCTGCTCCGAGTCCTTTTGAAGTCCTCCGTTACTGAGCCGACGCCGACTGGCTCGCAGACTACTCGCTCTTCTTCTCCTCCTCCGTTTCTGGCATCACGCTCTCTCTCTTTGGGCTCTGCTTGGCCAGAGTGCTGTAAATAGTCATGGCCTGAGGGCGGGAGTGCAGGATGAAGACTGTTACTGCTGTGACTGAAGGCAGTGAGATATGCAGAAGTAGCCTGCTCACACACACACACACACACACACACACGTATACATACCTGTGTGACCATTCCGCTGATGTCTCCCGTGTTAGAGGGCAGCAGGATGGTGTTGGACTCTTTGGCCAGGTTGGAGAAAGCAGAGACGTACTGTTCAGCCACGCTGAGGGAGGCGGCCGCGTTCCCGTTCTGTCCAGAACACAACAAAAATCATCACACTTACAGCAAAATACTCTGAATAACTTCAACAAATAACACTGTGATCACGATTATCTAAATTATAATCCGATATAAATTCACTTTACCTGTTCGGCCAGAGCGTCCGACAGCAGACGGATGGCCTTGGATTTTGCCTCTGCTTTGGCCAAGACAGCCTGGGCCTCGCCTGGAGGAAACACAGCAGAGCGGTGTGTCAGAAACCATCTGGCAGAGCTCAGGTCCAAAAAATGTCTAATCACACAGAGCACCTTGCAAAAGTATTCAGACCCCTTGACTTCTGGCATGTCGTGCTGTTAAGTTTCAAAATGCATTTATTCAGGATTTTCAGTCTGAGTTCTAGGCAAAGCACTCATCCATAAATTAACTACATATCCCATACTGTGCTTAACTTTTCTGACAGAGTCCAGCCTACACACTAAAACCCACTGAGTCTCATTAAGACCAATTGAAGGGACCTGGTCTCATCTTTGTTAGCAAGAAAGATGAATAAAAAAGAAAAGTTTCAAAGGAAAACACTGTTCACAACCACTAATACAATATGACATCTAGTAACAGATGATTTTTGTAAGTGTGGCAGTTTAGCCCAAACAAAGAAAAGGGGTTGAATACTTATGCAAAATAGATTTCTGTTATTTTACTTTTATACCTTCACATACATTTCTTCAGTTTTGTTTTCAAATTGATAGAACAGAGTGCTTTGCATAGACAACTCAGACTGAAAATCCCAAATAAATGCATTTTGATATAACTTAACAGCACAACAAAATGTGCAAAAAGTCACTGGGTCTGAATACTTTTGCAAAACGCTGTACATAACCATCTGGAACATATGAATGATATGAATACAATTGAGTAAGCACTTACATTCAAATCTGCTGTAAATAGAGTGTGGCTCATATAATGCACCTACCAGCTGCTTTATTGATCTGCTCCTCTTTCTGCCCCTCAGACGCCAGGATCTGAGCTTGCTTGCAACCCTCGGCCACATTAATGGCCGATTCCCTCGTCCCTTCAGACTCCAGCACCGTGGCTCTCTTCTTACGCTCCGCCTCCACCTACACAGAGAAATAACCAGCTATGTGATCAAACTTTTCTGTAATGCACTGGTATCAATGCACTTGTATCAATGCACTTGTTCAAAAATCGGATGGTTTTATTGGTTAGAAATGTATATTTACGCCTACTAGTGCAGCATGATGTCACCATTAAAGATACTCTGTGTTTTCCAAGGAATTAAAAATAATGGGAATTAATTTCATGGGAACTTTAGCATGACTGCCTACCTGCATCTGCATAGACTCTTTGACGCGAGGTGGGACGTGAATATCTTTGATTTCATATCGGAGGCAGCGGATTCCCCAGTCGTCTGAGGCTTGGTTGATGGAGTGGACTATGTTGGAATTAAGGGACTCCCTTTCCTTGAAAATCAAAAATCAGAGAGGTGTAAGACGGCATGTTTAACACACTTATCGTTACTAGAATACAGAACAGACGCTCTTATCCGTTGTGACTTAGAATTAGTGCAACAGTAAAATAGGTGAAAACTGCTCTAGCATCAACAGGATAAGGTAGATAATTCAGAGTGCCATGAAAACAAAAAAAGTGCCACAACATTAAACAAGAAAAGTAAAGTGAAAACATCACTCCTATCAGCAGTTCTGTTTCTTACCCTGAATACTTTGTCCAGTGTGAGTTTGCCCAGTTCTGAGCGCATGGTGGTCTGTGCCAGCTGTGTGACGGCATATTCTGGATCCTCTACACCGTAACTGGCCTGGAAACAAACAGAAGTGATCAAACTCTGTGAAATGCATTTATGTGATTAGAGAATAACGACACAATGAAGTGGACATTTCGTCTAGCATTTAAAGCAGTTATCATTTTTGCAGGCATACCTTAAAGGGGTCTAAGATTCTTAGGTAAAGGACTCCGTCAATCTGTAGTGTCACATTATCTGTAAACACAAAGAAATGTCTGTTGATCTGACTACAAGGACTCACATTCATTCATTCATTCATTCATTCATTCATTCATTCATTCATTCATTCCCCCTTAATTTAAACAGAGAAAGCAAACTCTAATTTACACGTGCAACATGCATACAGAGTAAATAGACAAAGGGAAGAGTTCATTAATATATAAATGTATATCAAGCACTATTACAAGATATAACCTGTATGGACATTAAAGGGCAGAATAGACAAAGAAAATTACAAAAAAAACAAACATTTATCCAGATTTGCATGCAGAATTATGCCAAATTGTGAGGACAAATTAGGGCATCTTATTTTATATTTTCCAATTGTTCCATCTGGAATAACAATTTTCTATAGACTTGTATTGATATTCAGTATTTTAAAGACTGGACAACTTTGGGATCTAGTTTGCTAAACTGTTTGATAAGAAAATATAAATCTTTCGGGTTGATTCAGGAGCTTTTATGACATTTTTTATTTGAGAGTAGCATCCACCATGAAACGTGTTATCTGGGATGAACCATCAAGAACACCAAATCACTCTGACATTTAACAATGCCTCCAATGAATACACTCGTTGAAAGTAGACCACCTTTTAATTAAATTGTGTCCCACAGGCTGAACAGCATATTAATTACGAATGTGATATTTTGTTGATTGATTACCACATGGAAATTATCTTTATCCTTGTCCCTCCACCAATAATGGAAAAAAAAAACACTCTGTTACTCACCTAGCGATACTGCAGATTGCTCCGGGACATCGATAACAATCTCTTTGAGACTTTGCACATAACGAATTCGGTCAAGTATGGGAATAAGGAAGTTTAATCCCTAGATGAAGGAAAAGAGGGAAAAGATATATAGAGCATTAGAACCTTTCCGTACTTGTAGAATATATCTGACACTGTGAGGATGTAGGAAACCGGTGAAAAGAAGGGACGGTACCGGCTCTAAGATGCGGTGGAAGCGACCCATCCTCTCCACCACCCAGGCCTCCTGCTGTGGCACAAACAGAACCACGGTGTTCATGGGCAGGCTGGATGCCCATCGCTGCTGCGCCGGTGTCGCCCACAACCGAGGCACCGTCCGCTGGCCTGTCTACAGGGACACAAAGTCACACATTTTGATCAGTAAACAGGTCATTTCTGTGTTTTGTGAGTAGCGTGCCAAGTCGATGATGATCAAACACCAGTGATTACAAGAAGATACGAGTCATTACAGGGACCAAATTAAAACTGACATCAATCCACCACAATAGATGAATTTAAAGATTCCATTGTTTCCTCTGTATTCATTTAGCAGTGGTGCGCCACCACAGCAAGGAAGTTACCACTACTGCTAGAGAAAATGTTAAATTAAAATTAGTATTGGAATTCAGTCTTACTATCATCTAAAAGTGTAGTCCAAATGTTTTATAAATAATTATTTTATTCTGATTAAAAATAGGGATGGGCGGATATATTGAAATTCTATATATCGCAATACAATACGCATCGTGGGGCAGAAAAATTTATCCATTTTACTCTGCTTTAGTAATTACAAATGAGGCAGCTTATCCATCACAATTTCACTCTCCATCCAAATTATATTATTTGCACTTTGTAATGACATTTTTAAATTGTTGTTTACATTCTAGCAAGCCAATGTCATTGCTAGAAAGATTTGTGGCTCAGAAATAATTCTGCACAGTCACACTGTCACTGAACTTTTATTTATCACATCGTATCATGGTTGTATCGAAGCGTGAACCACATATCGCGTATTGAATCGCATCGTGAGATAAGCGTATTGTCCCATCCCTAAATAAAAAAACATTTTTAGCACTCCAACCTCAACTTGAAACATAACTTAGACCCAGACAGCAACAGATATGGGACAAAACTAGAATGATCCCCCCAAGCACTACAGCTGCATAAAACTACAGAGGAAACACTGGATTCTACTATGGCATTTACTACATGGTAGAAGCTATACAAACTATAAATGATCATCCAACTACACTAAAGCTAGCAGTGTGGATCGTCATGCATGTCTGTAAAATACCTATATAAGAGTATAAGAGTTTGCCATAATTATAGAGGGTTTATGATAACTAAAACTAATTTTACAACCAGAATGAATGGTCAGCGTGTCAGACTGTACTACCTGAGGTAAGATAACAAGATCTTTACCTCCTTTACTTTACTGTACTACGGATTGAATGATACTTATATCGGAATAAAGAGTAATATATCGTGGAGGAACACACGGGTGCTACTGAAAGGACGCCAAGGAAACATCAAGTCGTGACCAGCGCTGATATCTCACTAGGAAACAACTCTTTAAGACGGTTTGGACACAAGCTAGCAAGCCGCCGGTGTTAACAGTACCAGGAAGTAAAAACTCTTCTACCTGCAGAAGCGCCCCGCCGGTCCGACACAATAATGTCCGTAGCATCATCAAAATGTATGTGATTGTCTGAAGTAGATTCAGTAGTTTTGCAGACTGGACTTTATCCCAACACTGGCTCTGCGCTCATGTGTGACCCTTCACTGAGCACGAGCCAAGTTACATCACTGGTGCGTCGCTGAAACACTCCGCCTGCCGGGGGAAACAAGCCGGACGGATATAGTTCCTGTTCGCGTCGCGTATATAATGATAATAATAATAATAATAATAATAATAATAATAATAATAATAATAATAATTATAATTATAATTATAATTATAATAATATTTTGATAATATCTTGATAATATCTTTCTTTCTTTCTTTCTTTCTTTCTTTCATCACTTCCTTTCTTCCTTGCTTCCTTCCTTGCTTCCTACTTTTCTTTCTTTCTTTCTTTCTTTCTTTCTTTCCTTCCTTCCTTCCTTCCTTGTCCCAGTACCCTTACATCACTTATATCACTACACATACATTTTATTATATCACTACACTACAATACACAACACTATTATTACACCAAAAGTTGTTTCGAGAGGGAAATATTTCACAGCATACACAGCTGTGGTCAATTCTGGAGAATTGCTCTCTAAATAGTTTGTTGTTGTTGTTGTTGTTCTTCTTCTTCTTCTTCTTCTTCTTCTTCTTCTTCTTCTTCTTCTTCTTCTTCATAGTAGTAAAAGTTTTTTATTCTGCACTGCCTGCAACTTGCCTTGCCTTTCCTAGTAGTATCAGTACTAATAGTAACTGTAGTAATGATGGGTGAAGTAGTAGTGGCATCATCAGTATTATTAGAAATATTGCAGCTCTTTGAGAAATACAAACTCAAATATAAGAAAAGAGAAGAACCAGTATGTGTAGTAATCATTTCCCTGGATCCTTCACACCCCATGAAAGTGTGAAGGAAGTTTTTTGTATTCCATCCAATCATTTAGTAAATGTTTCAGTGCTCCATCCATGCAGTGACGCATTGAATACTTAGGGAGGTGCTGTAGGTTTTGTTTTAGCCGTGCTGCAGCTCTTCCTGACCTGTAACCTCTCTGTTGTTGTGTGTGGTTCCCTGATGTGCTCCATGGCTCTGCATGTGTCCAGCAGAGGACTCTTCTGGATGGGGTCTAGATGGGCAACAACTGATTCAGCCTCAGTTTGTTCACATCCGGTCAGTCATACAGTTCCCAATCATTCTGGGTGGATTATGCCAGGGCCCTGAAGACAGTTTTTTTCTTATTTATGTAATGTTTTTCAGTTAGATGTGATTGTGAAATCAAGAAGATCTTCACTGAGCACAATACAATTTACACAGGAAGCCCCACTGGGACAGATTTCTAATGGTGAGGTGGTGAACAAGCCAACTGGAGTTTAGGCTGCAATACAAATATGCCAAAAGTTGTTTTTTTTTAATAATCAAAACAAAGACAATCATATGGTTCTGTATGGAAAAAGAACTGTAGTTCTTATAATAAGTAGAAGAAGTAAGTAGAAGTAATATATATAGTACATATATAAGTGATATACAACATCTGTATACAAATGTCACATCAGTATACAAATATCACAGAAAAACTTTCAAATATTGTGCAGCTGCTATAGGTAAAACAAAAAAATAAAAAAATAAAAGCACATAATATCATAGGAGATAAAATATTACTATACAGTATGAAGTAATTATAAACTCATTCAGTACCATCCACTCACAATAAGTCACTATGGGAATATTATAGTGATACCATTGAAGATATATATACAGTATATATAAAAATACCATACCATACCATCACTATAAACTTACTATTTAGTACCACAGACACTCCCTATGGGATTATTGCAGAAATATTATGATCATTTTTCTTTTCTTTTTTTTTCTTTCACCTGTATTGGCAAAAATTTGTTATGCATGAAAAATAAACAAGAACAGATAAATATATGAGTACGCACACTGCAAATTATAAAAAATAAAATAATATCTATACATAAAATAAAAACAAGGATAGCGCTAAACCAGATTAAGTAGATACATCCTGAAATAGTTTGTTGTAATAATTAACAGCAGACACACTTTTCTTACATATTCCAGAGACCGTATTAAAAACATAAAATCAATCAGAAACACATATAGAGGAAATAGAACATTTTTACTTAAGGATACGAAATTTATCAATCGAGATTAATTATGAAGTTCACTGAGTTCACACTGCGTTCAAAATACTTAGTGAAATCTTTACATTTCATTTTAAGGGTCTTATAACAGTGTTTGGTCTGTCTGTGAGCTGTGCGTCACCACCTGTTCCTTCAACCTGTCAGAGCGGCACCGTTGTCGTTGATTGGTCAGATTTCTGCAGCCTGCCCCGCCCTCTTCGGCAGTACCGCAACCTCATTGGGCACGCCAGACGCCAGTAACAAGTATGCCGGCCCCGCCCTCTTATCTCGGTGCCCTCAGGTTGTTCGTAGGTTTAACCTAACGAGAGTTTTTAGTCATGGCGTGCCCGTGGCGGGGGGCTGTTGCTCTCTGCCGAAGTCCAGCATCTTTAAACCACCTGTAAACAGACAAACCGACGAGAAGCCGATGAAAAAAACTAATTTAAAAGACATTATAATGTTACCGCACAGAGTAAATCTCCTCTGAGAGCCTTTGCTAACTGTGAAACTACTGGATTTGTCGCTGCTGGAAGCGCTTTTGCCATGTCTTTACTGTGTGTAAGAGGTAAGTTTTTCTTCATTTCGGTTGGAAACGACAGGTGAAAAGACGTGAGCGAGGTTAGTTTGAGACGTAAAGTGCCTTAGTTTGATTTAGTTTAAACTGATAACTTCTGTGAAATCCTACAAAACAGGTTTAGATACCCCCCAGGGAGGAGAAGTTTTACATTTGTCCGCCGTGATTTTCCGTGTTGAAAAGCTGCTTTCTTCCAGTATTTTGAACTGAAAGCGATTAATACTTGAGTCTGATCTTATAACTATGTTATCCTTATGTTGTTAGAGCCACCAGCACTGTACCAGCTGTTAACTCAGAGCTGCCACTGACTTGTGTGCTGACTTGAGATACCACACAATATGAGCAAACAGCAGCTGTTAGCATAATTTGAACTTTTGAAATTATCAGTTTACAACAATATAGTTTAGAATTAGAGTTACAGATTGTGAGCAACATCAAACTGGTATTAAATGTGTGAAAATCAGGGACCATTTTATTTAACTTTAATTTTGACTTGAAAGATGAACAAAGTTAACCATCTCTGTGAAGGCAACAGTAATAGAGCATGTTAAAGAAAGATGGGGAGACTGGTCAGCTCACTCTGTCTGACAAACTCTGTCTGACAAAGATGAGCAGAGGCATGTCTATCAATAAAAGGTACTGTAGTTCAACGGTTCCCAAACTGGTGTCCTGGGACCCTCAAGGGTCCTTCAGAGGGTTCCCCAGGGTCCCCAGCAAAATGAGGGTTTGATTTCATTGTAAAACTTAGAGGAGAATGTGTAAGAATGACTTTTTTCTGTCACCTGTAGTATAAGCATACAAACAATTTCTCATATGGGCATCCATGGAATAAAGCCTTTATCAAATGAGGCTCTGTGGACTAAAGCACAGCAGTCAGAGGTTGTTTGACATGAACAAGTTTGGGGAATCCTTACTCTAACAACCAAAGCACATTAAGCAATCTCCAGATCTGTGACAAGTAGACCAGTGCCCAGCACTTTGGTCCAGTGCTGCAAAAAAAGAGACAGAAAAAAGTTGCAGCCAGCTGAAAGTGGAGCTGCAGACTTTACTCTTAATTGTACATATATGTAGATGTAGGCTAGATGTAGATAAAATGCACATCGGGCTCATGGTTGAAAGTATAAAATAGATTAACATGTACAGTAGTCTTCTGTCTTACTTTAAGAAACATTTGTGTTTCATCAATCCAATATAAGAACCTACTCTTTCACAGGCAAAGTTATCATAACAGATGAGTATTTAGGGGATAGGCTGCTTCATGCCGGGCTGTAATGTATAAAGCTATTTGTGCATGGAACAATCATCCATTACATATTGTACAGAGTAGGAGCAAATCAAGCTTTAAAAGACCAGTGAATATATATTTGTTGAAAGAGTATAATTAGGTTGTGTTATTATTATTATTGCTAATTACTAGTTTGTGTGTTTTCTATATAAAGGTAGTGGAGAGAGCTAGAGAGACCCACTCTCTATCCCTCTATCTCCCTCTATCAAGCTACTTGTAATACTACTTTTGCACAGCCTGCTTCAGTATGCACAGAGTGGCTAAAAGCTGTATACTTACTTAACTCATTTGCATAAGTGTTTTTTATCCTGGGATAAAATATTTTAGTTTGCCTTTTTTTCTTCTTTTCTTGCTCTTTCGTTTTCCTTTTTCTTTCTGAAAAATGTGATTTTACATTCACAACATTGACATTATCGTTATTTTGCAGCCAGTGTTATGACATAGTGTTCAGGACACATGGACAACAAATAATACATATTAATAATATGTATATAATAATATTACAAAATGATTAAATACAAAAATTCAGTGTACATCAATAATGCAGTAGTAGGCCAGCTGCAGCATAACTGTGTTGATGTGGCTAGATTGAGCCGCCATATGATGCTTTGTTTCCTATGACAATCAGACTCTATGCCTTTCATAACATTAATGCTGTATCATGCTGATTGACCTTTATGCACTGCTATGTTTATGCTACTTCATATACTTTTGTGCAAATACTGAAAATAGCCCTTGAATAGTGTTTTAAGACTTAAAACTTTTGAAGACTACCTTCCTCAGGATGCTGAACTAATGATTTTTGGTATCTGAAATTGATAGCTGGGGAGGAAGTAGGAACCTGTATCTGAAGATAAAGTTTATTTTTTTGTGTTAACTAGAAATATAGACATTGTGAAAACTATCTTAGACAGGATATGCTGACCACAAAAATACATTGGCATGTCACATAAAACGTAATCATAGCCCTCTCAAGACTGAAATACTATTTGGAAACACTTAAATACACTGGGTTTTGTAGATGCAGAATTTCTTTTCCAAAGGTCTGGTGTAAAATAAGTCTAAGGAATTGTTCCAAAATGTCAAGTTATGTCAGAATATAGCAGTACCCATTTATCTTTGAAAGGACACTATTGTCAATAATAACAGTGTATTAATATATCTGTCAGTCTCCATTCTGGACTGAAGTACCCTTTCCAGTGGCAGCTTGATTACCATCTATCTGCTTGGTGGCTCTTTGTCAAATTGATGGCTTCTTACAGAAATGATGCATGAAATATCACTGAGCATTAGAGTCAGAGAGTGAGCAAACTTGTCTTGACAGAGGAGTCTGGATGAAACTTGTACATTAGTCATTCTTTAAGCCTACAATATGCAACTTTTTGTCTTGAGACAGGAATTGTCTGGTTAGTCCCGCCCTCCTCCCCCTCAGCTGGTCAAGTCCCCGCCCCAGCACTTGTCGCTCATCTTGATAAGCTGTCTTCCTTGAAACAGCATCTAGCCTGAGGCTGAGTTAACCAGCATCTGTAAAGCCTCCACAGGCGAAGGAGCAGACAACAAATGCAGGAAAAAAAACAACAAAAAAAACAATGCTGTTTTTGAACACTCTTTTCTGCCACACATTTACTGTAGCCTCACTATTCTTTGTTACTTCCACCAAGTGTTTCACCCGCGTAGTGTTTGTCTGTCCGTCCATCTGTTAGCAGGATATCTCAAAAAGTTGGGTACGGATTTGCACAAGACTTGGTATGAAGGCTGGCTATGGGCCAAGGAAGATCTGATTAACTTTTCATGTCGATTGGCCAAAAGGGGGCGTGGTGGTGGCTGTGGCACATCACCAAATGGTGCATGACTTCCTTGCGGGGTGTTGTCAGACGTGGCGCAGGTCTGTGCTCTACTGAGCACATTTTCTAGTTTCTGACTGCTTTCCACCATTGTTGTTGCTATGGTTTCCCTGTGCCAAACTTACCGCTGGCCACACAGACAAATGGTGTATACCCCAAAACATCCCGAACACAAAACCAATGCAAAACCAATTTCAGGCAACGGGGGATTTACGTATATGTACACACAGGGTCACACTCTGGGTCACACTCTGACACAGACTGATTTATCATATTTACTTATCCATTTTTTTATGTCCAAAACTTGCATATTGTAGCTTTAAGAAATTCTTAGTACGCCTTTTGTGCCAGGTGTGTATGAGTGAGCTACTGACAGTTTTCTAACATCCTCCTCCCTCTCTTTGATTCTTTGATTGATGCACAACACAGGCAGGTTTTCAGACTCATGCCTCATCACAGACAAGCCTAATAATGTTAAGATAACATTCAGATCCCTCCACCCATACCTGTTTACACAGTCAAGCCACCACCTTCTGTCATGCTCATAAGTTGCTTTAATGTCTTTGCAAAGTTTCCCAAGTTGAATAATGACTATCACAACTTAGATTTTGCCATTAGGTAATGTTGTCATTATGACAAATCCAATTAATTGAAAAAACAAAACAAAAACACAAAAGCAACTACAGTATCTATGTTAAGTATTTGAAATATATTTGAAGACTGATTAAATCTTTTGATTTTACACTCTGTAGACTTTCAGATGTGGCACGAATATTAGCAACATAGAGGAGCTTGTGTTTTTCTCTTTCAATCTTTTGGGTTTTTAAAGGAAAAATCCACCCTCTAATACTCTTACACTGTTAGATATCATCAATTTATGATGTTCAATGCATTCGAGGTGTTATTTTTGGACGAACTGGTGTTGTTAGTGATTTCATATGTTTCCCAGAGTGACTTTCAACAACCCCAGAGAAGGGATGTGAACGTGTTGCTTTCAGCTGTGGGTTATATGTGTAGGTGGAAAGAGTGATAGCGGAGCGAGAGTTTTTCCAGTTGAGAAAAAGCAAGTCGTGCCACTTATTTAAAACGCAACATGTCTTGTGACTGCATTCTGGTCTATAGAGGCTACTGTCGAAATATAGTTCCACGTCCAAGGCTTGCGGTGTCTATGGCGGTGCAAACATTTTATAGTTCTGCGTTGGTGTTTCTACATGTAGACCGCTGAAACGCTAGATGGCGGTGTCAAGTTTTTATGACTTCCGTACTATCAAAGCACAGAAAAAACAACAGAGCGAAACAGCTTGGTGGACCATTCACAGTTCTTGTGGTCTCTACGTACAGTTAGGGCCTACATTTTTGGTGCACATAAGCTATGACGGCAGCCTCTGCAGATCACACTGGCACTGTAGACACCTATGGTGACACTTTGAGGCCGAACTATAAATCTGCCTTAACTCATATCCTATACTGAGAGGGTTAAAATGCCAGCCTGAGTTACCTCAGCAGGGTGTTTCAAAGCCTAGGGGCCTGGACACCTGAAGTCTTTAGCTTAGACTTTCCAATACCTATGAGGGCCCTGTCTGAGGATCAGGCTGCACTCTGGCTCTTAAGAGGTTACAAGATCTGAGCTGTAATTAGGAGCCAGATACATCCTTAGAAGTAATAAATCAAGTTTAAAAATCCACTGTAAAACTAACTAAATGGACAGAGAAGCTAAAGTAGGATGAATATGATGCTGTGACGTGCGTTTAGTGTTAGTCACCAACCCAAACCAGGAAAGAGAAAGACTTCTGGCAGGGAAAAGGTCAGGAAGCAAAACGGCAAGTCCCATTTCTACTTAAGAAAGCTCAGCCTAATAGCTCTAATATACGAGAGTTATTGCACTAAATGGGGCTCCTCACTGTAGAGCTTGCACTACATCCATTTATTGATTACTGTTATGGCAGATGAAAGCTGGTAGGAGTTAGAAAGCCCAAAGATAACAGAGAATTGGGTGACAAGGCAATGGTTGTGTGATTGGCTGATGTTATGACTCATCCCTTCCCCCGGTAGTCCAGCTTGACAATGTTGTTTATTTATTGCCAGTACAGAAGGCTCATCTCCATGGCGATGTCTTTACACAACAGATAAGTGGTTGCCCTTACACGTGGACACGTGGGGGAGAATTACCCAGACCCCCGCTGTGGATCAGGGCAAGGCTGAGTGGACACTTGGCTCACATGGACCCCATGATGCCCCAGTACTGGAGGTGTACAGATGCTTCTGTCAGATAAAAAGATACGCAATCACTTTATTCACCCACATGGGCGTTCTTGAACATAGACACAATTCCTGAGACTGGAAAGTCGCTGTGGGTACTGCATAATTAGTACAATATATATGGTGTTGAGAATGAGTCCAGAGGTTGTGAGAACTTGGAAGGGGCAGTCGTAGGAGGGCTAGTTGAGGAAGCTGGGTGACAGCTCTTAGGAAGAGGCTTCTGTGGTGATGGGTGGTCTTGGTCTCCCAGAAGTTTTTGAAGGAAATGGTTGCCTGTGTGGGCAGGTTGATGGCAGTGTTTCCTGTCCTTTCCATCACCCTGGTGTCAAGCAGTTCCTTGTTGGAGGGCAGCTGACAGACAATGATCTGCTCAGCAGTGTGTAAAACACGCTGGAGTAGAGCTGTCAATATATTATAATATGTCAATATTATCGTTCATCATGTTTCAATAGAATCACATCGTGATGAAGCAATGATATAGAGTTATCATGATCCGATAGTCTGTTGTTTAAATTAATGATAAACGCCAAAGAGTAATTAAAATCTCTCACAAAATTAGACTTGAAACAAATTAGGGATTATTATTTGAAAATCAGCCTACAGAGTTTGCGCATACTTTATATGACCATCGATTTCATTATTTAACATGTGATTTTGCATATCTCTGTTGTCTGCGAAAACCTCATAACTCCAATGTTGGTGATTTTCATGGGATTCTCCGACATCCTGGGCTCATGAAACCCTTTCAGTTTCAGTTTAGTTCCTAAAAAGTTGACATTTTGGAGATCTATACAGATTTTCACCCAACAGAGACGACACTTTCACACATGTCGTTATCTCAATAATGTCTTACGATTATAGGGATATTCATTTCATCCATAAGGCCCAGTACTACGCTGGAGCTTGTTCTCTGAATAGAGCAAGCAGAGTAAAACCAAACTGTGATGGAGGGTTGTTAGGATGTTTGTGTGACATCTAAGAAATTAAAGCAAGCTGTGTTTTTGAAAAAAACATCACAAGAATGTTAATCTGGATCTCCTTAGTGGGTAAATAAGGGTTAAATACCATTCATTTTTGCCCAATAACCACAAACTAGCTAATAGATTGAGTCTATATTCAGTGAAAGTATTGAATCGGATCGATACTTGATATTGGCTGATACTTAAGGTTTTGTACAATGTTGGCAATGAAGGTCGCACAGGTACTCTGCTGCACAAATTGGTTGGTGATGGTGAATCGGCACCAAACTACCTAGCATGGAACCTTGATTTCATTGCAGGCTGAGGTTTTTTTTAGACAGCATCAGGGCTTTTGTATGCTAATTGCGCTATTGACATGGGGTTGAATTTGTTTTACACCTCAATTGAAAGTACTTCAATGCAGTAGTTCTTTGTTCTTTGTTGCGGCACACTCCAGAGCAGTGTGCCTGACAAATGTTCAAGCCATGAATTAAGAGCACACTGGACGCATGATTAAATCAACCATATTTGCTTGGAGCTTGCTTGGCTGACATTGGCTCTGCTCCAGAGACAGTTGTAGAGAAATCAAGGGGAAATCATTTTTAGACATTAAGGACTAGCCTATATAAAGGTTGGGTGGGAAAGAGTGGCCCCGTACTACTAAAAGAGACAGAGTGGACGTTGTGAAAGACTGCAGGCAGAGTGGCTGAGTGTAGCTAGAAGCAGAGTAGTGGAATTATGAGAGAAAGAGGGAGAGAGAGCGCTTAGAGATTGTGGGAGTAATCCCCTGGCCATCTGTTGGTCTCTCTCTCTCTCTCTCTCCCTCTTTCACTGGCTTGCTTGGCCACAGGCTCCACCTCATTCAGATCCAACAGCCAGCACAAAGCGGAAACACACTACACCTCTAGCAGTGGGAGGTTCTGACATCATTTCCTGTTCCTACCTTCCTGCTTTCTGCCTGAACCATCAGTGATGTCGTTAAATACCTTGAGCTTTTGAATTTTAGTTGGATATTATCAGGCATCTTACGCTATAGGAAAAAGTCTCCACAGTTTGTCAGTTTACTTAAAA
Source organism: Centroberyx gerrardi (assembly GCF_048128805.1). Taxonomy (NCBI): domain Eukaryota; kingdom Metazoa; phylum Chordata; class Actinopteri; order Beryciformes; family Berycidae; genus Centroberyx; species Centroberyx gerrardi. The sequence continues at coordinate 7,494,584 of NC_135998.1, read as the reverse complement.
CGGCCCATGTTAGTTTGTTAACCATAGTACTTGGGAACCAGCAGAGCTTTGTCATTTGTCTACCAATGGCCTATAGTAATATGAATATTGAGCGCTTTTGAATAGGTCAGTACAATTAGTAAAAATAAATAAAATGATAAATACATGAGTAATATTCAATATTGATTACTGCAATTTCCAACTCCCAGGAGGCTGCAGTTTATTAAAGGTATTATTTTATTGCAAGCAACGTAGCAACCAGTTTGCAACCAGTTTTCATCAATATTATGCAGCCCTACTTAAATGAGAGCAAATCCACAGAGCTAATTAAGGTGGACACAAGCCAGGCCAGTGTCCCAGGGAGCATTATCCTATATTGCACTAGTTAGATGGAAAACTGGATATCCTTCACTTTCATTGAGAGGCTACCTTAAACCGTAAACCGAGGTTGACTGCAAAAGCAAATTTAAGTTATGTTGAAAGGGGAAATATTTCAGCTTTGCCATCCTCAAATGTATATTTCTACAACAGATGTTGAGCTTGTCAAAAGTCACCTTGGCTTTTAAGTAGGAACACAAAAGTAGACCTTATGATATGCAGTTTTGTTGCATTTCACTGTTTTGTTGGAATAATATTAATAGGATTATTTGTGATTTCCCAGTAAGTTTGACAGTTTCAAATTTCTTATTTTTGAATTTGTAAAGTAGCTGAAATAGACTGGCTTTTTTAAACTACTACAGTGTGAATGCATTTGTGATCACATAGGAGGCTTCTTTCTCATGCTCAAACGCAAAGCACAACTGTGCGCGTCAAAAGTAACAGAGAGAGCAAGACCTCAAAGGACACAAGGAGCGTTACATCATTCTCGTTGCTATCCTTAGATGGCTAACCTGAAGTAACAAAGGGGATAACGTTGTTGAAAATAAAACTGGACAAGAGAAAGTTATCCTGTTCTGGAAGGATGTGAGTACATGACATCCTCCTCATCTTATCAAAGAGGTCTACCTAGATAGAGCCTGGATATTTTTTAAGGGCTATTTTTGCATAACGTGATACACGACATGACTAAATTTGAGACATGTTCAACTTGTAGCACCCAGGCGAGCGCCCCAAAACGTGCTGGGTCCAAAAACGCACACCTGCTGTGACCAAACCATTAAATACAATTGGGAAAAAAAATTGCAGGTACATTCAAAAAAGTGATCACGGCCTTATGTGTGATAGCTGAGCATGAGCAAAGCACAGTAACACTTTAATTCAATTCCTTACATTTAGCTTCTTTAACCTTGCTGGCTGCTGAACCTTCTGTTGATACCTCATGATAAATTTAATGAATGAGTTGTGAGTTTGTTTGAGAAAAGTCACAACCATGTGATAAGTCATCAGGTGAGTACACAGCAAATATGATTAAAAAAGCTGGCAGGTTGATAGGGTAACTGCGTAACTGGCCCTGCCAAATAGTGAGCTAAACAGCCTCTGAAGCCACGGAGGGCCCAATACAGGGAATGATAAGCATCGGTTTCCACTATAATGGCCCCGTGGTTTATTGCCCTCTGCACTGTTTACTGCTGCCCCAGATAACGTCATGCAAATTGGGACATAAGGCCATTGTGCCAGCTCATATGCCCCGGTGACAATGAGACAGAAAAGCCTCAGTGGAAAGACAAGAAAACTCACACAGTCACACTCTCCCTCTCCCTCCGTTTCCACTGCTCCCTTTCCTCTTCACACGAGGTATGTAAAACAGGAAACGCTTCGGAAGAAGGGACAAATTGTGTGTGTTTTTTTTATGATAAAGAATTCCTCTCTGTTTCCCTTTGCTGTCCACTAAAAGGTCAACATTAGAAAAAGTTTTCTAACATGCATGTACCTGCAATTATATGCGTTCTTTAACTTAAATATACAAATAAACCACTACTATTACTACTACACCCAGCGCTTGTTCTTTCTTTAGGGTCACTGATGTTTGCTGTGGATTTTCTGATTCAGCCATATAATCAACAGCAACGTTTCAAACAACAAAGAAGGCAGTACAAATGGTAGCTCCTTCTTCCCCTTAGTTTTTTTTCTAAATGTGTACAGAAGGAAGAGAGGGGATATTACGTGCAAATATGAAAAACATGTCATTTGCGCTACCATCATCCAATCCTGCCCATCTGCCATCCCAGGCTCCAGAGGTTTAGTATATGCCTGAACACACAACCCTGCAACCGCAATCACAATTAATCCCCTACAAAGCACTTCACAATCCCATAACCATTATTGTATAGATAAAGCAAAGGGCTAAAGTTGGACAGTCTAAAAATAAACCAAAATGCACCAGCAAACCGTTCCCCCCCCCCCCCTCAAATCCAAAATTTAGAGGTTTTAGGAAAAGACCATGGCTGTTGTAGCCAGCCATTTAGCATTTTGTTTTGCTATCATACTAACCATCTGCCCCAGTCCAGTCTTGGCCATTGTTCATGGCTGTTTGTTAGCTACCAGCTGTTGTGCTTTGTGATGCAGCATTGTCTGTATGTTTTTTTTTTATAGTATTAAGCTTAGTGTTTATGCTTAGGTGTCTTTCAAATGAAGGGCATTTTTCAACTGGGGTTAAATGTGGTTATTAACCTGTATACAGTTTTCCAGATACTCATATCCCATTTAGGGTCTTAATCTGTACAAAGTGTAGCCTATATTATGTACTGTATCTTCATGATACAAATACTCCCATATACTGTACATGCCATAACACAGTGGTGTCCAGTCATGTGCGATGGAGGGCCAGGAGTCTGCAGGTTGCAGCCACAACAGCAAGTGATTTCACTGATTAACACACCTTCAACCAGAGAGGAGGTACTAATTAATGCGATCAACTGGTGTAGTCCTCGGTTGGAAGGAAAAGCTGCAGACTCTTGGCACTCCATGGCACATGTTTGGACACCGCTGCCACAACACATTACTCTGAATAGACTGTGAAAGCCAAGATTAATTAGGATAAAGAATTCTCATGCCTTAGTATCTCAGCGAATATTGACATAACCTAGTTACCAGTGTATGAATATGAGGTTCTAACAGCTATTGGGATGAATGGGATATGATATTTAAATGTGACGAATACCTGAGGATCCCAAAATATACAACTGTAAAAACTGCATAAGAATAAAATTGCACATGTAAACCTAATCTAAATTCTAAGATGTTGCTCTAGTAGAGGTTAGGATTATGGGCCCGGTGCCAGAGAGGTTTTCTGGATGGGCTGCCTTTGTATGGGAGTGGATTGTGTGTCAAGAGATTGACTGAAAAAGATTAGTGCTGTGTTGAGAGAGTTAATATGAAAGAGTTGTTAAAGAGTAATGTGAAATGGGCAGGAAGAGTAAGCTATTTTCATGATAAAGTCATGAGTTACATACAGTGTTAAGTTTACTAGTTTTTCTCATCATAAAGCCGCCAAAATAGGCAGAATGGGTCATTAAATGATCAAATAAACATTTGGCTGTTTGTATTTTCATAAAATTTCAGCCAGTGCTGCCCACAAAAAGAATCAATTCATTCGTGACACACTAGACATGTTTTCTTGTTCTCATGAACGACAAAACATGTGAGGCTGTTGATGTGTTTGTGTAATTCAGGTGTCATGACTCATCAACACGTGTGTGTCTGCATATCAATGAATTCATCAGGCCACAATAACACGAGATCCTGTCCATTTTCCCCATGGCTGGGCAGTGCCCATGCCCAAATAATGTAGCATGTATGGCTTGTTTTTCTTCCCTGGTTGTACTTGCTCCAAGATCTGAATTAACATCACCTTTCTATCTGTCAATCAACTTATGAATAAAGTACTGCTAAAGCGAAATTACATGATATCATGTCAGTGGATACAAAATGAACTGGTTTACTTAACCTTTTTACAGCTAATCATTGTTTTCTTTTTTTTGGTTTTACAGTGAAAAAAGCCAAGCTCCAAGGACCTCCAGGTGAGTACATTTGATTGATAGCCTAACAACCAATCATTTTAGCTCCTGTACCCATATTCATAAACCTTCTGATCTGAACTTATTATGATCACTAGTTTGGTCACACAACCTTCCATTCTGTACTCTAAATCTTCCCAGATCTTGCATATTTTAGCACCTAAATTTATGTGACAGTGACAGTTTTCAGATCACTACTAATTTGCTTTTTGGAACCAGGCTAGTGTACCCATTTCTCTTGTAGGTTAATCAGTCAAATTCTGGCAAGTCACCGAGGCCAGGTTGATTTTGCGTTACGTAATCCTGTGTCTTTCTAGGCTAGCCCATGTACAGGTGAGCTTAGATCGGTGGCCCAAATCCCCATGCCCTCCACCTAAGCAAATCCCTCTAGTGTTTAGCCTCACGGCTATCCTTAAGCCCGGTGACGTTTCTGAACAGAGCAGGCAGCAGCAGCAATGGCAGAAAGTCACAGAGGCTTTGGATCTGGCGGTGGCGTTTCACTCTCGTTCTTTTAAGTCCCCAACTGACCCCTGTATTAGCCAGGGGAAAAACTGCTAGAGTTAATTATCCAGAAAATCTCTACATTTGTTCAGCCTAATTCTTCTTAGCCCCTCCCCCGTCTACGAAACATGATTTTGTTTGGTTTCTGCATTGTCAGGAGTGGCTCTATTGTGGTGTCTTGTTCCTCTGAGATATTGAATTTTGGTTGTAAGCCTTGCTACCCTCCTCCCTCCCCTAGGCCTTACCGCCTGTGACACCTGCCCCAGAGCAAACACTCAGGTATAATTCAGCTAAGCCCGTGGTCTGCCGTAGGCCAAATGTAAACATCAGTTACTTTTTGGCTACAAGGCCAAGTAGGATCAGTCAGGCCCAGGGCAAACTCAGAGTCTTACATGAGATTCAAAACATCATATATATTCATTTTCATCTATAGCTTAACAGGGCAGTGGCAGCTACTTGGGTCCTAAGAAGTGTCATAAAGCAAAATCTCTTCTTCCAACACTTGTCCTGGTGCAAACAGAACTCCTCATGCCAAGATGTTACTTAGGCCTTGTTAGCAAAGTAAATCACTAGGCTTTTTCTTTTTCATACAGATTTTGAAAATGTTTGAAGAGTGAGTACCTCAGGCTACAGCTTAACAAACAGTTATTTCTGGGCAACACAAAGCAAAAGGAGGCATAGAAATTTTGATTTGGAAGAAAATGATCGACCAATGTCATAAGTCAGTGGCGAAGATATTGAATATAATAGTGAATATATGATTACATTGATTCATTGCGCTGAGCACTTTTTAACACATTTTGCACTTCAGTCAGGCATGTTTCAGTATATATACGGTACATATAACTCAAATCGCTACTGATCCTGGCCGGATGACGTCGAGGGGTGACGGACCACTATCTTGCTACACTGGCTCTGTGGCTATTGTTATGGATCACTATCTTGGGACGCTGCACCAACATCGATTACGCATCAAAGCCGTGTGCAGATTTGCACTTGTTCTCCTGTTTAATTCTGAGAAAGACAGCTTGAGATTGGATTCCTACATTTCTTCTCATCAGTTTGCCATTATGTCATTTCCATTCCAATGTGGCTCTGTGGCTCATGGGAATTCACATTCTCATAAGGAACAAAGTCAGTTAGGAATTGGCCCTTTGTCTGTTTATTCAGGGTCAATGAATGAATCAATAAACATGTCACGGTTATCTGTCCTCTTGCTAACCCTAACTTGCCCTGTATAAGGAGATGTGTGACGTGTGTGTGACTTATAGGAAGAGCCCTCAAAGTTTACATAGGGCTGGTCTGTGATGTGTGTTTGTATTGTGCTTTCACCACGCCTTGCACTGGATAGTTTTTAGGTCTTGCTGAAACCTTGCATCATGTTGTCTCTGGAGAAAATGGGTCGAGCTCAAGATGACCTTCAACAGGCCAGCGGCCGGCTGTCTTATTTTCCACTGATTGTCATAGGAAACTGAGGCTTGATAAGGGTTGTTTGTTGCTGGATCTGTGTGTGTGTGTGTGTGTGTGTGTGTGTGTGTGTGTTTTGTTGAAGAACAGATCAGCCTTTCAACAGAACTATGGTTAGGTGCCAAAATACACATCCAGCAAATACCTTTCCCTTTTAAATTCAATACAGCACTCAAATGAGGTGTTCCCAGTAACAGTGGAAAAGGTCTTCAATAGGTATGTCTTCTGTTGCATGCAACATTGATGAGTGGTCTGAATTTTAAATGTCGGTCTTCCAACTGCCTGCGTTTTCCTGACTAATTTATTGAAAAACTCATCATCCATCAATAATGAATGGAGATACTTGACTGAGGCATCAGAGGTGAGTGGGAGGTTCATAGGCAGTGAGTACTGAGCACTGTCTCAAAACACGGACGTGACAAGAAGGCTACATCATCCCACAATGCACTTCAACAGATCCCTATTCTTGACAGCACACTGACAGATGTGCCTTGTGTGCTGTCTTTGTGTGTGTTGGCGGGGATGTGTCCACATGCAGTTGTATGTGTTTTCATTAGGGATGTAATGATACGCTTATCTCGCGATACAATTCGACACATAATATGGGGTTCACAATTCGATAAAACCACGATACGATGTAATAAAAAAAAAAAAAGTTCAGTGACAACAAAGTCTGACTGTGCAGAATTATGTTTATTTCTGAGCCACAAATCTTTCAAGCATTGGCACTGGCTTGCTAGAATGTAAACAGCAATGTAAAAATGTCATCACAAAGTGCAAATAATATAATTTTGATAGAGAGCATGTGAAATTGTGATGGGCAACCATCTCATTTGTGATTACTACAGCAGAATAAAATAGAGCTAATATTGCAATTCATTTTTCTGTATTGTCACATTTCTGTATTGTCATATATTGAATTTCGATATATCATCCCATTTAGGGCTTTGGACAGTCCTCACTTAAAATAGTTGAGGTTCAAATTAGGGTTAGGTATAGGTTAGATTAAGGCATTTAGTGGTTTTATCTAACAAGTATAGTGACGTGTGTGCGTGCGTGTGCATGCTTTGTGTTATTCCAGGTAGTTATTACTGCTTCCTTCCTAATGGCGTAGATAGTATCAGTCTTGTGGTGGATGAGGCAGCGCCTCCTGTGAAAAGACCACAGCCACTAAGTGGCTCTGATCTAATCCATACATCCTCTTCCCTTATCTCATCACCCTTGTTCAGGGGAGCTGGCCCGAGTGTGGCACAAAGCATGGACTATCTAATTAGGGAAAGGCTTGAGCATCCCCCAGGCTCCTTTGTAATAACGGCTGTGTTTTGTCGCTACTGTCCTCTCGAGACACTAATTAGGCCTGTGTCTTGTCACTCCAGGGACAGGCATGTTAGACAGTAGTGTCAGCCAGTGTCACATCTGGGAAACAACAGGGTGCCTTTAATACGGCTCCGTGGGCCTAAAATGATCTGCATTCATGTTGTGTCTCACTGGAATGTTGTAAGGATCCCACCTGTGTCAACTCTTTGCAGTCTCATTGTGTCAAGAGGTCTGTTTACCTATCTGGCTGCTGTGTTAAAGGCTATTTGCATGGTAAAGTCAATGTTTCAATTTGTCACCAGGGAAACCAGGAAAAACTTTGTTTAGTGTGGTCAGGTGACTAGTCTACAAAGGACAGCTGATGCCTATCTTTTATTTCCCATAGACCAAAAGCTGGATATAGCCTATAGTGTGTGTGTGTGTGTGTGTGTGTGTGTGTGTGTGTGTGTGTCTGGACCTACACATGCATGCGCAAGACACATGCATTTGGGAACGGGCATGTGTTCTTATTATTGGGTAAAGTCGAATCATGGCAGTGGCCTGGTGTGGTGGATCTTATTTTAAGGTTTACCAGTATGCATCAACACAAAGCTATACACTTCTACAATACTGTCATCCATAAATATAAAAATTGAGATGAGTTAAAACGTTGATCTCCATGGGGAAATTTATTTATTGAATTTAAAGAATAAGGTATTTGTTGGATGTGTATATTGGCACCTAACCATAGTTCTGTTGAAAATCTGGTCTGTTTTTAAACAAAAACAAAACAAACAATCATAATACTTCAGCTTAGACAGAAAATCTGTGGGCAGGCACACATACAGTACAGAGACACACAGATACAGATACTCACACACACACACATAACACACACACACAATTGTGTATTGTAGCAGTATTGTAACAAATTTGAACATAAAATGGATGATTATAGACACTTTAAAATTAAACTGGCATTGATTGATTGGCATTGGCATTGATAATACCATTACAAAACCGTATACTGTCAAAACCAATAACATATGTGGCGATATGTTCATCATACAACTTTACATGTTGCCAGTCTAAGCCCCTCCTCCAGCTGCTGTCCCACCCAGGCGGGGGGTCGGCGTCACGGTGCTGCAGGGGCGCAGTCACAGGGAGGACCACCGGGGGCGTGGGGCCGGTGACTCCCAGAGCAAAACCGAGCGTATCAGCACGCACGTGTAGACGCACCCTCGCCCCACTGCAGGAAATGAAAAGTGCTGGTTATGTCACGGGCCGTATAATCCCACCCCCCTCCACCCCCCCGAGGCTGGCAGCTGGTGCAGAGGCTTGTTGTGGCGCTGCTATGCTGCACTACTGGCTCCGATGTGAGACGAGGCTGACGGAGAACGCTGGGTGTGAAAGTTGTCTATACAGACTGACAAGCCGTGCAGATAGGCAAATCCTTTTCCATCCATATTACAAGTCGCAGCCACTAGTTCCAGCAGCCGCTACGTCACTGATGTAGCACAGTTCTCTTACGGCAAAAACGGTGACCTAGTAATTCGGTAGTAGAGCGCACTCCCATAAAAAGGTGCAAACCATCGGTCCAGAGTCAGAATTAAGAAAATAAATATATGAAGGTTGCACACTTCTCTCCATACAAAATATTTGTATCATGACACCCTGAAGAAGTCATATTGCCGAAACATGTTGGTGATGTAAAATAAATATTTTTATAAGTGGTGACCTGTCATGTTTTAGCTACTCTTGCTGATTACACTGTGACTACAATGCAGTATAGATTTAAGAGTTTCACCATAAACATGACCCAAATGGGTGCCTCAGACAGGATAATCAAACACAGCTTCCACCATCACCTTTGACTTAATCTAGCCTTGATTTCAGTCTTGATGGTATAAGGGATGACGCAGACCTTTTCAGCAGTAGGAACAGGTCAGGAGTATCCTGCATCTCCCTACATCATCAGCTGACATGCTCCCTCTGTTGCATAAGGGCGGAGGGCAAACACTAGGACTCCGTCTGAGAGACGTGTTTAAGAGCGGCTGCAGCTAGCTAGGAGAAGCGGATCAGGCAGCGGATCCTGCGGCTGTGTGTGCTGTGCAGGGTTGGCTCTCATCAGAGATTAACAGGGTCAGTTTGCTGGCCTGTCCTGGCCTGGCTTGACACGGCAGGGGGAGGGGAGACTTATCTGCTTTCACTCTCACTAGAGCTCCTGATGTCATTTTCCCAACACAAAGCCAAAGTCGAACTGGCCTAGTTAGCATTACTCGTATCGGTTGTAGGCTAACGTCTGATCTCCCGCCTGCTTTATGAGTTGTGTGTCATCTCATAAGACACTTCTAGAGTTTGCTTTTTGGCCCAGTTTTCCGTTTATGTCTGAGAGTCTGCAGAGTGATGCTGATTTATAAACACTGTACTAATAATTTAAATTCAATTCAATGTGCTTTATTGGCATAACAGTTTACAAACAATATTGCCAAAGCATGTAACAAGAAATTAATCATCAATTAGCCAACATTTCAGAAAATTAATCCCGTCCCCTCCCATGTATCATTGTGTGTGTGTGTGTGTGTGTGTGTGTGTGTATGTGTGTATGTGCGTGTGTGTGTATAACTAATATTTAACTATATCAATATAACTAATATAACTTCTCAATTTTCTCATTGTTTTCTTTGCAGTTGTCATGCTCAATACTGTCCCAAATACAATCAGTTAGTGTACTGTCAGTGTATTGAGTATATCTGTTTTACAGCATGATCTCCCTCTTCTTCTGTTTCAGACAAGTTCAACACCTACGTGACACTAAAGGTGCAGAATGTCAAAAGCACAACGATCACTGTGCGGGGGGAGCAGCCATGTTGGGAACAGGATTTCATGTTGTAAGTCATCGTACACAGACGCCTCACGCGCAGGGTGGAATCACACTACGAGAACAAATTAAATTGTAATCACTTTAATCACCAACTACAATAAATGTACAATTTACAGTACAAATATGCAACAAGGACCTCATAACTGTAAAAACCTACAGTGCAAGACACACTTTGCACAGTAGACTATACATTTAATTTTATGGCTAAGCTAACAATAGTGGAACAACTTGGTACCTTTATGCCCTGTACACTGTATGGGTATATTTCCGTGAAAATCATTCCCACAGAACATCCTTCAACACTGAGAACACAAATGTTTGAAGTGTCAATATTTAAGAGCTTTAGGAAGCACACACCTCTGCTGCTTGTGAGTTATACCAGCTTGGGAAAAAATTCTCATCCTCCCTAAAATTGCAATTTGAACTTATGCAATTTCCAAATTGCAGAGGCTGCAATTAAGAGGCGTCCAAAATGGTGTTTTAGAGCTGCAGGTACATGAATCAAGTACAATATTGGCAAAAACCTTTCATCATACACTAACATTTTTAAGTTTCTTTAAAAGAAATATGACAAGAAAAACTTGATATGATATGAATCGCAATTGCAATATTCTGTCAAATAATCGCAATTCGATTTTTTGTCAGTATTGTTCAGCCCTTCACAGGCCCTGATTATAGCTCAGACAATACCTGTCTTAAAAAACATATGGAACTAAGACACACAGACTCTAGAAACGCTACAGGAACTGTGAAAGGACAGAGGAGAGAGAGAGAGAGAGGTTTGTTTGTTTTTTTTGCTCCTCAGTACCCGCCTACTGCCTATCAGTGAAATATGTCTTCTTTCCTAGCTGAGGACATGTGAACTCTTTCTAGGAAAGACACTTGTCACACAGCTGTTCATTTCCTCCTTCCTCCTCGCAATTCATTAGTTTAATTTCCTCAGTTTACTTTCCAGTGAAAGGTATCTATGGTGACAAGAGCGAGTCAATGCGTTGTTGCATGTGTGCTGTTGTTTGTCTTTTGTGAACTCCCTCTTTGTGATAATGTTTGTTTTTCCAGGCCTTCATCCTCCTGCTGTCCATTAATGATGTGACTCCTATGTGTAATTCAGCATTACACATCATTCAGCAATGTTTCCAGCAAATGTTCAGCACCACCTGTTACAACAAATTATTTTGATCAAATACTAGGCGGCCACCATTCAGTTTGGGTGAAATCTGGAGTTACAATCATGGGGAATTCCAAATGTCCCAGCTATGTGCTTTTCAAAAAGTCAGCTGAAACCTGCTGCTGACCTGAAGCTGACTCTGGATTTTTAGCTAAAAAATATGTTGTTTTGTCTGTGGATATTATCTAGATGGATAAAATCTAGAAGCTTTACCTGTCTATCACCTGTTGAATCAGTCATTAGCATTGTTGATTAGCATGATGTTGATGTTTTGGCTGTCATAGAGTTTTCTTCAACAATTACGATACTTTTTTTAAGGCTGTTCACAAAAACAAACACTTTTTTTGAATATGTTTTTCTAAAAATGATTACTTCATTCTGTAGTGATCGCCATCTGTTACCTATATCCAGCTTTTTGCGTCAGGAATTGTAGAAGCACATTGCTTACGTCTCACAGCAATTCACATAGAGAAAATGTGCTCATCCCCACTGCACCATGAATGAATGGGAGGCTCTAATTAAAGCTTAATGCATTTCTAAATGCTGCTTTTACACAAGAATGCGCCCACAGGCTTCTATTAATTTCCTCAGTTTGTACTGCACAAAGTGGCATTAAAGCGATGTCCAAATGACTGATCAAGCGTAGACTCTCACCACATCTTGTTGAGATAAGTGCTCACTTTGAGGTGGGCTTTTGCTAATTGATTCCAATCAATAAGAGAACAAAAGTGGATTTACACTCTGTGGTGCATATGGGAAATGATCTTGCGCTTTCTTTGTGCTTGAATAAAAATGGCAGCCAAATGACTCTTGAGCAAAAATAAGATGTTGAGGAATCCTCTACCACGTTTACTTGAGCGTTATTTACAAATTGATAAAACATAGAAACAGAATGATACAAGCAAAAACAGAGTGATGAAATACTATGTTAAACACAGAAAGAAGAGATGCAGTCAGTACTCGGTGCAGCTGATGCTAAAAAATAAAACCAAGGGGCTCATAAAAACACGTCACCTCAAAACAATCAACAAAACAACAACAAAAAATCAAGATGACTGGATAATAGAATCTAAATGGCAACAGAAACAACTGAGGTGTCACAGTCGAAAGCGGTGACTGTGTGATTTTAATACCACGCAACATTAACATATTGGTGCTATTTGGTCTGTGCCATTTTGTTTAGAAAGCCTTTATCTCTGCACCTGGACTCCCTGACACCATGGATACTCAGCCCCCTGCACTTCTCTCAATTAGCTGCTCTCTTTGATTATCTTTTCTCTCATCTTCCTTTTGTTTGTGCTGTCGATAGTTGTAAACTGCCACAGATGAGATTATGCAAATGCCCTTGTCATGCGGCTCCTTTCAAAATGGATATGCCATTTTATTGCTGTCATCAAGCTGTTTGGAGCCTTTTGAAGAGAATATTAAATGGCAAAACAAGGGTGGAATGCATTATGACAGCTCATGCACAGAAAGAGAGGAAGTGGCCTTTGTTAGCAGCCAGTAGCAGGGCCTAACACTAATTATGTTGAAATTTCTGGTTCATTCAGTGTGAACAGAATGACACATTTGAAACTTACTTTTTTCCCTCTACAATCAAGCTACAGAATGAGCTTCTCTTTTTATTCTGAAAGCATAGACCCAAACTGTATAATAATTGTTTCTGTCTTTGTTTCTCTGACATTTTTCCATGCTGTTTATCAGAAAGAATGACTCATCAGTGAAGGTTGACATTGCTTGATGTCTGAATGTTTTGTTTGGCTCTTCCCAGTGAGATCAACCGGCTGGACCTTGGGCTCATCGTAGAGGTGTGGAACAAAGGCCTCATCTGGGACACGATGGTCGGGACGGCCTGGATCCCCCTCAAGAGTATCCGACAGTCAGAGGAGGTTAGAGAGACAGAGAATACTAAAATATACATACAGATCTGCTAAAAGTAATAAGCGCATTTTTTTTCAAATAGCGGATCTCATCTGGTAATGAAACTCTTCACTTGAACAAAATATCCTTTCTTGTTCTAAGAGTATGGTTTAACTTTGGGTTTTAGGGCAGCAGGGTGGCGTTGTGAGTAGGGAGACCACTATTCCACCAGAGGACTTGGGTTCGAGCCCCCTTAACAGCAAGCGTTCGTCCTGCTGAAGTGTCCTTGAGCAAGACACTGAATCCCAACCAGCTTGAGGGGCGCTGCTCTGTATCTGACCTCTGACCTCTCTGTGGTGGGGAACAAGAGAAAAGACAATTTCCCTTCTGGGATAAATAAAGTATCTCATTAAAGAGATATTTCACTTTGATATTACATTGTAAATATTTTTAGAATGCACACCTCCAAAGAAGTTTAGACGCAGTGAAGGTCCAGTATTAGTTACTGTCGATATCTGTTTTCATCCATAGCTTCCAGGCTTTTTTCCCTGATTTCTGTATTACTTAGTGTATTAGAAACTCTATTTTCAGTATTGTAATACCTCTTTAAATGTAGGAGTCTGCACACAGAAGAACAAGTTACCTGGCTCTACTTTGCATTGGTTGCATGAGCCAGAAGAGTAATTTTGGCGATGTTTTCAAACTGAAATGATGGTGACTCTGTCTTGCTAACAAGCCTGTTCAGATACTACTACTATAGAGGTATACGCACTAAAAAACAGTCAAAGTGTTTGCCCAATTGCAATAGCACTGACGCCGGACGCTGTCTAATTGCAGGAGGGCTCAGGCGAGTGGACCTTCCTGGACGCGGAGGTCCTGATGAAGGCAGATGAGATATACGGCACCAAGAACCCGACGCCTCACCGCGTCCTGCTGGACACTCGCTTTGAGCTGCCGTTTGGTGAGATGTCATTTCTGCCAACCCGTCTTATATAATCGCTGAGAATCTGTTTGTTTGTAAGGATAGGGTTTTTACAGGCTTTTTTTCCATGTCCTTTTTAATTCCTTTTTTTTTGTTCTTGTTGTTTTTTTGGATGTGTAACTCCTGATCATTTCTGATGGGGGGATTATGGCTTTGCTGCTTTTTCCAGCTTCTTAGTATTCCTGATCACGTCCCTGATTTTTCACTACATGTTAGTCATATAGGCCTACAATATCAAGAGGTATTTCCAATGAATAAACTGCACTTGAGGAACCCTCTGGTGTTCATTGAAGCCATTTGGTGGCACTTTTATCCAAAGCACCTCTCAGTACAGTGCGTGCACACATTAGTTGTACCGGTTACCCTAAGGCGAATCAAACCTCGACCCACTGAGCTATACAGGGTTACACAGGCCACAGATGTTTGCTGCTGAAATGTCAGAGGTTGGTTTCTGAGGCTACATTGGAAAATGTAGCACGCCTCGGGCACAGTGTAGCAAATTAGTGATTAAAGCCTCATCCAGTGTCCTGTGGTCTTATGTAAGCAAGCACACCTTCTATTGATCTGTCATCTTCACTCAGACAGAACAAATGAGCAACATGTCAAGAACCTGCTGTACGCCACCACAGCCAAAGGGATAAGAAGGAGTTTTAGATTGGGAAGAGATGGAATAATCCCTTACTTTGTCCTCATTGTTGCATTTTCTCTCCCTTTCTCTGCCCATCTTTAGTTTCATTGGGGGTGTCTCTATCCTGCATTAACTCCACTCATAACACACTCTTCCTAAATCTTTTTCTATCACTTCATTACATGTTGTGGAGGTGGATGACTGATATTGAACAACTAATACCTGGTGTCTTACATCCTCTCTCCCTCTGTGGTTCAACGTTGGGCCTTTCTTTACTGAATTAGATTCTCTAAATATAACTTTGCCGTGGCCGGGTATTACGTTGTGACCATAAGGATAAATTAAGAAACTATTAAGCTGTTATATTGCTAACATGAACAAGAGAAACTGTGACTGTGAGAGAGCTCAGTTCTGTTAGCTAGGGAGACTAACATTAACAATAGCTAGATTATTGACATATTTCACCTGCACATGTGGTGATGTGTCTAGCACAGGTAGTGCTAAAAAGTGTGGAGAAAGATGGACAATACAGATGGTCGGGCAGTGGCACTTTCTTGAATGCTGCTTATACTATTTCCTTCGTAAATACTTACTGTTTATAGCTGATGTTTACCATGCTTACAGTTTTCTGCACTCCTCTAAAAGCCCTCGTATCAGATTTTTTCTTTTTTCTTGTTTTGCATGGTGGAGACCGTAATCCACTCGTTATCCTGCGTCCAACTCTACTTTATCCTTGGTCCGCTAGCATGTGGGACCCTTGTGAGAGGGAGCAGGCACTACTTCCCATTCAGAATCAATGGCCTATGAGTCGATTCATGCAATGAAAATTTCTGGGGGTTTTTTTGCGGTGGACAATTTAATGCTCTATAATATTTGAGGGAAAATGTCCCATGTCACCCCGGTTTCCTGCTCCCTTGACCACAGCACTACCTTCACACTGCCAATGCTGCATATATACGGCACAAACCCTGTGATCAAAATCATCAAAGTTAAAGCAGTGTGTCGTTCCATTGAGTGGGAGAGAGAGAGCCTCTTTCTGTGTTTTAAGAGCAGGCCTTTCAAGGTTGCAGGAGGCTGTGTCTGTCACGACTCTCTGAGCCACCAGTCCCATTCACTAAAGCTGTCTGTTGATGTATCTTTGAAGTCCTGCCCTTTGTGTGTCTGGCCTTTAATGTGCATCTCTCTGCAGAGCAGCGCAGAGAGAAGCCGATTTGATGAAACAGTAGTCTAGGTGCAGGTATTACATACACATGGAGAGGCCAGGTTAAGTGGGGGAAAAAAACACACTCATCACCTGCTCATAGACACATCAGCCGTGAACCAAATATAGACTTTCATTTTGTACTAGCTGTACCCCACAAGTACTCAAATACTTGTATATGTACAGTATATAGGTAGCTGTGTGTTCTACCTACCTCCTTTTTAATATGCTTATGCTTGTCTGGCTACTGGCATTAGTTTTTATCTGTTTTGCTGGAAAATGTTTAGGTTGTTTGATGTTTTATGACTCTGTGTTAGCAGCTGTGGGTGGTAATACTATTCAGAATTCTATACTTTACTTTTTATATTTCTTTAAAATGTATTTAATTAAAAATGAAGCTCTGACATTTCTGGTCCGTGTCCCTTAAGAGTTTGTGGGCAAAGCTAACTATTTTTAATATGCCATTCCTACAAGGCTCATGATAAATTAAACAGGCATAAATGTATTATGATGGCATCATGGCATATGATAGAGCCTACTGCTTGAGATCAGAGGGAACGGGATGTAATGGGATGTAAACACTGCCTGTGTGTGTGTGTGTGTGTGTGTGTGTGTGTGTGTGTGTGTGTGTGTGCTTGCGCATATGCGTTTGTGTTTGTGTGTATGGGTGATCATGCTCGTGTGTGTGTGGGAATGCATCTTTTGCTACCAGACATCCCAGATGATGAGGCGCAGTATTGGACAGGCAAGCTGGAGCGCATCAATACCATGAGGATGCATGATGAGGTAAAGCCCTCTCGCAGTAACTCCGCTTTAATAAGACTTCACTGAATTATTTGTATATGTAAAGTAGGCTATGTTACTTTTCCAAAACATTGAGTCAAAACAACTGTTCACTATGCCTACATTGCTGTTTTGCATTTTACTGGTACCTAGTAAGAGAGCTGAAAAGAAACAAAAATTTGCTTATCACTGGAGAGATGCAGTATGTTTTGGAAAATGTCTGTTTTATTCCTGCTAAGAGAGTATTTTCACCACTGAAATGT
This sequence comes from Centroberyx gerrardi, assembly GCF_048128805.1. NCBI lineage: Eukaryota > Metazoa > Chordata > Actinopteri > Beryciformes > Berycidae > Centroberyx > Centroberyx gerrardi. The sequence continues at coordinate 7,477,616 of NC_135998.1, read as the reverse complement.
GTCAAGATCAGCTTCTCCATATCTGTTTTCTTGATAGTTCAACCACTCGGACAAATCTGATATAATTCTAGTACTTCTAATTCCTCTTGTGCTAATGACGAAGAAATTACGTGTTTATTTTTGTTGTTGTTGTTAATGCTAATGGATTGATGCACGTAGATAACGGTGACAATGACGGCAAGTAATTCTGATGATAATCATAAGGACAAGAAAAACATACTTGATGCTTCCTGTTGTGTTTTTTCCTGTCTCTCCTCTCTAGTACCCTCTTCAGGATGAGGTGCAGAATCGCCCACTGCCGTTTGCTGCCTCCCAGTGCTGTGAGTGGGCCTTTCATACTGCTATCAGCCTCTAGATGGAGCCATTTCTCCACCCCTCTAGCTCTCAGGCCTTGACATTATTGTCTCTTACTTCCTTGACCCTATTGTACTTCCTAACTTGGTAGTGGCTGAATCTCCTTTATCAGAGTTGACAATGAAGCCTATAAATTTTACATGCACTCTGTCTGTTGTATACACATATTTTGAGAACACTCACAGAGAGGCTATATGCATGTTTAAATCTTTCCTCACTGTTGTGAAAATGTGTCAATTTGTTGTCCACTCTGAGAATTGTTGATGGAGCTTCCCTCATCCTCCCACAGTTACAGTATAGAGCCACTCTACTATTCACCCTCTCTACCTCCTCTGACTGTACCTCTCACTTCTAACATCTACGCTCTCACCAGGCAACTATTTCGGATGGGCTGACTCACTGAGTATGTAGAACACACTTTGATGAAATTGTTTGGTCTCCCAAAGTTTCCCTGTGGCCAATCCTCAGTGCCCTCTGCATGTCCTGATGCCCCATGCTCCCTAATAACGACATTTAATCAACAAATATTTTACTTGGATTTTATTCTCGCCTTATTTTACTCCCCCTTAACCCTTCTCTTCCTTCCCGTGCGCTCGCTTTCTGTCTGTTTTTTTCATTCTCTGTGCCGATGTCACATGATCTTCATAGCCAATGCATTTCATAACCACACCATTGCTTTTCCACACATCCTGGAAAACCTGGAAATTTGAAAACTAGCTTTTGTGTCAGGGAAACATGAAAAAATAGAATATCATGGAAAATATAAAAGACTTGTTATGATTGATCCAAAGTCATAAAATATAAATAACTAAATAAGTAATTTAAGTAACTATCTGCCACCACATTAATATACTTTGAATATATTTGTTTTCCTCTAAAATGGTGCTGCTGTGTACATAATAATAATTTGAGACTATTGAGATCAAACATATTTAAAATGATCAGTAAAGTCAACAAAATGTTCTTGAGAGTGGGATCCCTATTTAAATCTTTGTTTAGAGTAGACAAATGCAATACAAGTTTTTCAAATATGCAGGCAATCACTTCTGAAGGGATATGCTGTAAATTGCAACTGCACTGCTATACTAATAGGGGGCAGTCTTCGCTAAACTGTACTCAAGTGTCACCTTGACAGTTCATTGTCCTCCAATTTTATTCTCAGACATATCAAGAAAATCAGTTTGTCCTTCATCCTCTCACTTTATCGCTTTGAAAAGATAAACCCCAGCTCAGCTGTCCCCTCCAGCAGACACTGGAGCACTTGAGAGAAGTTTTCTCAGGATCACTGGTGGGATTGGGAAGGTCACTTTCAAAATGTGGTTTGTTAGGGTGCTATTATCATCAACAGCCATTACCTAAATCACACAATCTAAAGGCCCTTTTGCCTTCAAATACACTTGTAATCCACCATGTAATTGCCAATTTTGTTTTTCAAAAAGAAATCTGTAATCTGACTGGTTTTGTGCATTTACAAATTATAGGTACTATTATTTGTAATAATGTTACTGTAATCTCATTACATGATACTCCCTGACCCACTGAGTCAGACTGAAAGTTAAACAAAACTACTCCTTGTGTAACAACATTTTCCCTTGTCAAACAGTTTAATTTTGGTTTCATTTCATGTACCTTTCCTCTTCTGGTTGTCTGCCAGATCAGATTTATAAGTTGGTCTTATGTCTGTGTAAGAAGACTGTAACTGTGGCAACAACTGTATCTAACTTATTCCATAATATCTTTATCCCCATTTTACTTGTAGAATAACACCCAAGTCCTCAATTATATGCAATTGCAGATCAATACATGAATTCTACATTTATATGTTCATATGATGCGATGACAAGAGTAACTACAGTATTACACAGAGTAAGAGCAGCTCAATGTCTCCCCTTTTGGCAGGTGAGCTTGCATGTATTTATAAGGGCTATAGTCATTCAAAAGTGCATGACCTTTGCCCTTCTTACCTCCCTCTTACCTGGCTGCCCTGACCCCAGTCTGTTTATATCTCCCACTTCATGCCTTCCAAATATGCAGAATTAAACTAGAGTATATCCTCAGATTTCAGCTTGGATTTGTCTTATGGGTTGTACGTGCAGGAAGGAGATTTTTGAAAAGCTTGCTATAGTAGGTAAGATATTCATTAAATTTCAGGAAAGATTCTGTGATGTTCAGCTTGTCCCATTGTCTCTTGCAGCTCTGGATGACCAGGACAGTGCTGTGGATGACCGGGACAGTGACTACCGCAGTGAGACCAGCAACAGTCTGCCGCCACGCTACCACACCACGGCCCAGCCCAACTCCTCCATGCACCAGTATCCTATGGGGCCCCGGCTGCAGCACCACCTGGACTCCTGCACAGACTCTGTCCACAGCTTTGACATGGATTACAGGGACCAGAGAGGAAGCAGGTATATATACACACACACACACACACACACACACACACTCTCTCTCTCTCTCTCTCTCTCTCTCTCTCTCTCTCTCTCTCTCTCTCTCTCTCTCTCTCTCTCTCTCTCTCTCTCTCTCTCACACTCAAAAACAATCCAGTACGTAGGGTACAGTATGTAGCAGAGACAGACACTTTTTCAAGATGGTTTTCAGTTTTATGACAGAAATAGTTGGTGGAGCGACATTGTAATTGTCATGTGTCTCAGTTTTTTTCTGATGGTCAACAATCCAACTTGGATGGAGCTTTGCGCTTTTGTTTGTGAGATGACTTTCCTTTGTGTTGCAGTCGATGGTTCATTCAGCTGCTTCAACAGACTAGGAGGGATCTGTTCTCCAGTGGCAAAGTGGCAGAATTAGTTTTGTCACACCCCCTTTATCCTCAACCTAAATACTTCAGTGCAGGCAGCTATGAGTTCCCTCTTGCTATTACATTCATATTATTTTCGTTGTCCACTGACTTGGACATGAGGAGGGATATCTTCTGTTTGTTTCATCTCATTAAAGTTTGAATGTAATTGAGATGGTTTTATATCTTATGGCCAAAAACGAGATTCCACTGAAGTGTGTGTGTGTGTGTGTGTGTGTGTGTGTGTGTGTGTGTGGTCATCTGTACTACGATTATGTATTTATGTTAAAGTGCTAAGAATACTAGGAGAAAAGACAACAATATCTATAATAATAAAAAAAAATAATAATAAAGGGGCAGCTTTTTAAAAGAGAGTAGATTTGGTTAATAAGACAAATGGCCTCAATGCTTGGAGATTGGCCAAGATGGAATTTACTTTTTTGCACTTGTGGATTGCCATGGAAAACATGGGTCTCAGTGAGACTGCTGCAAATCTGCCTGTGTGGACTGATAGGACGTTGATCCGGATAATTCTATAACATCAGAAAAGAGAAATGGGATTATAGCCAGGCAAAGCTGATAGTTCTTGTTTCCTTTTTGTCTTGAGGACCTATTGTGTGTGAAACTTCCCTGGTAGTTTGAATGACTGAACTTGGTTTAGCCCACATCACCCACAAAATCCCTTCTGTCACACATGGAATGGAGGGAATGGGTCAGTGAGAGGCACACGCTTTCTCTGGTTATAAAAACTGTTAACTGGGTTGGATATAGCCCTTATGTTAGTGATATGGATGTACTACACAGTTGTCAGCCGAGTGTAGAAATACTGATAAGCATGACTATTGCTGTAGGGATTTGCAAAGATCTAAAATCGCACATGCACATGCAAACACACAGTCTTATTGCATATGAATACTGAACTGTGAAAATAATGTTTTTCTCAATTGATATATTATCGAAATGTTGAATGTGTAATGAAGCTGTAATTACAACCGTAACACATTGTCTTCAGTTTTTATGAGATGATTGAAAATTGTTTCATAATTGCATAGCAACAAAGATTTAGTCACCTTAAAGTTTTATAAAAAACTATTTAATAACAATGTTGTTACAGTAATTACGAGTTAAAGTGAAATATTAAGTTTTCACATTTACATGAAACTTCGTCATAATGTCTGTGTTTATTGTACTGCTAAACCCTTCATTTGCAGTCTTTTTGCTTCTTATTTGTTTGCTTCTTTCTTCTTTTCTGTTCCTGTCTCCTCTCCCATCCTTTCTCATCACCTTGTTAAACCTATTCCTTAACCTGGATTAGATCCATAAACCAGAAAGGCAGGGTCAGGATCATCCCTGTAGATTCTGGCATGGGGGTAGAGGAATGGGAAAACAAATACAAAGTGCAGGGCAAGCCTCAGCTGAGTGACTTCTTAGACGATGAGGAAGACAGCGTTATCCTTCGAATGGGGAGAACCTGCCCTGAGCGCTCACGCAGCTCTGTCAGTCAAAACACTCAATGTAGCGGCATCCTGCCTGCCACCTACCCCGAGGGCTATGACACTATCGATCGGCGGCGGAAGAAAAAGATAAGGGACCCAGGAGGGTTGGTCAGTACAGAGCCAGACAAAATCAGAGAAGAGGCTTTCCCCCCTGACCTTGCAGTCCTCCGCCAGAAGAGAGGGGAGCTGGTTATGCGGCAGGTAGCAGAGATTCAGGAAGAGGAGGAGCATATGACACCGTGCCTCAGGCCATACAAGAACGGGCTTCTCTACAAGACAAGGATGTGGGCTAAAAATGAGCTGGAGAACACATTGGAGCATTATGTCGCATACAAAGAAGAGGAAGCTGCTAGACTGAGGGCAAGGTTTGATTTTGATTTAGAGGGCTCTGAGGAACTACACTACCCAATAGGAGCAGAGGAGGACATTGATGACACTGCCTTTCTAGCAGAAGACATTCACTCAGAGAATGCAAGAGGTCATGGCAAAGACAGGTATTCTTTGTCCTGTGGGGGTCACATGGAGAATCCTCAGGGTTTTCGGGATAAGAAGTGTGGAAAAGGTAAAATCGGAGGATGGGCTCCGGAGGCAATGCTTTCTCCTGTGGAGGAGCCAAGTGATGAATATGTAGACCCTATGGATGAGCTCCAGTGTCTGGTTGAAACAGTTTCTGAATACCTTGCTGAAAAAGAGGAGGAAATAAGCAAGTATGGTTCTCTTCCTAAATCAAGCAAATCCAGACTATCATCTCTGGGTAGCAACAGAACAGATTCTTTGGGAGAGGACCAAAACAGTTCATCAAGGGATACCAGAGTAGAAACCCAATCACAGACTCCTTCTGACCAGGGTATATCAGGGGTGAAAAATGCTGTGAGCTCCTTATTTAGTTCCTTCACTGACAGAGTTGCCGCAGGTCCCAAACAGCCTGGCTGCTCTGCGGCAGCACCATCTGCACAACCCTCCCAAACTGGAATATCAAAACTATTCTCCTTTATTCCTAAATCAACTAGTTCAGCTCCTGTAGCTGTGGTATCTCCAGTAGAAACTTCTCCAGAAAAATCATTCAGTTCTTTGCGTTCTCAACCACCACTTGATGCCAAGTCACAAGGTCATAATCGAGAAGCAAAAACTCCCATAAGAACACAGACTCAAACAGGTGCTAGTGAAAAAGTATCAGAGTTTGCAGCCAAACCTCAAACTGCTACAGGAAACTCAGTTTTGGGGAAATTAAATCCTTTAAAGCTTTTTTCAGGGGAAGACATTATGAACTCAGCTGAAGGCAAACAGCCCCCAGTGACAACTTACTCTCAAGATCATGCACATTGGGATGACAAATATGTTCATCAAGGTGAACAGCCAGTGGCAGCTGGAGAAGATAGAAAATCAGAAAAAGCAAGAAGTTCATCACAAGAGAAACATTTTGGACAAAATGAAGAAAAAAATGTATATGGGAAACAGAATCCTATGACTTACACACAAGGAAATGTGCCTGCACCGGGGCCAGGAAGGCCCACTGGCCAAACAGTACCAGAGAACTCAGGCTTCTTTAGCCCTTTTAAGAAGTCATTAAGCTCACTGATAACACCTGTTGCCCCTGTTCCACCTCAGGGACCTCCACCTGTTGCAGTTTATCCTGTGTTTAGGTCCACAGAAGACTTACGACTAGAGAAACCAGTGGAGGAGCCATCATTGAGTAGTAAGCTCAAACTCCCTTTCCTGACTTCTGAAAATGTCTCTAATCAGCAGCCGCCCAAAGCAGAGGGAGGAATGCTTTCTAGCTTCTTAAAGTTTGCATCCAGTGAAGATGTTAGTGCTTCCAGAAACACACAGAACCCTGGGCAATCATATCAAGCTGCAACCTCAACAACAGGCATTTCCACCCCCCTGCCACAGAATCCTGCTGCTGTCCCTTCAACACAGCCCCAGGAAAACACAGAGACAGGGTGGTTCTCCAGTATATTTAATCCTACTACAGCTCCCTCTGGTTCAAACCAGAATTTTGTCAGTAGTCAACAGCAAAGTCAGAGGGGCCAAGTGCCATCTAGCTCACATCCACAACATACATCAAATCAGACGACAGCAGCAACACCTTATGGGATACAGCAGCAGGCCCCTCATCAGCCTGAATCACAGAGTTTTTTGACAGGTCTTTTAAAAGGGAGCTCAACTGAGGACATGTCTCGTACAGGCTCTAATCAGACCCAGCAAGGAGGGCTGCTATCTGGGCTTCTTAAATTTGGCTCTGCAAGTGACCTATCTGGCAATTTGCCACAGCAGGCTCCTCTTAGCAATCAACCACCCAGGGGCAGTAATCCCCCGCCATTCCCTCATCATCCTCCCCCACAACAAAATGCCCCAGCTCCTCAGACAGGGGGCCTTCTCTCAGGGCTATTGAAATTTTCATCAACAGAAAATATACCACCAAATGTACAGCCTCCTCAAGCTCAACTGCAGAGGAACCCCCATAGCAATTGCCCAGGTCAGCAACAGTCTTCAAATTCTTCTCAGCAAACACAACCTCAACAAGGGGGGCTGTTCTCTGGCTTACTGAAATTTACATCGTCTGAAAATGTTTCAAGCAGCCAAACAATTCCCCAGCCCCAACAGCAACAGAGCAGTGCTCAACATAATCAACAGATTTTTAACCAACAGAATACTCAAGGTCCAAACCGAGGGCCCCATTTCAGGACCAGATCACCAAGTCAACAAGTTGACCAGCAACAGACTAGTAAACCAGGCTTTATTCGACAACAAACAGTTCCGCTCCAGCAAACGCCATCTCAGAAAGGTGGTCCCCTATCTGGGCTCTTTAAGTTTGCTTCAGCAGACAATGTAAACACCAAGCAGTACCCATCAGCTCAGCAACATGGCATTACCCCAAATAGATCCAGCCAGGAGCAACCAAGGGCAAGAAATATCCCAATTCCAAGCAAAAATCAACTGCAAAATAGTTCAACACAAAACACAACTCAACCAAGTGGTCTCCTTTCTGGACTATTTAAATCTTCCTCAGAGAATATGCCCCAACAGCAGCAGCCAGAAATGATCCAAGAGAGACAACAACAGATCAAACCACCAAATAGTCAGACTGCTCAGACACAGCAGGAGACTGCAAATCAATCTGGAGTATTCTCAGGCTTGTTTAACAAGTTAACAAAATCATCTGAGAATGTTGAGACTAGCTGCCAGGCATCAACAGGACAATCACTGCATCAGAGAGCCAACAATAACACACTAACAAGGCAGACACCACTGCAAACTCAGTTACACACCAATGTAATTCAGCTATCCTCACAAGAACAGAATGTGGAGAGAGAGAAGAAGACTTCTCGGCCTCCCCAGCAAGGGTTTTTATCTGGACTCTTCACCAGAAATGAAACCGAGGAATCCTACACTGGTTGCTCAGAAAATCTGAAAACGCAGATTACAGAGCAGAATACACCTTCACCTAATTCCACAGGGTTGCTTTCAGGCATATTAAAAACTAGGCCAAATACCATCACAGAAAATGCTACCTCAGGTTTTGAAAGTGACAGCAGGCAAAGAGTTGTTCCAGATTCTCTCACTCCAGGACAGAGCAGACATGGTTTCCGTAGTGCGCCTGTCTCAATTGATACTGAGAGTTTAGATTTGAGAACATCAGCTACTTTTGCAAGGTCTCTTCAGAGTCAAGCAGCATACTCTTCAAATAGCACAGGCAATTTATCTCAGTTATCATACTATCATAGTTCACAGCAGTCAGTCCACCCAATTGCTTATAGCACAGATAATATTAATTCCCTTTCACATGGCCATTCAAATTCTGCAGTTATGCCTATGCAGCCATATATTGGCAGAAGCAATCCCTCTTTGTGTGGACTAACCAGGCCAAATCTTTATCAAGGTCAGTTGTCCTCTTACGGACTAAGTCCTACTTATGATGAAAACCAATGGATTCAAGAATCTGTTCTATGGCAGCAGTTTCAGAATGAGTTACAGAATTATCAACACCAGGGAGAGGATCAAGGGTACACACAGCAATATGAAGGTGCATCATTACAGGGCTCCTCTCTCCACTGCAACTCCTCAAATACCCAGCAGTATAACTCCTCAAGACCATGGCAAGGTGTTGTTTGTCACGAAGAGCAAATTGGACCATATCAGTTTGAGGGACACAGGAATTTTAACAATGATCCAAATCCCAAAAAGAAATTATGGAACAGCTATGAAGATTTGGGAAACTTACAATATTCACACAAAGAGGAGAGTGCATTGAACTTATCTACTCAACAAAGTAATGCTAAGTTTGGGAAATGGCACTCATTTAATGATGGTAGCTGTTACAGCTTGAATGGTGTTTCATATCATGAAGGCTATTATGAGGAGACTGCACCAAGCTTATCTTATTCAGCCAATTGGCAATATGGAATGGATAATATTCAGGATTTTCACACTGATGGCATGATCCATCAAAGCCAGTTTAATTTTCATAGACCAGTAGATTCAAATTACCCTCCAAGTGCCAATAGTGAGATGGAAGATTCCATGTATCTTGAAGATACTGAATGGTACCAGCAGTGGCTTGCACTATTGGAGCAAGGAATGTGGTGGCCGGCAGAAGATGGTGATTGTGGCTACTTTGTTTACACGGATCATGAATACATTTACGCCTTGCTTACAGACGCCGCAGGTGAATATGTATATGCTTGTGCCCCTGAAGGAGAGACTTGGGGAAATGTGCAGCAATTGGGTAGTTTCCCTAATGCTTGGCTGCACAATGAGATGGTTACAGTCTGTGGCTTTAAAGTCCCACTATACAATGAGGATGAGCTTCTTTGGCTACCTGGACAAGATCATAGTGATTCTCAACTTCTCAATGCCCCCCTCGATTTATCTGCTGCCTATAGAAAAGGAAACCAGATTATGAATTTGAATCTTGAGCGTTTCTCCCAAATGTTTGAAAATTCATTCCTGTCACAGGGAGAACATGCGGTAGATTTCACATCCTACAGATTAAACAAAGTCAGGATGGATCCAAGACAGCCAAGTTATGTCTATCAAGACCCATACACAGAGGTTATTGACCTTTCGTGCCGTAATAAAGACCACATTGGCCCTTATTGGAACAACCAGGAAATTAAGACACTTCTTGCTCAAAAGGTTGCCGTTTCCCTCAACTCTACCCCTACTGCAAATTCCAATCAGCAGCTACTTTACAACTGTTACCGGCCTAGTCAACGCCGACGTTCATCCACTGGGGTTACAGTGAAGCATGTAGATGACATATCAGAGGAAGAATGGAGGAAGAGAGTGGCTCCTGGAGAAGAGCAACCTAATCGTCAAGTCAAGAAAATCTCATCTCTCATATCGTCTTTTGTGGGCAAGACATCACAATCAGACTCAAATAAAACTGGCATAACCTCTCATGATCAACGGAGATCACCCGGGATTGAGGCCCCTGACCAACATGCGAGGAGCATTCTCTCATCAGGTTTCCAGAGCCTTAAGTCAAAGATCATCAAAGAAGAATCCCCTGCTGTTGTAACTCAGCCAGAAAGTGGCGCACAACAAATGCAGAGGCCAGCCACAACTCAGTCGAGAATTTTGCCCACACTACCAACAACTGCTCATATGAGTCAGTCTTCAGCACAATCACATACAACTTCACAGAAACCTAGACTTGCACGTCAGACCACCATGTCACAACAGGCAACCCCGCCAACACAGCCCACTGTCACAGGGCCTTTGGCATCAAGAGAGTCTCTAATTAAATCTGGATCACCTGCACAGCCTGCAGCCAACAAGCCAGTGGAAATACCAGTGCAGAAACCAGCTGAACAACCACAGGCAGGCTTCATGAGCTTTTTCAAATCTGCAGTAGGAATAGAGGAACCCAAGCCAGAGCCCCAGAAATCTCCTCAGACACCTTTGAATCAGCAGAGCAGAACTGGCAGCACAGCTTCCTTACCAGGCAGTGTGACTCCAAACAAAGAGGCTACAGGAGTATCAAATCTCTTTGGATCAATAGGCAGCCTATTTAGTGCTGAGCCCTCTCCACCACAGCAACATCAATCAAAGCCTAGTGTTACAGAGAGTTCACAGGCATCTGCATCTAGACCTAAGGGTATACAGAGACAGCAAACAATGGACCAAAGTGGTGCCTCTCAGTCTGCTCAGAGCCAACCACCAAGCAAAAGTGTGTCACAAGTGTTTCCTCCCAATTCTGCCACAGGCCCTGCTCCAGGCCAATCACGAACTATGCCAGCAACAGGACAGACTAAACAGGAAGCAGGACCTAAACCATCTGGTGGGCTGTTTGGTTTTTCTATTGGAGAAATGATGTCAGGATCAACAACAGTTGCCCAACCTGGGCCCTCACCTCAAGCATCTGCATCAACCACAGCGCCACAAGCTCCACAAGAAGAATCCCTTGGTAAAAGTTTATTATCAATGTTTAGTGGGCCAAGTCCTCCACAGGCTGCACCTCAGACTGGGCCCTCACCTCAAGCACCTCCTACAAGTGCAGCTTCACAACCTCCTCAACAAGAATCACTTGGTAAAAGTATATTATCAATGTTTGGAGGCCCAAGTCCTCCGCAGCCCTCACCTCAGACTGGGCCCTCTCCTCAGGCACCTCCTACAAGCACTGCTCCCCAAGCTCCTCCACAGGAATCACTTGGTAAAAGTTTATTATCAATGTTTGGAAGCCCAAGTCCAAACGAGCCTCCTCAAACCAAGCCTACTGCTCAGGTGCCTCTACAGGGAACTGTTCCCTCAAAAGAGCCCCCAAGTACAGGATTTCTTTCTATGTTTGGTGGTCCTAGCACCCATCAGTCTCAAGCCCAAATGGGATCTATTCTAGGGGGAATTCTGCCTGGGTCATCTAGTTCAACTGAAAGCCCAGCAAAAGGATTGCTGTCAATGTTTAGTGGTCCCAGTCCACCACAACCTCAACCACAATCTCAACCACAAGCACAGCCTCAACCACAAGGTCTGCCAGCCAGCTCTGTTCTTGGGGGGATACTGGGTGGTTTGTCTACCTCCAGTGAAAGCCCAGGAAAAGGTTTGTTCTCTATGTTTGGTGGCCCAAGCACTCCACAAACCCCAGCAGCAGGTGGAAATGCAAATATGTCTACTATACCAGGAGCTGTAGCACCCAAAGAAGCTGCTAAGAGTATACACTCAATTTTTAGTGGTCCTATGTCACCACCACAACAACAAAGTGCAACCCCTGACTCTAAATCTGGTACTGCTACTCTTCTAAATCCAATGCTCAGTTCTTCTACTTTACAACAAGGCCCCTCCCAAGTATCATCTATTCCCAGTAGCTGTGTCCCAATGGCATCAACTACCAGCAAAATATCAAGTGAACTGTCAATGCTGAGTAAAACTAGTCCTCAGTTTAGTGGACCACATGCTAGCCCATCCACTGATGCTACTGTGACCACTACAACTTCTTCTGAAGAGGGCACCACAGTTAAAACAGTTGACAGTGCAACTACGGAACAAATCTCAGAATGTGCCACTGTACAAAAGGAAACAAGCTCAGAAGGTGCACATCAGGATCCTTTCCCCCGTAAAGAACCACCAGCTTCAGGCCTGCTGTCTATGATCAATGGATCAGCTTCACAGGCTCCATCCTCACAAGCTGGATCTGTTTTAGATGGTCCAGGAAAAGGTTTGCTTTCAATGTTTTCTGGACCCGCTACCGAGCCTAGTGCTAGTCAGACTGGTCCTCCACTTGTAGGGTCTGTACCTGGATCATCAGCCCCCAAGGAACCACTAGCCAAAGGTTTGCTCTCCATGTTTGGAGGTTCTACCCCTCAGGCCTCTACTCAGACTGGAGGTTCTATATTGGGAGGTATGTTTGGAGGCTCTACTCCCCAGACACCAATCATTCAAACAGGGGGATCATTACTAGGAGGATTATTTGGTGGGTCTGCTCCCCAGACTACTGGTTCACAGACTGGAGGATCTATTTTGGGTGGGGTGTTTGGAGGATCTACAGCCTCAACTACAGCACCTCAGACTAGTGGATCCTTGTTGAGTGGAATGCTTGGAGGGGCTGCCGCCCAAACTGCAGCACCCCAGACCAGTGGCTCAATATTGGGAGGTATTTTTGGGGTGTCTGCTTCTCAGCCAGCACAGACTGGTGCATCTCTGTTGGGTGGCATTTTAGGTGGAGCTTCTGCCCCAACAGAGACACCTGGTAAGGGCTTGCTTTCGATGTTTGGAGGGCCAGATCCACCAGCAACAGCAACACCAAAAACCACTGATGACAGCAAAACATCAACTACAGCTCTTCCTGACACTTTTTCAGTTGATACTGCTCCCAAAAGCAAAGAGCAGGCAGAAACACTTAAGCAGCATGACAGTACAGTTCAACCTCTGGAGGCAAGCTCTCCCAAAACTGATGACAAGGCAGCTGTAGAAGTTCAAGGCCAAGATACTGACAAGCCACCTGGTTTAGCTAATAATAGTCAGTCTAAAGAAGCTGAAATTTCAGCACCATCAGAGCAACTTGCAAAACCAGAGCTTCTAGTGAATGATCAGTCTAGTCAAAATCAAATTCCACCTAAAACTGAAGAGGCAACACCAGCCACTCAGTCAACAACTCCTGTTGTACAAGGACAACAGAAGCCTCCAGAGCCAGAGAAATCTATTGTAGACTCATCGGCAGATGCAGTTTCAGGCTTCATGTCCTCACTTTTCAAACCTGCTCCTGCTCAAGGTCCTCAACAACAGCAGAAAAACTCACTTTTTGGTCTGGGAGGAACAACACTACAAGCTGATACCCCTCAGACTGGAGGGTCGATATTAGGGGGTATTTTTGGAGGATCCAACACCCAAACAGCAGCTCCTCAGACAGCGGGATCATTACTAGGAGGTTTATTCGGAGGGTCTGCTCCCCAGGCTGCTCCTCAAACCACTACCCCCCCCACTGGAGGGTCAATATTGGGTGGTATGTTTGGAGGAGGGTCCACTGTAGGTCCCCAGACTGGTGGATCATTACTTGGTGGGATGTTTGGAGGATCTGCTGCCTCAAATGCAGCAGCTCAGACTGGTGGTTCTTTACTGGGTGGAATGTTTGGAGGAGCCACTGCTCAGACTGCAGGACCACAGACTGGGCCATCAATACTGGGGGGTATAGGTGGATCTTTATTTGGGGGTATGGGACAAGCACCTAAGCCATCTGAATCAAAGCCAGTTCAACCCAGGCCAACACCTGGCACACAGCCACACATTAAGAATGAAAGTGTGCCACTCAAAGTAGCTTCAAGCGGTACTGAGAACAGTGAAAATAAAATGGTCGACTCAAGTCTACCAGATAAAGGTAATAGTCAAACATCCGGCAGCCAAACACAAAGTGGTGTAGTGGCAACTACTGAGGGGGCTTCTCCAGCAACTTCTAATGTCACAAGTGCTACCATAAGCACTACAAGCGACCCGAGCCATCAAGTAGATAACACTGAAAAAGAAAAGGCAGCTCTTGAGGGGGAGGTGATACATGAGAAGCCCATGATCATTACAGGAGAAGCTGAAAGTAACGATGCTGACAAATCAGTCCCACCAGATACCCAAAAAGCAGATACTCAGAAAGCTCCCGCAGTTGATCAGTTGCTCAAGACTGCAGAGCCACCTCAAGCTAAGTCCCTGTTTGGCTTCATGTCAGCACAGAGTGATGCAGGGAAATCTCTTGGATCTCTGTTTTCATCCCCACCAACAATGCCCTCAGATGCTTCTTCAATGCCTCAAACAGAAGGAGGTAGTGGTCTGTTTTCAGGATTCAAATCACTATCTGCTGGCCTATTTCAAGATGAAAAGCCTGTTGCAGAAAAGCAAGAGCCACCTACCCCTTCATTATTTGGGGCAAAGATAGGTTTCCCTTGGCAGGCAGATCCGCCCAAGTCACAAGCTGCCACAGTCATAACATCTCAGCCCAAAACCAACGACAAGCCAACAAGTGGTCAAACACAAACTGTAAAAAAGGGTGCAACATCTGATGTCCAAAAAAAGGAATTGGTAGGTTCCACGGATGATGTAGCAAACCCCCAGATTTGCATCTCCACTCCTGAAGTAGATCCTTCAGCATCCCTGTCCCAAAAGGAGAAGGAAAGCCTTGTAGAAACATACCCCTCTGCAGGTCCTACCTCTGGAGTGCAGCTGGACAACCAGTCCAAGAAGGATCTATTGAGTGCAAAAAGGCTAGTAAAAGCATAATAAATGGCAATCCCCCAACTCCATTTATGATGCATTGACATTTTGGAGAAGAGTATCCCCTGTCCAGCTCTGCAATCCATCCTACTAGTGTCATTTGATCTTTTACTTGATTGTGTGTATAGAACTGTGGTGTTTTGTGTTGCATTTAGATAATGTGACATACTTAAAAGCATTCCAAAACAGAATTCCATAACATAATTTACATATGTAATTTATATAATCTTGGACAACCTGTCAATTTATCTAATTATTATAATTTATTATAATTTGTGGAGCTGAAAAACTCAAGAGATCATTTCTTTAGGTACTCCATTGACAGCGAGAGACAAAAAATGTTGGCTTAAACTTAACTAATAAATAAATGGCAACTAGTATCCTCAGCAAATTATTGCAGGTGCTGTCAGTGCAAATATAGACAGAACTGTTCAAGATCCTATGTATAACATGTAAACTTTGTGGATTTCTGTTTTATTTGTGTTGTTTACATGTCACATTCCAAATGGCATTCAGTATTTTACAATTCATCTCCACACATTTTCGTACATTTACAACCCTTATCATTTGAACCAAGTAAAAAAAGAACTCAAACCTTGCAGATTTACTTACCATCCAATAATGCATTTTGCACAAAAAATGAAATCGATGAGGAAAATACAACTTTAGTCCTTAATTAAAAAAAGTCAATTCCCGCACACACAGATCACCTCTGTATATTTTATTGTTGACATTACAATCCTTCGACTTTTCTCAAGATGTTACACCCACATAGTGACACAGTATTTATATACAATTGTTAATAGGTGCATAATTGATGGTGTGCCATTTCTATTTGAAAATGCAACTCTAACCTTGAAAATGGTAATACATAAATATGTACAATACACATGCTAAGAAACAATTTGTCACATTTGAACCAGAACATTATGTGTTTAATGTTACTTACATTATTTCCCAACATGCAACAGCTTCCCTGTAAGGTTGGGTATCTTTTTACAGCATAATGTGGTCTGTGTATACCAAGTGAGGAGTTCTGTAAGGTCCCTTAGGGATGTTATTGATATCCAAATAGACCTTTGCCAAATAGTGTTTGCAAATAATTTTTGCCATTGGTTTTAACCTCAAATTGTAGATGGTTGGGGATCAATGCAATAAAAAAACTATTATGTTAATGCTAGTTAATATAGCTAATGCTAATTATGTTGTTAGTCACAGCAGTATATAAAGTATATAAAACAGTAGGTATGTATATCAGTACATGAAATTAACTTTAAAAATTTCCTTGTGATTTTTCAAAATTCTTGGCTGTCAATGGGTTGTTCTGTGTTGCAATCCCCACTCATCTGGCACTGTCTAGTGGGCTAAAACAAAACACAGAAAATATTTGGAAATACTATTTGACCAAGGTCTGATTTCTGTAACATTCCAAGTTTTCTAACATTAAGTATTTCCCTCACTTCTCTCTCACCAATCTAGTCCAGTGGAAAGTAGTCGCTTTGGGTCATCTGGAAACCTGAGCCAGACCAGCTCCCAGCTTAGTGAGACTGGCCAGGAGAGCACTGGAGGGTCAGAATTGGAAGAGTCCTTCCACTCCTACCACAGCACTGGGTTTCACCCCTCCACCAACGGGCAGTCACGCACAAATGGACATCATCCTGCCAATGGACACTCCATGGTCGGGGAGGAGGAGATACGTAGGCTCTCCACTGAAGTAGGACGGGGATTAAATGGCTCCATTAAAAATGACACTCCAGTAGAGAGAAGGTCAACTAAACTCCAAAGGTACAGTTTTTTGTTCAAGAGGGCAGCCAAGTTTTGTATGTGTGCTATAACAGAAATGTATGCGAATTGACAGTTTTCCTTTGTCTCTGTATCCCTTTATCCCTTTAACCCAATTTACCCCAGGTTCCATGATGAAGGACCGCCATTGCCCTTCTCACCATCCAGAGTCCGTTGGTTGAAGGCCATCAATAAAGTCAGGGTTCAGCTCCGGGAGGTAGGCAGTTTCTCTTCTCCCTCCACCAATATGGTATCTCTCATCACTACTTCTGAACTTCCTACCCTCTCTTCTGCTCACACATACAAACCAAAGACATATGAAGTTTTGCCAGACACGCACACACATGCATACGCACAAATGCATGCATGCAGACATACACATACACACCTGCAACTCTGTGGAATTGGTTGAGTTTAACCACTCTGGTAATTTGAGATGATGCAATGAAAACTATTTGAAGGAATTTTCTGTTACCACTTTGTACCAAATGTAAAAATGCTCTTTTTTTTAATTAAATTTGTCTTTTTTTTTATTAAATTTGTCTTTCATCAGGCCAGATTGATTGTTTTTATCATCTCATCAAAAAGTATCCTACATATTTTGATTTTTCCTCATGTTACTCTCAAGTTTCATGTGCGTTTCCTTGTGGAAATGATTAAGCATTGATTTGGGTTTAGCTAGAAGAAATGAGTTACAGCATTCACTCAGGAGTGTGGGTTTTAATATATCACACTTAATTTATCCCGGGAAGATCAACAAAACACATGCTTTTTTTTTCAGCAGCGCCCACTAAGTTACACACATTGGGCCTCATTCACAAAACTTTTCTTAAATAGTTCTTACTTTTGTTCTTAAGAAACATGCCTATGCAAAACCAACGTGGGATTCATGAAGCATGTGCAGAGTCTCGATTTTTGCGTATTCCAGGTGTATCTGATGATGAATGCCACTTGTTCCTTAATTGGATGCGCGTGCCTGTTGATGCTGATTAGCATAGGTAGACGCCCTGGCAACTCCATAAAAGGCCTGCTGTCTGAAGGGTCGTGCGCAAATGGAAAGCATTACTGGAGTGGTGGAGAATGGCAAACAGACCCAAGAAGAAAAATTCAAACTCTGAAATAGAAGTGTTGTTGTCGGGAGTGAACTTTTTAAAAGTGTAAGCGGTGGAGTGACAGCAACTGAGAAAAAAAAAACATGGCAAGATATTACTGATGCTGTCAATGCTGCAACATCAGAAACACACACCTAGAATTAAATGAAAAAGAAACGGTTTGACTTAAGTTAGGTCAGGGCTAGTCTAATTCCAAATAGATGCAGTTTATTAGCTCCAGGCGGAGGGCAGGGCGCTGTCAAAAGGACTGGGGGAATAATATGGAGACTGTGCTGTCAGGTGTCCAGTCATCAGCGGAGTTGGACACTGGTTTAATTGCTATTGACAGGAGCTTTCTTCCTGCGGTGTCCAAGCACATCCAACAGCCTTCCAGCTCAGTATGCTGCGCTCGCTCTGTGGCGGAGTGAGTGCACATATGATAATTATATGATCGCTGCTGAGGGGTCTGAAGGTTTATCAGTTGTGGCTTTAGCAATGTGGTCAAGGCAGAACCTCTATCACCTAGAGAAAAACTAGTTAGTCTTGAGACTCTGGTTAATTTAACTTCCATTCAGTCCAATATGCGCCGTGCGTCTCCAGCAGCACCTGCTGGAGACGCACGACCACCCTACTGTTCTACAGCACCAAGTCGCGGCTCCCTCCTGGACAGGGGAAACCACATATAGGAGGTTTAGGTTGGCGTCACAAATTAATTGAATGTTTATGGTGTGTTATTGTTTGCGATTTAAATAGGGAAATGTGTTTGGAGACGGTGCTTTGATGCGCAGTCTGTTTCTCCTGTGGTAAGATAAGATAGAACTTTATAGATCAATAAATAATATAATATATGTATGATTATATATATATACGATAATAATTAATCACTTTAATCACTTATGTTTACAATTGAATAGAATTGCCTATGAATTTGTTCATATCGGCCTAGCCTTGTTAATATGGTTATTTTCACCAGGCTTACAAATGGAAACACATTTTGTTGTTAATATGAGGTCTGGAACTGCTTTAATAGATTTTGCTTAAAGAATAAGGCATTCTAAGTAGAAACCACTTCATGCGTAATGCCCCCACGCATGTTTCCAAACACACGTAGATTTTGATTGTACCAAAGAACAAATTCAGGTAAGAAAAAAAATTATGAATGCCGAAATGTTCGTGGAAACGTTCGTAAGTACACTTTAAGATCAAATCTGATCGTACGCATGTTTTGTGAATGAGGCCCATTCATTCCTTGGAACTGTGCAGTACAACCACAGTCTCCTTATGCTGGCCTCAGCAGCTCCACTGGAGCAATTTGGGATTAAATGCCTGGCTCAAAGGCACCTCACAAGTTGTTATCGAGGGAGTAGTGAGTGTTTTTGATTCAGTTTCACCCACCCAGATTTTTCCAGCTGGTCTGGGATTTGAACTGGCAACCATCTGGTCATAAGCCTGCTTCTCTACGCTACTATTGGCCCACAGCCTTAATGTCAAAAAAGAACTGTAATGATACTACCCAATTTTTTTAAAGTAATATTCTAACTGGAATTCATATTTGTTGCCCTTCAAAACTGGTAATTAACTTCACAATCTTTTCCATGCCTAACATAGAGCATCCATTCCATGTAGTCAGTCTGCACCTCCTCTTTCCCCTCAATCATCAGTCGTTAATTTCATCTCTTCTCATGGCATTGTAATTGTGAGGCCGGTGTATGCTATCCCTCTGCGGAGCTCAACGCATCTCACAGTGCTTCAGGGACCTATAATTTGCATTAATCGATGGTTCACTCATGGGAGTCACTCTCATGTTGTGCTGCAGAGGACATCTAGAGTCTTCACACTAGTTTGTCAATTCTTGTCATGTTTACTTATAAGTTATCACTGAGTATTCCAGCTGAATCTGTGGAAACAATGTATCTGAAAGGGAAATGCATGATGAACCAAACTCTTAATGAATGAGTCTACACTTGAGGAAAGTTTCTCTTCCCTTTCTCTCACCCACCATCTAACCTTCTTCCTCTCTCTGGCGTGACTGAACTAATGGAGTGGTGACTTGTGCCTGAGGGAAAGATGGAACAACTGAAGGAGAGGGAAAGATGAAAGAGTGTGAGGGGAATTAGCAAGTGCATCGTCAGTGCTGTTTATGCACCATCCATTTCTCTTCTGTGTATATAAATTGTAGGGAAAATGTTTTCCTCCCGAGGTGACCACTTTTGGGAAAGGGAGAGTGATTGTTACGTTTTTGCGTTTAGTTTAAAAAATGAGCACAGATAACAGCATGTAATAAGGTGCATGAGAATTGGCTGAAGCACTGATTACGTTAACATGCATGAAGTCATCTGATTAATGCACTTAATTTGATTATGAGAATAATAGAATTAAGCTTTTTTCCTGAATAGCAGAGGAATGGTCCGTTAATATTCATAGTTTCATCCAATCTTGTATATGGTATATGTGGTTATTGATTGAATTCATTGTCATGTACTTCCTTCCCTCTCTCCTGTATTAAACTGCAGTTATATTGTTATATTGTTCCCTTGGCATTTTTATTGCTTAAATGTAGCTTTCTCATAATTGGTCTAGTGCTAAGACTTGGCAGGCTGGATGTAAATAGATATAGTAGCTGTAACAAATGACAACTCAAGGTGATGATTGCCTTGGTATGAAGTGTTACAATCTGTCAAAACCTTGATAGACAGGCTTACTTGGAATATGGGGTTTACATGTCCAAAGAACTCCACTGTAACACAACTAATATCACAGTACCATGTCCTAATTGTAGTATAATGCTTTGAATATGACTTTAATCAAAGTAACGTAATTGGATTAAGTTATGTAATTATTAATCACAGCATTTTCTCAATTCCATTAGGATTGAAATATTGTTGTAAAGATTGTTATTGGCAGAGAGAGGCTGCTGAAAGCCATGTAGTAATTTCTCACTCTACAGTTGGAGGGCGCTTTGGACCCCAGTTTACCCAAAATATTTTAAAGGGCAGTGAACCCTGGGTGTCCAAACTGGGGCGTGAGGGAGATGAATACATCAGCAAGTATAATAACCTCTCAGCATCATAACCCCAGCAAAACCATTCCACCTTGTGAGATACACTAATTGTGAAGTGGATGGTCAAACCTCTTTTTGGTTTGCTATAGATCATCATATTCTTACCTCGGGTATTATGGTCCAAGAAGACACTGGATTAAGTTGAAACTCTATACTAGGGATACACCAATACCACCAATTTCACTGATGGTATTGATTCTGAGCACAAAACTTTCAGTATCAGTTTATACAGAGTACCGATTTGAGCCCTTGCTTTTTCTGGAAAATGAGTTGAGTCATTGGATCCAGTATCCTTTAAAGAAAAGGGTAGAAAATCATATCGCCTTGCTTTGATCTCTGACATTTTGTGATTGGCTTTTGGTGTCAGAATCACTGATGCTATGTAGGTCTGATATACAACACCACTACTGGAGTGTTTGTTTATCCCTACTGTGCACATGTTCTGTACAGATGTTGTGTCTAATCCTGCCTTTCATCAATCAAACTCCAGTTAGAGACCAGTAGTGGGTGGCCATAATAAACAGAACAGATTCTCTGAGCCCTACCTAGGGTCCATCCTATTAATTAAGCCTTTTACAGCATGGCAGGAGAGGCTTGGTTAGTCCTCGCTTGGCTCCATTATGATGATTGGTTTGCAAGGACTGGTTGAAATGACCATGTAAATGCTGGCTGATTGAAGGCAAGGAGGAGGAGAAATGGGAAGCAAGGTGAAAGCTGTCTAACTGTTATTTATTGTAGGACATAGGGAAGCACTTAGGACACAAGGCTGAATGTTGAAAAGGCTGTAATGAATTAGAATTGGTAGTTAATCTGTCACAGCAGTGTCAGAGAGACCAGCATAATAGATGAGTGCCGGACCCAACTGCGTAAAACATCCTCACATGCTGGCTTACATTCAAAGCGGAAAATGAGACTGGATGCGTGGCATATTTACAGTTTCCTCTAGAATTTTTGGCTGAAGTGGCAGACAGGGGTAAATCCAGAGCTGTAACTGAGACGCTGCCAGACCTATTTACAGTATCAGTTTCAGTACCTATATTTGTCTTGTTTTGACTGAGCAATAAGCCCTAATGAGAAATTTAAAGGCTTTATAGACTACTTTTCTAACAGTGGGGGCTGAAAGTAGGCAGGGAAACCACTGAATTTAGGCAAAGCAGTGGCATCAGGTATGTTTTGACTTATAAAGTCAAAGAGTTCAATGAATAGAAAGAATGAATGCAGATGGCAACACTGGGCAGATGTGGAAACAGAACAACAGAGAGTGAGACCGGGAGCTGGCAGTCTTACAGCCTCAGATTAGCTTTGTGCTGGAATACATTGCCAGAGGACAGAAGGAGAGAGAACGGGGAAAGCATGCAAGAGGGTGGGAGGGAAGAAGGGAGGGGTACTTAACTGAGGCTGAACTGCTGTGTGATCCTGGTCTAACACTGTCGCTCTTGCCCTTCCAGTGGTAGAAACGAGAGATTCAGCACTTCTGCGTGTCTGTCAGTCGGCTAAAGAAGACATACTGGTAGCCCAGTTGGTTTGATTAAGGCAGAGCAATAAATTAAAATGCGCTTGGGGATTTATTTGAAAGAAACGCCTAAAAGTTATCATTACTGATCTACTGACCCGTACTCTGTGTGGATTTAACGCATCTCGCAAGATGATATGAACAGGTTGTTTTTAATTGTTTTTTCTCCATGAGGTAAGGTTTACATTTTAACATACATATTGCAGTCTTCTTGCGCATTTAGTTTTTAGGTTGAGTAGAATTTGTTTGAGATTGAATTAACACATGTAAACATATTACTGTGTGAAACTTTTCAAGCTTAGTTGCACTATGTTAGGCTAATAATAATAAGGTATGGAGCAAAGGTCTTGTACTTTGTTATGTCGTGTAGTATCTTAGAATTCAGTTGGGCCATTTAAGTGATTTAAAATAATTACTCCTACAGTCTTCACATAAATTACTTAATTTCAGTAATGCTCAGTCCATTTCAATTCTGAGGTCATCCCACTTTTAAAAGCAAATGTCATGCTTTGATAAGAAGTCAAGTTGATCACTTAAAAACTAGGAAAGCGAGTCATCTTTTTTCCAGGCCACAGACCATTTAGTAAGGAGAGAAAAGATATTGCTGCAGGCTATCGCTAGGACTGTCAGTGAGGATGGGCCAGACTCCAACCAGCCGTCTCAGCCTCTCTTTATTCTGGCCGGTTAACTGATAAGTCACTGGCCCTTACAGTCCACATACAGTGGATTGTTGGCTGTCTCTGCTAAATGGGCCAGTGGTCCTCAGGAATGTAGCAGAATGAGCTGTTCAAAGATATTTGTGTCTATAGTGTTTTTATACAACAGATGCATTTAAAGCAGATACTCCT
The DNA here is from genome assembly GCF_048128805.1 of Centroberyx gerrardi. Classification (NCBI taxonomy): domain Eukaryota; kingdom Metazoa; phylum Chordata; class Actinopteri; order Beryciformes; family Berycidae; genus Centroberyx; species Centroberyx gerrardi. The sequence continues at coordinate 7,454,483 of NC_135998.1, read as the reverse complement.
GTTCACATTTATTTTTAGAAAGTAAATGAACTCTGATGAGAAATGACAGAGCATTTATAAAAGTAATTTTAATTGGAAAGGTAATGCTCCAGGTTAATTTCTGATAGCTATTCGGCTGATATGCTCATCGGCTTAATTTCAAATTCCTGGCGGTCATAGGTAACATGCTCCTTTGTGATATGCTTGATTATTATACCTTACTGCCCACCAGACCCTTATCATGCTAATGCACACCTCCAGTGCTTGAGTGCTATTGGAAACCTCCAGTGCAGGGGTGGGTTAATGAAGTTTCCAACCATTCCCTCAGTCTGGCATGATGTACTTAATGGAATAGGGAATTAGATTCTCCTTCAACAAATGAGTTTCCAAAATTTTTCTATTTTACTATCTCCGAGTCAGAATGTTTGCTATTGAAATCGCCAAATAATGTATCAAGGCGCTTCACATTCATGCTATTTTATCTAACAGAATCTGTATACATTTTCCGAATAATTTTGGTCAATCTGTTTCTATGAACGCTGGAGAAAAATACCCAGATTAACTCTCACACAATGAGCACAGGGGAATTGGACAGCACTGACTCCACTCAATGGGAGACAGTTTAACAACATGATATACTTTAATTATGTGTTTGTTTTTTGTTTTATGTTACACATTCATTACAGGCAGAACCTCCCCAAAAAGCAAAAAAAACATACATTTCGCTATCCGTAATAAATATTCTTAGGTAGTGGCACAGTCCTAAAACAGTCAACTGAGTCAAAGAGTCTACAGTAGATATGTAGAATATGCAATAGATACATATTCCGTAGTCCCAAACAAATGCTTTAAATTTGCTAAGAGTATCCTGTTTCAAATTTTTCTGCAGGTCATTCCATGCAGAGAGGACAGGGTTTCTTACCCATCTCTGTGATTTTTAGGGTCAGTCAGCAGAAACTACCATTGAGACCTCAAAACTGTGTCCTCCAAATTCATGAGTGATATGACTATGTAAATGGTATTAATAGTTTTAATAATTATGCTCATTGGATAGCGATGGTGTCACTGAGCTCTGTCCAGTATACAGAATGACTAAAGGCAAGGAGCAGATAAGGCATACTGTATCTGTATAGTTGCTAAACCTTTGGCCTTTCTGTTTCGTAACTGGACAATGTTTGTCATTTTCACGAAGTGACTGACATGTGAGCCATGCAGTTATGAATTTTGGCGCAGTTTTAGATGACATACTTTCGTGGAGTAATGTCACGGCATCAAATAGATTCATCTTTGGGGTATTCAAGAATCCCTATAGTGTGTACAATGTGGGTGATAGATCAGAGCTATCGAGCCATGCAGCTGGTATGGAGACAGAAGAATGACGTAGCCTTAGAGGAGAGAATTGACCTGTCATCTAATTACCAAGCTGTCTTTCCATTGCATCCTAATTACAGAGAGCTAGGCAGCTGCATGGTGTCCTATGTGAAAGTTGCCACTGTGAGTGAGAGGAGGTCAGTATATGCATCACTGTCTATCCTACTGATGTACTGTAAAGAGTAGTGTACTGACGCACAGTAGCCCCAAATAGTGTGGGGTTTTAACACTTACTCCTGTCTGTGCTTGACTGCATTAAATCAACTCTTGCCTGCCAGCAATTAAAGCACTGTGCTACCCCACCCTTTTTGTTATTAAAAGGGTACGCAAAACATTCAAACGTGTTATATGAATTGGCATGAGGAAAAATTGGTTGGTATTTCTTCTAATATAAGTAGCAGATATAACCTATGGTTAACCTAAGATATAATCTAAGGTTTGGTTGGTTTGGTAAGGTTTAATGTTTAAGATTTGGTAATCTTTAGTTAGCCACCTGTAGCCAGAACTAACAGTCAGATGAGCCTGTGTTTGGAATATCCTACATTTAATTGTGACACTCACAACAATAGCAACAAATTGTTCATTCATCTTCTGCCTTGAAGAACATTAGCTCAGAAAGATATGAGCTCCTGTATGGGTTTTTTTGTCACCAGAAAATTGCAGCTCAGGGCAAAACTGTGTTCTTTGATGCTGCACTCATCAACCTTTTCACAGAGTGCATTTATTTATTAATCATTCTTGATTTTTGCTGCTTAATTTGTTAAACTATCCCCAATTTGTTTCTCAGTTTTCTCATGTCAGTCATGGAGCAGGCACTCTGAGCTCTTCAGTCACTTGCAGGTTAAGATGTTGCCTATGCTCAGACCACTCTGAGGCCTGAGGCACTGGTCAGCCCATGTGTGGAACCAGTTGACCCAGACTGCCAATTCTCAGGGATGTTCCCCAGAGGCCACGTCAGTGGACAGGATGGACCCTACAACACAGAGCTACTTCCCCACCAAATGCCCAAGAGGAGAGAGCTTGGGAAAAAGAGATCCCAGAGCCCCAAAGTGGGGAAAGGCCTGCGGAGGAAGCTGCAGAAGTTCCTGCAAGGGCCAGGTGATAATTCCCTCCATGAACTCTCATCAGTGGAGGTGGAAGAGGACATGTTCATCTGTGGCCTGAAGAGAGACCCTTCTACCAGAGAGTTAAAAGAAGTCTGCATGTTGCCCAATGGCCACAGTCATACAAGGGGCTTGACCACACCTGTGTTGGTGGGGCTGGAGATAAGTAGGGAATGCCACATCAAGGCTCCCTGTACTGTCCACACTAACCGCACCACAACTGACCTCCCAGACCTCACCCCATCTGGGGAAAACAGCAGTTCTGATTGCCAGGATGGCATCGGGGTTGTGGAGGATACTATACCCAGGCCCAGTGAAAGGATTGAAAATGCAGAAGAGGAGGAAGAGATGGAGGATGAAGAGGCAGAGCAAGGCTCTAGTAACATAGTAGAGCATATCCTTAAAGAGCTGAAAGGCATCAACAAGATCCAGGAGGAAATTTCAGATCTGAGGGAGTATCTGACATCTGTGCGAGGCTCAGTGGATGAGGTTTCTTGTTGTGTGGATGCAGTGCTCAGTGAGATAGGGGAGCTATACTCTGGCGCTTCAGCTACGCCCCATCCCAAGCCTCTTCCTCAATCACCCAAAGTCAGGCGAGGGAGCCTGGGTAGACAGAACGCCATCACATCCCTCTACAGGACAGCCACCAGTCCACAGTTGGATCAACAGGACTGTGGTAAAGATTCAGGACATATACCATCGCACAGGTCACCTAAACAATGGAGAGATGATCCAGTCACTCACCAATCAGAGCAAACAGACCAGGAGAACTCAGACCAGAGTTCAGACATGCACTCCTTATGCCCCAGGAGACCCGATCTCTGCTACCTGGAGCGTCAGTGTGGCCATGACTGCCACAGTACCAGCTCTTTGTCCTCATGCCACAGTTCCATCTGTCCAGAGAGAGGTAACAGATTCCTTTCTATTGATACAGGGTATGACAGGTGGGCCTCTGTTGACATGCAGCACAGTGTGAGTGGAGAAGGAGGTTGGAGTGAAGAGGACATTTGCTCATGTGTGAACAGCGGAGAGGAGGTGGAGAACTGCCCAGGTGTGTGGGACAGGTGTGCCACAGAGGAGACACAAAGCAGCACGCCAGGTCATTCTTCACACAACAGCTCTGAGCATCTCTCACTTCTGTTTGGACAGCATTACAACTCTCCCTCCAGCTCCTCCAGTGTGGTGGACTGGAGGCCCCCCAGGCTGCAAGCTGAAGAAGGAAAGTTGGAGTGCGACTGCGCTGCAAATTGCCCTTACTCACGTAGCTCTGGTTACCACACCATGGATGCCTATGCAGATGAACTGGGCAATGGGCCCTCAAGGAGCCTTAGTTGCTCCACTGTGCTACTGACAGACTGTGATGATGGCTACCTGGAACCTCATTCACCTTGTGACGGCTGCCCGTCATCTGCTGACACTCTGGATGTAGGGTCTGCCGAGAGTTTGGACAGGGAGTGGACAGACCACAGCATATCCAGGGACGATGCACGAGAGTGGGTGTCAAGGGAGCCTGCCGAAATAGATTCTGAGAGCACAGCCAAGCCCCCCACTGTAGGATTTGATGTGAAAACATTCAGTAAGGCTGTGCTCACTTTCAGGTCAGCTTTAAAAGGGGCCTTGAAAAAGCTGGAAGGTTCCAACCCTGAATATGTGAAAGATGACAGTGGGTCTGAGGCTGCCTCCTCCCCTATCAGACGATCCAGTGAACCCACAGAGGAGCAGAGCACCAGCCAGTATACAGAGGGAGAAATCAGTCTGCCAGAGAACCACACTCAGTTTGGCACTCCAAAGGAGGAGGACAGTGAGGCTTCAGTCTATGTGGATTGTGGCCAAACACATGAGAACCTGTCCTGCTCCCTTCAAGCATCCCCCAGTGAAGCGAGCCACTCTCCCTGCACCCCCACTGAGTATCATTCTATAGAGCTTTCACAAGGCAGAAGAGATTGTCCGACCGATGGAGAACTGTCCAACCCAGACCTGACACCAGACCATTGTCCAGGAGGGCAGGGCCAGAGCCCACTGGGTCCAGTGCTCAGTCTGGATGAGTTGGGGTTAAGTCCAACAGGGGAAGACCACGCCCTTGATGAGGTAGACCTAGGAAAGCCAACAGATGCAGGTCACAGAGAGCGCATAGCTAATTTCCAACGCATTCTGAGGGAAAAGAGGGAAACCCATCGTAGACTGTCAAAATCTGCCCAGGGATCCCAGGGGTCCCATGGGTCTCAGGGGTCCCAGGGATCCCAATCTCAAGAAGAGTTTAACACAGGTACTTTTAAGGATATTTTCTTTGACTTTCGCCACTGGCACTGGCAAGCCCAGTAATGAAAGCAAAAATAAATCTTAAAGCAATTAATGACCCAATTAAATGAATTTAGTATTATTTATTTATGAATTATGATTTATAATGCCTTGTTGATTTGAAAATGTATATTAGTTGATATTTGTTGCCTTCTCTTTAAAGCACCATGCTTTGCATACAGTATGTGGTCAGGTTAGTTTGTTCAACTGTAGTTATTGCATCCATAGGTTGATTCTTCTATGATTTTTTTTCCTTTGCAGAGAGTGGCAGAGAAGATGATCAGGTTACTTATACAATATTAACTCCCTTGTTAAGTTAATATCTTGTATTTCTGTTATCTTGGTCATTGTCTGTAAATCGTGATGATTTTTTTCCCCCATTGCTACAGTGTAATTTCCATTGCTGGGCTCATATATTTGTTTTCGTAGCATGGAGTATGGTTCCTTTTATTTTATTTGTCTTGTCATACCACTTCACTGGAGTTGTTCAGTTGTAACTTCTAATTTTGGATTTGGGGATGCTTTTGTGATGCAGTCCTAAGCATATTCCACAATATATAATAGAATAGGAATACCTTCTATAATCATAAATAAGGTACAGCAAATTAAGTCTTCAAACAAAGAGCATATAAGTTTATATACATAAGTAAGTATACATATGTGTGTGTATACTGTGTGTATATATATGATTTGTGATGAGCAGATGAGCGATCTTTAGTGAAAACTTCTTCCAAACTCCATCCTGTCACTGTAGAAAAGACATACAGTGATTTTTCGTATGGCTTCAATTATTCTCTATAATCAATAGAAAATCTTTGATTTGGTCCACATTGTAGCTTTAGAGGAGACTCTCTCGGCTCTATTTCTAGTGTTGGTGTTAGAGCAGATGCTTCATATTTTCCCTGAAGTTTTTCAAACGCTATCAGAAACCCATACTGTGAGAGTGAGCCCCGGAGGGATCCACATTCCCAACTTCTGTGGACTGAGCGAGGAATGTGCAGACACTGATGAAAAACTTTACCTTGGAGGAAGAACTAAAAGATCTTATGTACATGTGTAGCTGCTCAGCTGTCATTTTGGTGTTTTTGTACTTCTCCTTAACTTATCTGAGTTGACTCTTAAAACAATCTACAGGCAGAAAAGTTAAACTGATTTTATATGTGTCTTAACCTGTGAAGTAGAACTTATTAAATGGCTTGGTATCTGCATTATTTTAGTCCTCCATTGCATTTAACATGACATCTTATACACATTTATTTGAGCAAGTGGTTTAAAGACGACTCTTGATCTAATACTGCATCGTGTTTTTTTTTGTTGTTTTTTTTTCATTTCGACTTTGCATGCTCTATAATATCCGAGAGGTGAAACTCAACCAAATTTCACTTTCCATTACCTTCCTGTTCTCATCATACATCATTAAATCTTAGGTATTATAAGAGGTAAACCTAAAGCCTCACATTTGAAATCTTGTAGGTACGAGATGAGGAACCCAATTCCAGACAGGCCTGGGTCAAACCAGGGTAAGTCACGTTGTAAAACACACCTATATTTGGGATGCTAAACACTAATATTTGGAGAAAGCATCATGTTTGTACATTTTTAATATTAATAATAACCTGATAAAGCAACAATAAAGTAGTGTGTATTATGATTTTATTAACTTTCAGTGCATATTTGTAATAAAGAATGTTGTGATTTATTTTTAAGTGCAGTGAAAATGCCCTGCTGTAAGCTGTAACTGTGTTGTGAGGATTTTTTTTATTAATGTCTGAACTTTTCGGTCCATAGTGGTGGATCTGGTCTGTATGGAATTGACAGCATGCCAGACCTGCGTAAAAAGAAGCCGATCCCCTTGGTCAGCGATGTGGTCAGTACTACCCTGTCAATTCTTTGCTCTACCAGTAATCCTGTTTGTTTTGTTCTTTCTATGTGAGCGCATGTCTGTCTATTTGTGATACCAACACAAAAGTCTCAGTTATGCTTTTACCTTTGAGGTGAATTTGGGATGAGATTGTTATCAACAAATGGAGACGAATATGAAATCAGACTGATAATTTCTTTCTCCCTCCTCTCTTAAACCCGAAACTATTCCCCACAACTCTCTTGAATGCATTCACTCTCCTTGGTCAGGCTATGGTAAGTTAATAGAACCCAACTGCCACTCCCTTTTCTACTAAAGAGAAAATATCAAGTAGGACAAATTAAACAGTAGATGCATCAAACAAGTATGTGTATAGCATGTTGCTCTCTTTATGTAGTGGATAATGATCGTAGACCTCTCAGTTGATACAAATTAACACGTTTGCATGCATCCTCTTTGTAGCTTTCCTTCCTACTTGATATTATCATTAAAAATATAATCAACAAATCAAATACATTCCCACATTTTGGGGTTTTTATTTTTCATCCTCACCTGCTAAGCCACATAAAGACAACTATAACAAGGGCTGCAGCAAACTAACATGGGTAACACACTAACGCTCACACAGAAATTTGTGGGTGATGGTTCTGTTGTTACTTAATGTTGTCACTAACATGGCCTCGGCCCTGGTGGTAATCCCTTCCTCAGTAGTTGCTTAAAGTTCCATGGCTCCTCCCTAATATTACTCACCTGGGTTTTCTCATCATCTGGTAACAATCCACTAACGTCTCTGGAAAAGAATTATAACCCTACTGACCACCCTTATAACCCCCCTGGCCACCTTTTTAACCACACTGACCTTCATTCTTTTAGTAATATTTTGGGGGTGAGCTGGGCTGTGGGTTGTATATATGTTTATGTGTTGGCTTAACTATTTATTTCCCTCTGTCACCTGTTGTTCAGTCACTGGTCCAAGCCAGGAAGGCGGGGATCGCATCTGCTATGGCTGCACGCTCCTCAATCAAAGACGAGGAGTTGGTGAGTAGGAGGGTTACAAGTTTCTGTGCTATAGTTTTAAAATGCAGTGCTCTCATGGTGTCCTGGTGTCTCAAGAGGCTAGAGCACATATAGGCTTGGGACAATATTTGATAATATCGACTATCGCGATATTTCGTGAATATTGTGATATTGTTTCCTCCAATGCTTTGGATATGCAATTTTGGATATCACCCAAGCCTAGGCACATATCACATGCTTACGTTATTGTGGGTTACAAAATGGCACATAACCTTTGTTACCCAACATCCCCTCTCTTTCTCTTTCCTGTATCTCCCCTGAACACTAGCTAACAATGCAGAAATTCCATTAAACATAATTTTGTTCTCAAACGTAAAAAATAACAGTAATATTCTCCCTCCTTTAGAAAAACCATGTGTACAAGAAGACCCTACAGGCTCTCATCTACCCCATATCTTGCACTACACCACATAACTTTGAGGTGTGGACCGCCACGACGCCCACCTACTGCTACGAGTGCGAGGGGCTGCTGTGGGGCATCGCCCGCCAAGGCATGCGTTGCTCTGAGTGCGGGGTGAAATGCCACGAGAAGTGCCAAGAGCTGCTGAATGCAGACTGTCTGCAGCGTGAGTACCGGCCCAGAGAGGGAGAGATGAAAGGAACTGCTCATGGGTGAAGTAAAAGGGAGATTGTCCATAATACCATTTTGGTTGTGTTGTTTGTGCAGATGTTCCTGAAAATTTCACTGCATTCTCATCACAGCCATTTAAAACTTCAAGGCACATGTTGTCTCAGCCAACTGTTGTGGTATAGACTGGTGTGAATTATCATAATTGATCATGTATATATATCTGTATGTACGTAAGATGTACATGTATGTACACCGCTGCCAGTGAAATAGCACACAGTGAATTTCAGGGTGTCAGCTTGGTGGGTGTTTGGCTTAATTGGTGGTTGTGAGTGATTTTGAATTGAAGCCACAGTGGTGTCATTTGCCAGCAATTCATCATTCAGCTCATGTTTGAAATTGCTAGCTATGTTCAAATGCTATGTTTAGCTGTATGCATGCATGTCGCTGATTCTTTAGGTGCTGCGGAGAAGAGCTCTAAGCATGGAGCTGAAGACCGGACTCAGAATATCATCATGGCCATGAAGGACAGGATGAAGATCAGGGAGAGGAACAAACCAGAGATCTTTGATGTCATCAGGGATGTGTTTGTCATCAGCAAGGCCATCCATGCCCAGCAGATGAAGACCATTAAACAGAGTGTACTGGATGGCACCTCCAAGTGGTCAGCCAAGATTACGATCACAGGTACCCTAAAAATAATCTATCAAATCAACCAACACTTTAAGTTTAGTGCTCAGCATCAATATCAGGAGTGGAAAAAGTGGTATTGGTGTGTCCCTGTGTTGCATAGTGACTGCAGTACATTTCCAACATGATAATCTTTTATGCGTCTTGGTGATTTTTCTCCTTAATGGTTTTGTTTCTTCATTATGTCATTGTTTCTCTGTATCTGTGTAGTCTTTTGTGCCCAAGGCCTTCAGGCGAAAGACAAGACTGGATCTAGTGATCCATATGTCACCGTCCAGGTGGGCAAGACCAAGAAGAGAACCAAGACCATTTATGGCAACCTCAACCCTGTCTGGGAGGAAAAGTTCCACTTGTGAGTCACCAAAATATCTTGGTTGTAAAATGTAGCCTAATGACACTGGTGACTTGGACTATGTGTTTTTTTTCAACTGGGATGAAACTCTCTATGAAATGTTTTTATTTTCTTGCAAGGTTCTTTATATCTTAAATTGTAGTGGCCCTTGTAAATGAGCGTGAGCTACTATATTACTATATTATTACTCTATTAATAGCAGGACATTAGCCTCAGGCCATGTAGGATTCATCATTCAAAGTTTGCAATTTTATCCTATTTTCAAAATCGTTCACACATAACTGCCCTATTATTATTTTGTCTTGTATCATACAACATATTCACACCATTTTGTACATTTCTGTTTGTCGTCAGCGAGTGCCACAACTCCTCGGACCGAATCAAAGTGCGTGTGTGGGATGAGGATGATGACATCAAGTCCAGGGTGAAGCAGCGTCTGAAGAGGGAGTCTGATGATTTCCTGGGCCAGAGTATTATCGAAGTTCGAACACTGAGTGGAGAGATGGATGTCTGGTACAACCTGGGTCAGTCTGCTGTCCTCTTTATGGACTACCTGTATGAAATACACTGTATACGAGGAGAGGGGTAAAAAAGCCATGGATATATTTTTAAATGATTTTAGTGCACAGCCTCTGTAGGATTTAATGAATGGTCACTAAGATTAGGTACATGCTCACTACCACCCTCTTGCCTTCATTGTGAAAGTAAGCCGCTAAAAATCTAGCCTAAAAATCGTACTTCCACTGTATTTACAAACAAGACCATAAACAAGAAAATGACACCCAGGTAATACTGTATTAGTATTATTACAATTTTGCTTGTTTGCAGTAATCAATATTAGCAAGGGCAAAAAGCATGAAAGCCAGTGATGACAGCACCCAACACAGCTGATGTCAGAGGTTGATTGCCCTTTGATTATCTTCGTTCCATTGTTTCAGCCACACCCAGTACTTTCACCCCTGACGTAAAGATATAGCCTGGCCAGTCATGAAGTACTTAATACTTCCTGTTTAGCCTGACTGTCTGTGCTGCTATTTACTTCCTGATATAACATCCTTTTCACAGACCCCCCACCAGTTGTCACTTTGTACCGCATTGTCCCCAGAGAGCTACCATTTATGGTGAGAACTTGTATAGAGGACGGATGTCGAAGTGCTTTGTAATCAGCATCGAAAGGAGCTGGTAGACCGGTGGAGGAAATGCAACATCTGAGATAATTAAGACAAGATTGTGGTATACATATACTTTATCCTGGAGCATTCAGATCATGAGATACAGTATGTTCAGCTCTGTTCCTCGTTATTTATCATGTCTGTTCTAACTCTTCTACCTCAGGCTCTTTCTGTAAAGCTGTCTTCCTAGCCTGCATGAAAGTCACGTACAGTAACCTGCATTTCATTAGCTAGTGCACAATACTTTGTCTTAATGAATGATTGATTTACTGTTGCGTTAGTTCATGATGAAATATACAGCCTCACCACATCTGTACGGTGCCAGCAGTTCTGTTTCTAAATCATCCTCCTTTGTAGTCCTTGTAGTGTTTCTGTGTGAACCTCATTACCCACACCTCCTTTTGCCTGCAGCGACATTTTTACTGGCCAATTACCCAGGCAAGGAGCAGCCCGAAGGCCCATATTGCCCCGAATGACAACATTGGCTTTTCCCGGCAAGCTTATTCTAAGAAATTTTAAATGAATTGCATTGCACTTGCTGACATTTTTTTCTCATTTTAGCAAAATTCACATCTTCATCTTGTTTTGTCAATTATGTCCCAATTATTTCCCAGTGCATTAAGATAATTTCATTTAAAATATCTTAGAATGAGGTATTGAATACAGTCATTTAATCCCTTGTGCTATTTTGTGTGAGCACCGACTGTACAGTGTGTAGAAAGCTAGCTTGGAAGTTAGAGGGAAGGGGGTGGATGAGAGCGGATATGTCATTGGGGTTATCAGGCGGGTACCTTCATCTCAGGATAGAATCTCTTCCTGATCTTGTCATTTTTATTGCCTTGTCTGTGGGGCTTTACTCCTGCATCTTTCCCCCTCTCTCTCTCTGTCTCCCTTTAAAATCTGTCTGCTGTGTTATTGGGTGTTATCAAACCGCTTTTATCCAGACGTCAACATACTGTTGAGCTGTAAACACTCCCCAGAAGTTAACTGATAGATTGAGCCACCGCAGGCATCATCTATCCCGGCTCTGATCTTCATGATGGCTGAGGATATTTCACTGTCTGGGCTGAACTCCTCACTCCTACACACACCGTGTCAGAGTGTATTTTGTATTTGTGTGATTAAGTGTACGATTCTGAGGCACCAGGTCTCTCTTGCGCCTACTTGATTATAGCGCTGAAATTGACTCCACCATGGCAACAACAAATCTTCCATTGCAACAACACTGTACGGAATATCAATGTGCCTATAAATCTGCTGTTTGTTCTTTTCAAGTGGGGAATTTGAAGCACTCTGTTTAACATCCCTCTGATAATAATAATATGAACGAGAGATTCATGTGGTTAGGAGTTATTAAGGAGAATACCACTGAATTTTAGAAAAGAAATCAATGATCAGTCTTATAATATACCCCCCCTCCTCCCATCTGAATCTCCTCTACTCTCCCACACTCCCATCTCTCTACTCTCTCTCCTTCTTCTACTCCAACACTCCCCTCTTCACTCTCCCCCCTTTCCCCTCTCAGCGAGAGGCGATCTGTGATTATCAAGTAGCAGCACTCCAGTCGGAAATCGACCAATCCGCCGACATGTACAAATTACCCCTAATGATGTGCCTGTCAGGGCAAATAGCAGGGGTGAGCCACCAAGCACTCCACCTCCAGAAAAGCACCAACTCAAGTGTCCTCGGTTATCAGGCACCGATCCATACAGCCCACTGCCATTGTCCTCCTCACTATCAGCTGGAGGACTTCTATTAGTGTTGCAGGCGCTGCACCGTCATCAAACTGGAGAAACAGTGCCCCTACAATAGAACTGCCATGTTAATAGTCTGTAATTACTGCTGCGTTTACAGACCTGGTTTTAATTTGCCTCAGTGTGACAGATCTGGATTGGAGTAATGAATCGAGAGTGTGTGTGTGTGTGTGTGTGTGTGTGTGTGTGTGTGTGTGTGTGTGTGTGTGTGTGTGTGTGTGTGTGTGTGTGTGTGGCTGCATAACTGTAAGACTACATATGTGTTTAATTACAGAAAAGAGAACCGACAAGTCAGCCGTGTCGGGTGCCATTCGCCTCCAAATCAGCGTGGAGATCAAGGGAGAGGAGAAAGTGGCTCCCTATCACGTCCAGTACACCTGCCTGCACGAGGTATCGCACTCAGCAGTCTGCGTTATGTGCTTATGTGAAATATACAGAAGCCGTGAGTTGTATTTCTGTTGATAACCTGAACACACTGGATATTCTGGAGGTTCAGCAGACTAAGGCACATAGCTTATACTTCTAGTGGTTAAAGAGACGGTTTCATCGTCAAAAAAGTCAGAGGTTAGAACCTCTCGTTAGCTAATGTGTCCATCAGCAGCCGTGTTTTCTGTTGAAGAACCCATGAGCAAGACACCGAACCCCTACATGCTCAACATCATTGGTTCAAATCTATTACAACCTTTGTCACCATGTCATCTCCTCTCTCTCCATCTTTCCTGTTCCTCTCCACTGTATAATAATCATACTTAGAAACAGCAGCAACCCTGCAGCTGGTAGGGATTCAGTGTCTTGCTCAAGGACACTTCAGCAGGATGGGTGCTTGCTGATGCTGGAACTTGGGGTTCCTCCACTTGAAGGACGGTCTCCCTACTGAAAACCCCACCCTGCCATTCCAATATTGGTACTATACTGTCTAATGAAGCAGAAACGCCTTACAGATCCAGTGCAGTGATTTCAAATCAGGCAGGAAAAGTTTGATGTTGATTTCTAACACAATGAGCATCATTTTTTTGATGGTTAGATGGTACAAAGCTTGTAAGACTGAGTGAGAACCGAACCTTCCACTGCAGCCAATATTTCTCTCTTTGGAGAACAAAAATCCAGTATTTGAACCTTTCATACACAACATGCAGCTCAAAGTGCTTTACATCAATAGAAGGCAAACAAATTAAAACATTTAAAAAAGGTAAAATGCATTGCATTAAAAGAATAAAATCAAGTAAAAATAAAAAAGATAAGAATATGCAAATGAAAGAAAATAGACAAAGCGAATTGCATTAAAAGAACACAATCAAATTAAACAGATAAAATGAAGGCTAATTAAAAGCTAAGCTGAAAAGATAAGTTTATAACAGTCACCTGAAAATGCTTACAGATCCCGCCTCTCTAATATTCTTTGGTAAGGTTGCATCCTCAATCATCTATTGAGTGGAGGATTGTTCTTCTAACAAACTTTACCATGAAATTGATGAATGCAAATCTCATTGCACTGGACCTTTTAAACAGATCTAAACACATTAACACAATGTTGCCTTCCATCCCAGAACCTGTTCCACCATTCGACTGATGTTCTGGGCCAGGGAGTGGTGAAGATCCCAGAGGCCAAGGGGGACGATGCTTGGAAAGTCTACTTTGACGACGTGACGCAGGAAATAGTGGACGAGTTTGCCATGCGCTATGGGATTGAGTCCATCTACCAGGCCATGACGTGAGTCTCAGATATCACCTTGGACAAATGGACTATCCTCCTTTCCCTCTCTCTCTCTACCTGTCCATGTGTCCGTCACCTTCTCTGTCTCTTCATCCCCCCCCTCTTCCTCGTCCCTCGCTTTCTCCTTTTGCTCCCACATGAAAGTGCCATTCGGTGCTGTTGTCATTCCCTGTTGGCCTCCAAATGAAGGAAAGTCAATTATAAGTGGGCTGAGGATGGATCTGTCTCCATGAAATGTCATCCTCCATACAGATGCCTGTTAGCTGGGCCTATCATTCACACAAAGCGCACTCCGGCGGGCCATCCCTCAGCCTAAACGTGCCAGGTAGCTGATGGAGGAGATGAAACGGCCGTTCCTAATAGGGATCATTAGGTGAAAACGAGACCCTTGAGAGGACACTAGCTGGCCAAATAGAGGCGCAGCCAGTCACGCTGTACTCCCACATTACATCACCAAAATCTTGCCTCCATGACGGTGAAACATCTGTGTAGTTGTGAGAAGGTTCAAATTGCAGGGAGAGGAGCGCGGCTTCGTAGGCCCTCACCATGCTCTCCCTCTGCGTCTCTCTCTAGGCACTTTGCCTGTCTGTCTTCTAAGTACATGTGTCCCGGGGTCCCTGCAGTGATGAGCACCCTGCTGGCCAACATCAATGCCTTCTACGCCCACACAACCGCCTCCACCAATGTGTCCGCCTCCGACCGCTTTGCTGCCTCCAACTTTGGGGTTTGTACTGGCACAGAGAAACACACAGACAAACACACTCAATATCTCTTCTCTCTGTCTGCCTGGTTCTCTCTCACTCTATTACTCTGTCTCTCTTACTTTTACACACACACACACACACACATACACACAAATACACACGCTTGTTCTGTCTTTCTCTCCCTCTTTCTATATCCCTATCGCTCTCTCTTTTTCCTCACTTTTAATACACAAAATACATACATATACCAGCACCATAATTCTCTCTCCACCTTTGTCTATTCTGGTGTCTCTAATGTCCAGTTCTTTATCCTCTCATCATTTCCTCATTTTTTTCCATCTCTTCTGTTTTCTCTTCTCCCCCATATAGAAAGAGCGCTTTGTCAAGCTCTTGGACCAGCTACACAACTCCTTGCGCATTGATCTCTCTACTTATAGGGTAAGATTTTGATTAGGCTAAATAAATACCACCACCCATTGATGATTGATGTTCTCAAAATGTATATGTTTGCTTTCACATGAAAATCTCACAACTCCAGTTTTGGTGTTTTTCAGTTTTTTCCTGATTTGAAAGGTAGCATGAAGCTCTGTGTGGTGACTAGGTTTCATGAGTTTAGGGCGCACAGTAGCCCACTTTTAAAAATGTATAGCCATCAATCTGGAATCAAAGTCAACAAAAGTTTTGCAAAGCTGGCTTTCTGGAGAAATAAGGTTTTTATCCAACACAAGTAACAGGTTTATGCTTTGGTGTCCTCTTGATTGGACTACAGCAACTAACACCACCCAACAAAACCTTCACATGGACCATAAAATCCCATGTTGATTTTCCAAAACCAACCTAAATCAATTTTGAATCGACCTAAATCATTTGGAGTGTGAATGTTATACATTATCTCTTAAGTAGTCAATGTCTAATATCTATAAATATGAACACCATCACATCACTCCAGTTTACAGTGTTTGATAAGATTGTACAGAGAGTACATCACTCAGTTGTAAAATTAAGTCACCATGCTCTCCAAATTGATAAGTACAGTATGTCATTTGTTTCTTCTGATGGAAGATATTTTAATATGCCACTGGTGTTTTGTTTTTTTTTGTTTTTTTTCATCTTGCTTGCACAATTTGGAGTTTTTCTCTATTTGGTTTGTTGGTGAAAAATAAACTGAAACTAAAGTCAACTAAACTTGTTTTCCTCTCGTAGAACCACTTCCCCGCCAGCAGTAAGGAGCGGCTGCAGGACTTGAAATCCACCGTCGACCTTCTAACCAGCATCACCTTCTTCAGGATGAAGGTAGGCTGACAGTATTTGATGTGTCTAGTTCTTTCCTCTAGTTTCTCCCCATAGGATCTTGGCAGGTGGTTCTCAGTTGCTTTTGAAATGAAAACCTTGGTCATGAAGTTGCCACCTTACATATTACATAGCACAATATCCCCTTTTTAACTTCCTCATTGCCCATGACCCTGTCAGAATATCTGGTGACCCACATTTATGTCCCAACCTGCCAGGTGAGAAACACTGATCCTAGGCTGTGCAAGTAGATTAAAGTGTAAATTATTGTGACCAATCATTTGCCATCTCCATCTGGTGTCCAGGTCCAGGAGTTGCAGTCTCCACCCAGAGCCAGCCAGGTGGTGAGGGACTGTGTCAAGGCCTGCCTCAACTCGACCTACGACTACATCTTCAATAACTGCCACGAGCTGTACAGCCGACAGTACCAGCCTCTGGACACGGTGAGTCATGTACTGATTCGCCAAGGGAGCCTGGTGCAGCAGCCTTGTGACGACCCTCCCACTCTCCTGGCTCTGTATCTTGCAGGAGCCTGGTGGGTGGGGTCGTCGCTGAGGCTGATTGGAGTGCACCTGGGCCCGGTGTACTCCTTGGGCTTAAAAAGCCTTCAGACCATCAGTCTTTCTCTCCCTCCTCACCTATGCACACCTTTTGTTCTGGTCTTTTTGTTTGATGTAGTTTGTGTTGGCTCTGCAGCCACTGAGAAGAAAAATACTTGATATGTTGCAAGACATGAATGCAAAAAAAACCCACAAAATATCCTCCTTATAACAAAGTTCCCTAATGTTCCTTGCTCAGTACTTCCAAATGGTTCAATTGTCTTAATTATAGCAATTTTATAAGCTAATTCAGCAGTTGTAGGGACATGTTTATGAATGGCTGGGGTGGAGAACACTGGATTTTATGAAATATTGTTTATTCATTCCATGTCTGAAATGCAGCACAGGTGGAAATGGGGATAAAATGGGGTTTGGTTGTGGGACCCTGTCTACTAGAATAGAGTGTGATGTCTGTCCCAGAACGGTTGGAAAGTTTGGTGGAGGGATCTGGCAACTTTGGATCGGGGGTGGAAGGACCTGGACACTGGACAAGGTGTGATGGAGGGAATGGGTATTTCTGGAAATTTGTTGGAGGAATCAAACACCTGTGGATATAGGGTGGGGACCTGGCATAGGAATAACAGGAAGAGGAAGGATCTGGCTTCTCTGAAGAGGAGGAGAACAGCCCAGACATTTCTGGGAGGAGAGTTGAGAATCAAGGCATTTGTCAGTGGGGGTTCCTGATCTGTCTGTGAGGGATGTGAAAAATGCTGCTGACTTGTCTTGGAGGAGTGTGTAGAGGGGTTTGCACGTCCTGGCATGGAGGAGAATCTATTCCTTTCAGAATTGAAAGCGGAGGAGCTTTCTGCTCTCTATTGCCATCTTTACACAGCTGAAACTGGCTAAAAATGACGGAGCAGAGCTGGATAGAATGAATCATGATCAGTTTACACAAGCATTCTTTATCCACCTTTTACCCGGTATGATTATCTTAACACTGCGGGAGGGAATACACAGGAATGACTGGATCTCATGCAGCAAAAAGCTTTATGTGGATGATTAATGTGTGATATTGTTTCAAAACAAGGCCATTTATACGTCCGGTATATTCAAGATTTTTCCGTTAATATCTGTAGATTTGCCTGCTTGAAATGAAACAAAGTCTCTGTTAACCTAGCTTTGATTTTTTTGTGGTTCTCCCTCACCTCAAGTAGACAGCAATCACCAGTTTCCCGCTGATAGCCCAGCTTCCACACCACCTTACACACAGGTGATGGGACGCTTGTTGTGGTGTGAGATGGTTGCCATGGTTACCATGGTATTTGCTCCTGCTATTGTCCGCCTTTAATTTCCACTGAACACATACTGGGTCAGCTCAGGCTTTTCTCCGGCTGTTCTCCTTGGTGGTGGGCCGGGTCAGAACTGGGTTATTTTAACCCACCGTTTCTCCAGCTTAGCATCTTTACACACAAATGAATGCTGATTCTTCTCTGCCTTTTCCCCGGGTGAGACGCTCTCTGTAAAGACGACTTAGGAAAGGACAGTGGTGATGCATGGTCTTCTTGACAGCTCTTAATGTTATGCGGCTTGGCAGCTTCACTTTTAGACTCTCTCCGTCTACAGTGAGATGCACTTAATCTTTCATGTGATGAATGCAATTATTCTTTTGGAGAGCCACAGGCAAATTAGGGATAAATCCACATCTTTTGTTTAAATCCATGTTGTCACCCATGATGATATGAAGAGGAACATCAAAATGGGGAGGCAAAGTAGAAATGATGATTTTTGCTTCAGGATGCTTTTCAGCTGCCTTGAGCATGACTGCCAAGCATTACAGGGACCACAAGTCTTTTTTTGGAGACTTATAAACATTAAGCCTGGTGTGTATACTGATTATGTTTAGCCCCTCTCAAGTCTCTTTTAGTGACTGACTGTGTTGTGCTCTAATCCAGAACAAGGAGGAGCTTCCTTTGGAGGAGCAGGGTCCAAGCATCAAGAACCTGGACTTCTGGCCTAAACTCATCACGCTCATCGTCTCCATCATTGAAGAGGACAGGAACTCCTACACACCCGTTCTGAACCAGTTAGTAACCGGCATACGCTGTTATGCCTTAACCCTTACTCTCTTAAACTGGCAAGAAATATACAGTCTCACAAAGTGGGAGTCTACCACTTATTAATGAATGGTATAGGAGTTTCTGAACTAGTCCTTACCTGTGTCTGACACTGGTACATAACTGCATAACGGTTTCTCAAACTATCATTTCTCTCTCAGGTTCCCTCAAGAGCTGAACGTAGGGAAGGTGTCCGCTGAGGTCATGTGGACGCTGTTTGCTCAAGACATGAAGTATGCTATGGAAGGTGAGCTTTAATTGGCGTCAGATATCCAGTCTATCTACCCAGTCTATTTCTTTCTTGCTGTATCAAATTAAATATACAGTATGTTGTCCTTTTCCCCATTTTACATTCAACAAAGTAATGCAAATATGATAAATACAATCCTCACCTGTATCAGAGTAAATGCATATAATGGTGTGTGGATGTGTGTGCGTCTTCAAACAGAGAAGCAATCTCTATGTCTGCAATTGGAGACTAGTGTGTGTGTGTGTGTGTGTATGCAAAGCCTGAACGTTAAATGTTGTGTCAGCTCCTGTTTTTCCATCCTCATTTCAATCTTTTCATTTATCCTCTCCTGTTTTTCAGTCATGGATAATGTTGATCACTACCACTGGCAGCAGGGTGAGACATGCTATAGTGAAGTGATGGCATAGATGTACAGACAATAGTATCCTACTGTTTGAATTTGGACAAATAGTTGTAAACCATCTATATAACAATAACACCAACAACCACTGTGGTGATTTATAGCCCTCAAAAAGTCAGCAATATATGAAGAGTTTCCAAAACACTATATATCCATTTGGGGGAAAAAATAATTACCTGAAGTTCATTATTCAATATCTCTAAAATAGAATCCAATCTTTAATAGAGTTATTATTTTGTCAGTCAAAGACCTTCTGTCCTTTGAAATGATTTGTTTTAATTTTGTGCTATCAATAACTTCATAAGCGTAGCTGTCACTATTTTTCAAAAGGAGGATATCTCATTTTGCATTGAAACCTTTCTCATCCAGAAATTAGACCTTAAGAAAATATGTAGCGAATTCGTCACTGACTAGGCTGTGTATTCTATCGGTTCGATATTTCCATTTTTTTGTTCCATACATTTCTCTCTTCTTATTCCTCCATGCCCATCTTCATCATCCTCTAGCCCCTTCCACATTCGCCTGTCGAGGCCAGACATTTTATGCTGGTAAGAGCATCAACTCCATCCCATCTCATCCTCCTGCCCCCCAAATCCAAGACAGAACGCAGTCCTAATGTAGTTTGAATATGCAATAGGCTCCCAGTTCCCCCTGAAGTAGTATAGTACCTATAAGTTCAACCCTATAGTAAAGTCTGTTGTCTTACCCTGGTCTCTTTATACATTACCAGTGAAAAGTTTGGACACACCTGATTGAATGTACTATGTTTTTCATTCTCTTAAAGCCATTTTGATCTAAAGGCTTATCATTAAATGCTTGAAATGTGTTTCTTAGACAAATATAAATAGTGAATTTGATGCCTATGTATGAATTCCTTTCCAAAGCCTTTGCCTTTCCATCAAGGCAAAGGGCGGCTACTTTAAAGAATCTAAAGTATAAGATAGTTTGGATCTGTTTCACACTTTTTTGGTCACTGCATAATTCCATTTGTGTTATTTCATAGTTTTGATGTCTTTACTATTCTAAAATTCTATTCTTTTTCTATTCTAAAATGTGGAAAATAGTAAAAATAAAGAAAAATGTGGTGTGTCCAAACTTGACTGGTAGTATAGTACGATTCTCCCATGCTGCATTGTGGAGGCAAGTGAGAGGGAAAGCTGAGAAAAAAAACAAGTAAGGAATGAAGCAGGGAGGAGGGATGGAGAAACTCCGGGTAGAAATTCTGGGTAGAAAAGATACAATGCAGGCATGCAGCAAGTGAAAGAGTGCAATAATAACTGCAGGGTGTGAAAGCTGCTTATGTCTCCCAGGAGTCTCTCTGTTCTCCGCTGCTGTGTGCTGCATTGTACAGCACCACCTGTCCCCAGAGGCAGTGAGCCTTTATCCAGCCCCCCTGTCCTCAAGATGAATCCCCGACGCTGACGATCGCTCTGAAATATCCCTTTCACTGAATAAAATACAGGAGTGGTGACCCCTTCATTTTCAGCTGGCATTAATAGAAAAAAATGATGGAAAATGGTTCCAGAATTGGGGGCATCCAGAGGTGGAAAGAGTCCTGAAAGAGTTTGCTCAAAAAGTGCTTACTGCTTGAGTCAGAGGACGAGTGCTTGTGTAGAAAAATTTCTGAACTGAAAGAGCAGGTCGTTAAAAAGATACTCAAGTGCCTCAATATTTTTTTTTTAGCAAAAATCTGGTTTAGGTTTAGATAGTTAAGGGTTTGGCTTGGGTTTAGGATTAAGGTTAGGATTAGGTTTTAGTTTGGATAGTGTAGGGTTTAGTTTGGGTGTAGGATTAAGGTTAAGATTAGGTTTAAATTTGGATAATGTAGAGTTTAGTTTGGGTGTAGGATTAAGGTTAGGATTAGGTTTAGGTTTGGATAGTTTAGGGTTTAGGATTAAGGTTAGGATTAAGTTTAGGTTTGGATAGTTTAGGGTTTAGTATGGGTTTAGGATTAAGGTTAAGATTAGGTTTAGGTTTGGGTTTGGATAATTTAGGATTTGGTTTTGTGTTTAGGATTAAATTTAGGATTAGGTTTGGGTAAAAATGCCGAAGGTCAGGCATGTAGTTTTGAGGGTTAGTGGTTATGGAATGAATTTCGTCAATCAATGGTCCTCACAAGTATAGTAATACAAACCTGTGTGTGTCTGTGTGTGTGTGTGTGTGTGTGTGTACAGCCGTGCGTTCCTGCCCATGCACCGTATTCATCTACCAGTTTATCATCCCCTCCAGAGCGTGACAGAGTGACCCCTTATGAGTCTGGAAAGACCTCTGAGGGGTTTAGACTCTCTCTCCCACTCTAATTCTCTCTCTCTTGCACCTTGAAACAAGAAAACAAACTCGCCACGCCCCTCACCGGCCGCTTTGTTTGTGTTTCCTCCGCAGAACACGAGAAGCACAGGCTGTGTAAGAGCGCCGACTACATGAACCTGCACTTCAAGGTCAAGTGGCTCTACAATGAGTATGTGAAGGAGCTGCCAAACTTTAAGGGCGTTGTCCCCGACTACCCATCGTAAGTCCCCATGACTGGTTCACTTGTACACACAGGGAAGGAAAACAGTAACTTGAGATTGATTAATATAACAAGTGGGGCTGCAACTAAAGATTGTTTTCATTATCCATTAATCTATTGATTATTTCGATTAATTAATCATTTAGTCTACAAAATGGCAAAAATAATGACAAATGCCCGTTACAAGTTACTAGAGCCAAAAGTGATTCTTAAAATTGCTTACTTAGTCTGACCAGCAGCTAAAAAAAACCTGAAGTATTCATTTTATAATGATATGAAAAGGACAAAAGCAAGCAAATCTTAGTACCTTTGAAACTGTAACCAACAAATGTTTGGTATTTTTACTTGATAAATGACTAAAACGATTAAATCAAATTATAATCAAATTATCCAAATTACAATCGATTAATTTTCTGACGATCGACTAATCAATGAATCAACTAATCATTTCAGCACTAATAATAAGGCATTTGGTGGAAGCTTTTATTTAGAGTTCCTTACTGTTCAATGAATCCATATATTTTTAGCTAGGTAGCCCTAGTGGAAATCAAATCCTGGTAGTGGTGGTGCCAGGATTCAATACTCTGTTAAGCTATACAAGACCAGTAAGTATAATAGACGAATTGCTCAGAAATTATTTTAACTCTATCCATCCTGATGTTCCCTTGCAGATGGTTCTTACAGTTTGTGCTGCAGTGGCTGGATGAAAACGAGGACGTGTCCATGGAGTTCATGCATGGAGCGCTAGAGAGAGACAAAAAAGACGGAGTAAGAAGCCTTTGTTTGATTTGTGTTGTTACAATATTACATCGTAGATCACCTTTCCAACAGTTCCTCCAGCAGTGTGACTACATCATTTCACACATGTGCTGTTGAATCACAATCACTTTAATCACCAAATACAAAAAAGATGTACAAGAATTTGTCGTGGTGACATTGGTGCAGAGATATAGTGACAGCTCGTACATATAGGCACACATGGTACAAGGACAACAGGACCTCACATACAATGCAAAGGTTCGGTACAAAACATTAGATTAATAATACATACTAATGCACATATGTATACTAATATATAGTAGACAATACATATCACTCTACATTCATGCATTCAGTATTCTCATATGTGCTATTGGATGCATTATGTCCATTTTAATGTGATGGTATCACACTGCTTGTGTCTGAATTCACCTGGTGATCAGCTGGTAGTTTCAGTATGTTGAATTTGTTTACTAACTTTGTTCTCCAACATAGACTGTAAATACCAGAATGTTGTACTTTTTTCACTGAGATTTGATTAGAGTAGACAAAAAGAAAAGTACTAGCACTAAAATATTAGACCAAAAATACTACCTGGCTGCTATAATGATGGTAAAATCGACCAAAGAAATCACGGAAATCACTGAAACCCATGTTGACAGACTCATAAGCATTTGGGCTTCAGCTTGGTTCAGCATATTATGTTGAAATTGACATGTAGCATGTGGATATTTTTCACATACTGCCTCCTGTGTAAGTATACAGTATGTTAGATATGGATTACAGCTAAGTCTGTTTGTGTACTGTTTGTGTTTTTCCTCTGCCGCCTTTTCGCCATGCCAGTTCCAGCAGACGTCGGAGCACGCTCTGTTCT
Source organism: Centroberyx gerrardi (assembly GCF_048128805.1). Classification (NCBI taxonomy): domain Eukaryota; kingdom Metazoa; phylum Chordata; class Actinopteri; order Beryciformes; family Berycidae; genus Centroberyx; species Centroberyx gerrardi. The sequence goes on along the minus strand of NC_135998.1, from coordinate 7,431,105 downwards.
CCTGCTCCGTGGTGGACATCTTCACCCAGCTCAACCAGAGCTTTGAGATCATCAAGAAACTGGAATGTCCCGACCCCAGCGTCATGGCTCAGTACAGCCGCCGCTTCTCCAAGGTAACCCGCTTCGTCGGCCCAATGACTAGATGGAAAACGATGCCCTCTAAAACCTTCCAACCAGCCTTGATATTTAAAAGGATTGGATTCGGAGAGCAGGACAGAACTCTTGCTTTTGTTTTATGTTTCAATTATAGTTATTGGAGCTACGTCAAACATGTTTTGGGTTTGGGTCTGAAATTTCCAAATGTTATTAAAAATGATCGATGATGACCGTCTAGACTTCTTCCTTTCGAAAACAGTTTTTCTTGTTTTTCCAGTAATACCTCATATTAGACCGGAGAAATTGCCACAGCAAAAAAAAGCGACAGCGTTGTCTGGAGGGACATTCACATTTGTCTAAAAGGAATTTGATATGTCCTCATTAAATAGAAATGTTGAATTGGACATAATCCTGTCCTCCCAGGGGCGGGTCTGGCACAGTTTGGGGATTGGTTTTCTGCATGCCAGAGAATACATTAAGGGGCATCTGGGACTCTTTCTAATAGTTTTACTCGAGAAATTTTCCCTCTGACATACTGCACAACAGCTCAGAATTATTCCCACTTAAACAATATTATTATGAATAAGTAATAGGATTTTAAACTGTTGGAAATGTAATTATATCCTTGTTATATTCTATATGAAGTTTTAATGTCTTTTTTTTCCTCTTCACCAACACAGACTATTGCCAAAGTTCTGCTGCAGTACAGTGCCATTCTGACCAAGAGCTTTCCTTCTTACATTGACAAAGAGAAGATTGTAAGTTATCACCGCCTTACAGCACATAATATTTTTGTTACCCTCCATTTATATCTCACCCAACACAACCTGCTCTACATACAATTCTCAAATAATACTGTCTTGTTATTCTTTACATTTTAGATGTCATGATAGGTCCTTTTTAAAGTCACTTATTTAAGTTTAAGTTAGCCTTTCAGCTGTTCTCTGTTGTAGACCCTAAATAACATATTATAAAATCTAATTTTTGGGATCTTTTAATTTTGACACTTGACAAGATTAAAAAGTTTTTATTATGGTGGATATCATTTCACTCATTTGCAAACAATTTCTTAAAGTTATCTTGCAAGTGTTTGAAAATGAATACCAGTTCTTAAAAGCATATTGAATTCATACCTCCTTATTTAATACATAACATTAGATGAAACTTGAGCCCTATGGGGAAATTAGGTAAATAAAAATGAATAAGTCTAGTCTGTGTTTCCTAAAATTGCTTTTTCTCATTAAACAGGGGACTACATAGAATTTACATGATACATATACTGTGCATACAACATACAAACTTTCACAGGACCTCATATATAGTGCAAGTACAAGTGCACAGATGATAGTACGAGTCAATTAAGAGTATACTTCACTGTATACAGATACAAAGTATTTTGAGTGTAGTACTTGTCCCGGCTCCAAGGGCACCTGTGTATTCTCACTATATATGACCTGTATATGATGTAGTATGGTATATGATATGGTGAAGCCCTTTGAGACCTGCCTGAGATAAAGAGGTCTATAAATAAACTCGACCTGACTGCAGTACATCTGTCTCCCCCCCTTGCAGCCCTGCGTCCTGATGAATAATGTGCAGCAGTTAAGGATCCAGCTGGAGAAGATGTTTGAGTCCATGGGTGCCAAACAGGTAGGCAGAAACACAAAGCTGGGGAAAGGAAGACAACTCAAGTTTAACGGCTTCTCTTTGACAGACGGATAAGGATCGATGTGGGTGGGTGGAAACCCTCAAAAAAGTTGTCAGAGGGAACTTTTCTCTTTCGCGTGTAACTTTTGACATCTACGTTTTTATATATAAACATCAGACATTGGTAAAGTTCCCTACGTAGAGCGATGGAGTCGCAGAAAAAGGGGGGAGGGGAATTAAAACGAAGAAGAAATGTAATGGCGGAGGGGTTCGTTTTAACAAGCTGATGAGTCACTGCTGTGAGGAAGGAGTGTGGCGAAGAGGTGTGGTGCCGAGTGAGATGTGACTCTGAAGCAAGAGCTCCATGTTTCCTGCTTTTCAACCAAGAGGGAAGAACTTACTGAGTCGAAGTTCACTAAATATCTAAAAATACACCACCAGTCAAAAGTTTGGACACACCTGATTGAATGTTCTGTTTTTCATTCTCTTAAAGCCATTCTGATCTAAAGGCTTATGCCTAAATGCTTGAAATTTGTTTCTTAGACAAATATAAATAGTGAAGTTGATCCTATGTATGAATTTCTTTCCAAAGCCTTTGCCTTTCCATCAAGGCAAAGGGCAGCTACTTTAAAGAATCTAAAATATAAGATCGTTTGGATTTGTTTAACACTTTTTTGGTCACTGCATAATTCTATTTGTGTTATTTCATAGTTTTGATGTCTTTACTATTATCCTAAAATGTGGAAAATAATAAAAATATAGAAAAATGTGGTGTGTCCAAACTTTTGACTGGTAGTGTAGATTTTTTTGGGTGGGGTTTGTCCTCTTTCTCTGTATTATAACAACTGTGTCTGTGTCCCCGTGTGTCAGATTGCAACAGAAGAAGCAATGGTATGTACAGTAGCGGTAGTTTTGGCCATTTAGAGTAGATTTCCATTAGTGCTGGACTAGGGGACAGTCTCAAATACGTTATGGACGGGTTGTGTAGCAAAGTGTATGTCCCACCTCGGTGTTTGATGTGATGCTGTCAATGAAAGTAGAGCCGTAGATCAATATCGCCACAGGTTTGACCCTGCGCTGGCTAATAGACTAGAGTGTTGCATTAGCATTTAATTTAATTATGTCCTCCATATCAGTGTCCTGAGTGAAGCTGCAGTAAGGACAATCAATAGATTCTCTGTCAGCTGTGACCTCCCTCTGCTTAGACTCCCAATTATATTACTATGGCGTCTGCATATAGTTATAGTTGTTATTTCCCTGTTGCAGCTGTAGTGTTGTATTTTATAGAACTGGCTGGTTGGTTGTAGGATTTGTTAGCTGTTGGACACTGTAGCTAAAGTTTCAACCAATGTGTTCACTTTACCATTAAAGCAAAATGAACTGATGGAAGAGGAGGAGGAGGAAGGAGAGGAGGTAGGTTTGCATCGTGATCGATCAGGGCTTGAATGAGCAGATGTTTGTCCAAATAAATGTAGCCTTTCAGTAGTTTAATCAATTTGATGGTGTGCAGTATACCACTGCATTGATCAGTGTGGTAAACACGACTTTTCACTCTCCCTCTGGCTTGGACAGCAGGTCGTAACTGAGGATGAGGAGGCAAAGACTCTGGTGGGTAAATGAGTAAATTGGCAGCAGTTTAGATTCAAGCTTCCTTTGTCCTGAATTGCAGTGTAGTTAGACAGTAACAAAGTTTGACAATTCAATTGGCCTATAATTCACTTGATGGAAAATTTACGGCATTGTTAAGATTCGGTTACACCTTGAGAAAAATAACCTGGTGCTAACTGAGAGAAGAACACTGCCCAGTCTCGCTCTCTTTTTTGCAGTATTACTTGGGTCTCTATTACAACTAATTATTTACTATATAATTTATTGTCACTGTCTAATTACATGGTAATTAGAGCCGTTTATATTTACTTTAGCTAATTTAGCATCGACAGGACACATGGCTGTGGCTGTGAACCTGACATTTTCCAGTCATGGGACAGTCTTCCTAACCGCTACGCTACTGAAACTTTAAACTGAAGTTTAAAGGCTGACCAATAGACCTAGCACCTAAAATAGACAACCCCTCTCTAGTGTATAGCTTAGTCCTACTAGAGCCTTCCAAAATCCTGAGATACCTTGTGTTAAAGGAAAAATCCACCCTAAAATACTTGAACACTGTTAACGGGACTGCACCTTGCATTTCTGGGTCAGTTTTGTTGTTTGCTGGTGTATTTTTCTTATTCCTGTAGATAACTGGACAAACGTAGACGACGTGACAACATGTTGAGTTATTTCCAGCAGCTACAATGGAGTTTGATAGCAGAGAAATTTGCAGGTTTTACAGTCCCTCAGAATCAAAGAGCGAGGGCTTCTTTCTAGAGCCGCCATTTTGCACCAACGTTCAACAATCATACAGGGAGAAATCCATCATAGAAGAGGAGAGAGACCAATTTCTCCACCGACTCAATAGACCAGAATGCAATGCAGCCACAAGACAGGTTGTGTTTCTTGACTGGAGAAACTCTCGCTCCGCTGTTGCCATCGCTGTCTCTCTCTCCACCTACACATATAACCAACAGCTGAATGCAGCAAGTCTGAAGAGGCTGGAAAATGTAGAAAATCACTAACTGAAGTAGAAGTAGACAAGGCGGATTGAGGAAAAGTGACTACAGCAAAAAAGTGAATTACAACATTTCATCACAAAGTAGCCTATCTGCTGGAGTGCATTGAAAATCACAAATTGATGATATCTAACAGTGTAAAAGCATCCGAGGGTGGAATTTTTCTTTGATGGTTAATGCAGATGTGGCGTTTTTTTGAGTTGGAGTTTGATACTTTCTGTAGCTGTCGTTATGGCCGTACTGAAGTGGATCATCACCTTTATTTTGAGGTTCACGGTTTGGAGGAGTCGCATTATGAGGCAAATGTATCAGGCTCTTTTATGGACGTTGTTTGTGTCAAATACTTGGTTGAGCATCGTGACTTGATCTGCTGGAGTTAAAAGGCGGTTTGCTTGCAGGTTCTGTATAGAGAGAGAGATAGAAGAGTTGTGTGTGGAAGTGAGTAGGTGATGGGAGCAGAGAGAGAGCAGAGAGAGAGGATGAGAGAGAGACAAAGAAAAGTGACTGAGCGAGCTTTGTTTGTGTACAGTGGCACTTTGTATGGTAAGTTGCTGCTACAAACCCAATCTTCATCCCCAGGGATACACTGGCCGTCAAAAGGTGGGGACACCTAGCTTTTGAAAATGTTTAATAAATAAGCATGTTTTCTTTGTCAGTTTGCAATAACTTAACCCCATTAAAGACGAATTAGGTTTAGTTTGAGAAAAGAAAACCGTACATGCAAATATTTGTGATGATAACACTAAAACAATGAAACTATACATTCATCAAAAAAAACTCCTTAGCAGCTGGAACTGCTGCTCACACTTTCTTCATGTGAATAGTCAGAGATGCTTTGCCATGAAAAACCTTCTCTTCACACCAAAGAAGACACTTTGATGAACATGAAGCTGAGAGCTGAATAAATATATCCAAAGTATTAGTAAATAGCTATTTATGTTAACAAACACATTGCACGCATTTTTTCCTTACTTCTTCATTGAAAAATAACAGAGAAAATCAAATAGTACTTTGAAAATTTAGAAAAGGCAATGTGTTCCCAAACTTTTCAAATGATTGTTTCTCTCTGATTGAGTTCTATTTATGAAAGTTGTACTATTTGTTATTTGAATGGTTTTACATATGAATCTAATTCTAATGTTGTCCTCTTTCACATTCAGACCTTTGAAGTATGCATTTACAGCTTATTTCTGTAAAGCCTATCGCAGTCTTGTCATGGCCATGTCTCTCCTCTCTTTTTCCAGCGCAACAATATAATGCTAGCATGGCAGGTGGGTGAGGGCGGGTTCACTGTATATGCATACATGTGTTCAGTTGGATACATGACTGCATATACTCACATGTTCATCTCACTACTACTGAAAAATTACTGAAAATTTGAGTACCGGTATTTGCAATAAGTAAAGGAAATATATACACAGAAATGAACTTTTAACCCGAGTTTTTAAGTTGTTACTCCACACATTCAATAAAGTTTCAGTAATGTGAAATGTCAGATGAGACTTGTAGACGACTTTTCAAAGTTCACTACGGTTTTGTGTCTTTCACTCCCGTCCCTAGCTTGAGGAGAGTGAGGAGGAGGAGGAGGAGGAGGAGGAGGAACTAGGGGAGGAAGGGGAGAAAATTGAGGTTGAGGTTTGTTGCGGTCTGAAGTGATATTAACCCTGAACCTCATGCTCATGGTCCCATTCAGTCCAGTTCATTCTCGTTGAGCTCGTCGTTCAGCTGCGACATCGCAGTCATACTCTCTGTCTTTGCTGCATCTCGCTCCCGGTGGATCAAGACCTCCTTGTGGTTTTTCATGGTGGCATTTACCGTGTTCAGTATTTTATGGTTCATCTGTGGTGAATTTCCACCTTCAATTTTCACCTTCCTTCAGTGAACTTTGTGGCATTTTTCCCTGGCCTTTCCTAAAACCTGTCACTCATTGCCATATAAACAAATGTCATATCTGGATTTTCTGTTGTCCCTTTTCTTTAATTTATATTTTCTTTTTAATTCTCTTTCGTTTGCAATAGACTGACAAGGAGAAGGTGGGTTGCCTCTACCAGTGTTGCAAATATAGCATATTTTTTCCAGTATGCAAAACTTACAGGATTGCTAGTGTTCTTTAAATCGCATATTCAAGTTGTCTTGTGTTATCCTGAGATACAGACAGATCTGATGTTGGAGAGTAGTAGTTGTTGGTAGCTCTTGACTCTCGCTTAGTGTTTTGATCGTCAAGTTCCTTCAGTGTTTCACTGCAGAACAGGCTGCTTTGACAGTTTCTCGTCTCATTTTTCCCTCTCTCCAAAAAACAAAATAAAAACATTCCCACCACACAAAGATGGATACACCAGTAGAGAAGGTAGGTCACATGCATACAGAATGATAGTCATGCTGCCGCTGCACTTTACTTAATTGGCTTTAGTTTTCCACATAATATTAACGAAAATTAGATTCCAGATGGCAAATGACAATTAATGGAGGTTGTCCTGTGTTACTCCCCCCATCCTGCTGCACTCTTAGACTGACAATGCATTTGGAGAGAAAAAGGTGAGTGTAGGTATACGTATACACTACCAGTCAAAAGTCTGGACACACCTGATTGAATTCACTCTGTTTTTCATTCTCTTAAAGCCATTTTGATCTAAAGGCTTATGCTTAAATGCTTGAAATGTGTTTCTTAGACAAATATAAATAGTGAAGTTGATGCCTCTGCATGAATTTCTTTCCAAAGCCTTTGTCTTTCCATCAAGGCAAAGGGCGGCTACTTTAAAGAATCTAAAATATAAGATAGTTTTGATTCGTTTAACACTTTTTTGGTCAGTGCATAATTCCATTTGTGTTATTTCATAGTTTTGATGTCTTTACTATTATTCTAAAATGTGGAAAAATAGCAAAAATAAAGAAAAATGGGTATGTCCAAGCTTTTGACTGGTAGTGTACATGCATAAAAACCCACACAAACACAAACGTTGTCTCTCTGGCAAAAAAGCATATATTACAAGCACGATCCATTTTTAGCTGCCTTGCCTCCCCTCCAGCCTTCCCTTTGTGTGGTGTAGCAGAAACTTCTTAGTCGCTCCTCGCTAATAGCGCCACGAAACCCTGGCAGACCATGAATCAGAAGCCAACTGGATCACGGACTTAATGAGCCACACCATGGCTTCATCTGGATCGCACACGGCTGCCTCGAGGCAACGCTTATTTGGTTGGATGATGTTATACCTTGGTTTAGGTATATTGGGGGAAAAATTCATGGCTCTCCCACTTTCTTAGATCTTCCCCTCTCCCTGTGCTTGTGAGACTTGCTGCTTGTGAGACATACAGTACATCCCATGCCATATTAAACTTTTTTTTTTTTTAATCTGCTCCCTTCGAAAGGTGGAGGTTGCTGGTAAAAAGGTGGGTTAGTCTGATTAAATGTGTGTTGAGTTTTAAGAAAACCCTTAACAAGTGTTGTGCTTTAAAGCTACACTAGGCAAGATTTATGTAGAAATTCACCCATTTTATCAATCCTAACCCTAACCCATCTTATCAGAGTATCAAGAGTGTCCCATCCCCCCTAATTGAGACCCTGCAGATTCGCCCTATTTTCCCAAATTAAATTCTGGTGTCTGGTATGTACAAACCCCATAAGAGTATCTGTGATTAAAGGCGACAGGTCATTTCGTCAGCAGTTGGAGTGATAAAATGTGAAGCATGATTAAAAGGGCTGTACGTCCTCGTTGATGCTATGAATGGTGTGCACATGTAATATTATTTGTTTTTAGTTGAATGTATTTTCTTCCTTGAATTGAATTGTTGTCATTGCATTTTGTAATTTTGTTGAAAATGTGCTCTTCTGTATATCAAAGTGCAGCAGCCAAATACTGAGATATCTTTATATTAATGTTGTTAATACAATGATCGGGTTTGATCATCAGCTTTATTATTTTTCAGTTGACAGACACATTTTGAACTTGTTATTCCCCTCAGCTTCAGTGTTTGCCTTAGAAGCCCTTAATCAAACCAGTTAAACTTTTCTCTCTCTCTCTCCTGTGTTTCTGTCTACTTGCCTCTCTGTAGATGGACACAGAGGCCAGCGACCTACTGAACGAACTGCAAGTCAAGCTGAACAATGTGCTGGATGAGCTGAGCAGCACCTTTGGGAACAGGTAATCCCGACCCCCCCCCCACACACACACACACACACACACACACACACTCACTCACTCACACACACACTGCTTCTGCTGTGTTTACTTTCTCTCTTTCCAGTTTCCAGAGCCGTATCAATGACTGTATGAGGCAGATGGCCTCTCTGCTGTACCAGATCAAAGGAGCGGTCAACGCCAACAACAAAAACCAGGTGGAGGCCGACTCTGACAACATGCTCCGCCCACTCATGGACTTCCTGGATGGAAAGTGAGTGGATACCTCACTGTTTAACCTCAAAATTTTGAGGTTATATTACAGTTATATTTAGACATTTAGCTGACTCTTTAATCCAGTGCCAAAAAGTGTTGTCACGATACCAGAACTTAAACTTCGATACCAATACTAAGTTTGATATCTAAATATTTGATACTATGATGATACCAAGAATAAACATCACACAATGTGTCATCACACTTGAATTGGACAGCTTTGTAGCAATTTTTTTTTCAGTTATGTCTCCGTCTCTGTCGGCTCTGTAAGTACAATAGCTCCAAATTTTGCTCCAGGCAAAAGGTTTATCAAACAGTTTAGGTGAACTGAAATTAAGTTCCAGACTGTTTGACTCTGTTGTCATGTTTTCAACTGACTCTGACTTCTGCAATCCAGTGTCAAGAGACAGCCTGAGACTCCATCTATTCCAATTCTTCTGCTTCATGGTCTTCTTTGTCGTCTTCTTTGTCGTCTGCTACTTCTACTTCCTCTTTTTCTTCTTCTTCTTCCTAATCCAGTCCACATGTATACGCCCTCTGGAGGTGATTTCAGAACACATTTGGTGAAAGTACAATATTAAAGAAAAATACAGTTCTGTCTTCAATTCAGTCTTTCGCAAACACAATCTATTTTGGTCATTGTGACAACACTATCGCCAAATACAATTGCACAGAAGCATAATCTTAGATTTTTAGATCACTGACATTACAAGCAACCAATAGTAAGGATTACAAGGGTCAAAGAGACAGGATCCATAAAAAAAAATAATAATAATAATAATACTGTATTCCAGAAATAACCATGTATAATACAGAAGTGATTTTTTTTTCATGTCATTTTCATTACAATCAGATTAAATGTCTAGTGTGTGTTATTTCCAGCTGTGTTGAACCTATGTGCATATGTACGTGTGTGTGTGTGTGTGTGTGTGTGTGTGTGTGTGTGTGTGTGTGTGTGTGTGTGTGTTGCAGGCTGACGCTGTTTGCCACCGTATGTGAGAAGACTGTTTTGAAGCGCGTCCTCAAGGAGCTGTGGAGGATTGTGATGAGCAGCCTGGAGAAGACGATCGTCCTGCCGCAGGGCAACGACACGTTTGTAAGCTCAACCGCCTTTAAGTTTGAAGTTTTATTCAGCATATGCAGATATTACAAATTCATACAGATTTGAATTTGAATTTTACCATTGTATGATCTGTCAACAGTGGAGACACCCCAATATGTAAAACTCAGAATGACGAAAATCACAACAGGCTAATAAAAATACAAAGTAGATGATTAGATTTAATTCAACAAATTAAATTTGTATGGGACTCTACAAGTGGGTTTAAGAGTGTGTATCCCTCTGATGTGTGTATCAGACGAAGAAATATACAGTGTAAAATGAGGATGGGTTTCACTGCAAAACGCTATATATACATGTTTGGAAAAAATTGCTACCTGAAATTCATCAGTCAATATTTCAAAATCACATAGGATGTTATTGTTACTGTTTTGTCATCAAAGGTCTTAAGATGACTCATAACTTTAATAGCAGCCCATAATGTACTGCAAGAATAGGTGTCATTTTGGTATCTTGTTTTGGAAGTATTTAGGTGCAAAAAAGCAACTCTGTTCAAATTGCTATAGACAGTAATGTCTATACCTGTCTAAAACTAGAAGCTAATCTGAAAGAACAGCTTGAATGATGCTGCCATCTTGGCAGTGGAACAAGGAATACAACATCTACTTTCTCAGTAAATCTCTCTATCATTCTTCCATACATGAAGTGACCGTTAGTAAGAGTTCACTGCTTTCTTTTATCCAGGGAGCGCAGATCCTCTCCGCTGCCAAAGAACTGGGTCAGCTTTCCAAACTTAAGGTATTGTGATTGTGACCATCATAATGCCTTGATGTACTTTACACCATGTTAAAGTCCCAGTTTGTGTTTATTGTTATCAAACAATTAAGAACTAACAGAATTAGTCTTTCGTGATTCAGAGTCATTGTATTAATAAACTTGTCTAATTCTCATCTCTGTGGTTTTCTCTGCTGGTTTTCAATTTTAATCATTTGTTTGTGTAGGATCACATGGCAGGAGAGGCTAAAAGCCTGTCTCCCAAGCAGTGTGCTGTCATGGATGTGGCACTGGACACTATCAAGGTCAGTTTATACTGCGGTTTTGGTTTCATGAAGATGCGCGGTGGACGGGTCAAATTTGCTTCATCCACTATTCATCCATTATTCTGGCATCCTGCAACAGGTTACAGAAACAGGTTTGTGACTCCAAGTTTGCTGGTTTAAAACCCTGGACAGGCTAGGAGAGTTTGGCAAGTTAAAGTGGATTACAGCAACTCACTGCCTTTCATGCCATTACCCTTGAGCAAGGCACTTAACCCCCAAACACTCCAGTGGAGCTTCTCAGTGGCCAACAGTCGAGGTTTTTCTTGTTTCCGTGGGTTTTCTGGGCTGCTTCCAGAGTTTTGCTGCAAAAACAACACAAAAGCGAGTGTGATGTTTTGAAATACAGCCATTTAGGTTTTATTCAGTTATCAGCTAGACAGGTATTGAAAACACTCTAGCTTTTAATTAACATTGCCTTTTACCCTTTACAGTGTTTTTTCTGTTTTATTGTTTGCTTGTCATTTCATGAGTTGATCATTTATTAGTTATTTTCTTCTTTTAAATAGGAAACTGCTGCACACACATTTCAAAACATCCAAAGCAGATGAACTCAGTCAGCCTTATCTGGATAAATAAAAGTAATAAAAAAGAAAATCATCATTACATCCTGAATTACCTCCAAATGTTCCAGTGCAGCTGCTGTTAGCACATAAAAAAAATAAAGCCTCTGTTAATATTCTGTCTTACCATCTGCCTCCTCCTTTGCAGCAATACTTCCACGCAGGAGGCAACGGGCTAAAGAAGGCTTTCCTGGAGAAAAGTCCTGAGCTGTCGTCGCTCCGCCACGCTCTCTCCCTCTACACCCAGACCACCGACACACTCATTAAGACCTTCGTGACCACCCAACACGCACAAGGTAGTTCACACCACACTCTAATATACTTTTTTCTACATCTCTGGAGAGGATAGAAGAAAGGGTTTATATTTTCTCGTAGTAGACCAGTAGAGGGCACCAGAGAAGCTGTGTGCGTTTGAACACAACAGGCCTTTCACTGAATATTCTCTCTTTTACCTACATTGTGGGTTTGTGCCTGTATTTTCTGTACTTCAAAGTGTTGTTAATGGTGGAATTTGTTGACATGTTGTTGCTGTCTTCTCTTTATCTCTTGTGCTGCCTCTATGCCAGTGCACAATGGAAAGGGTATTAGGTTAACTCCCAATGAAAAAATACAGCCCAGCAGGGGTAGGTTTCCATTGAAATCATCTGCCAGCAACCCTCCCCGTCCCAACCTGCCCTCCCTTTGTGCATGTTGGTTGTGTCACTCTGTGCCACTGAGGTGGAAAGGTCGACCCCAGCCCAACCCCTCCGCCTCTTCCTAGTTTGACACCAAGCCTGTGTCCTCTTCTTATACCGGCTCTGCATTATGAATTATGAATGTTTTTTAGATTTTGAATGGGCCAAATGAAAGCTCACTGATGTATCTGACATGTGCATGCACTAGGCTCGGGGGTGGACAAGCCGATAGGTGAAGTCAACGTCCAGATTGACCTTCACACCCATCCTGGGAATGGAGAGCGCAAAGTTACCGCCAAAGGTCAGTTTGAGAATTCATAACATTCATAATGTGGCTAGAAATGTGGCTTGTTAAGCTGTGTGTCCTTTCCAGAGGTAGAAAGTAACTAAGTAGATTTACTCAAGTAGTAATTTTGAGGCACTTGGCATTTTACTTGAGTATTTCCATTTTGTGAGGCTTTCTACTTTTCCTCCACTACATTTCAGAGGGAAATCTTGTACTTTTTCCTCCACTACATTTATCTGACAGCTGGAGTTACTAGTTACTTTGCAGAATAAGGTTTTACATGCAAAACATACGATAAGCTCATAAAATATGTTGCATTGTTAGAGTTTAAACTCCCCAACAGTATATGGAGCAGTTAGACCGAAAACATTAAAATACTTCTTACAGGTAAATGCATCACTAATTTAACACTGAAAGAATGAGTACTTTTACTTTTGATACTTCTTATACTAATACTTCTATACGTTTACTTAAGTAAACTTTTGAATGAAGAACTTTTACTTTTAATGAAGTATTTTTCCATTATGGTATTGCTACTTTTACTTAAGTAAGTAAAGGATTTGAGGACTTTTTCCACCACTGGTTCTTTCTCATCTTAAAATCTGCCCACACCTTCCTCCTCCTCTGGGTGCGTGTGTGTTTATGTGTATGTGTGTTTGTGCATGTGTTATTGTAGTTGTGGGAGCCAATGATTTAAAATGGCAGACATCTGGAATGTTCCGGCCCTTTGTGGAGATCACCATGATCGGACCGCACCTCAGCGACAAGAAACGCAAATTCCAGACCAAGTCCAAGAACAACAGCTGGGCGCCCAAGTTCAATGAGACTTTCCATTTGTAAGCAGCTGTGCACCTTTTTACTTACAGTTAAAAAAAAAAGGCAGAATACTGAAAACGTGAACAAAATTGTAAAAACACAAGAATGTGCAGCGAACGGCATTATTGCAAGCAAAACTTTTTTTTTTACAATTTGTACACATGTTGGTCCATATAACCTCTAATGACTGTGCAGCAAATAGTTGATCTTTCTACTTTCATCTCCTTTTCATCTCTGTTTCTTAAAGTTGTTATTATTGTTACTATCTTTTATCATTATTAGTAATTTATTACTTCATGACTACATACCATATCTATTCACAGCACTCAATGCACTCTACTTTTAAAGCTGCACTAGGCAACTTTGCATATTTGCAGCTTAAAATGGCAGAAAGAGGTAACTGTTTGAAAAATTTGAGCTTCAGTACCCCAAAATCCTGTAATATGACATCATTTTCACCAATCTGGCCCCTCTGTGATCACTTTATACAAACGGATACTAAAGGAACGAGACAGGAAAAGATCTAACGTTGGTGAGTCCAACTTTCTCTGGACGGAGCGCTGCTCACTGCTGTTTAGGAGACAGTTTGGATTAGTTTTGATTTGTCATTTTCTGTGAGCAGAGAAGTGCACATACCCAAAGTTAAGAAGTTAATAAGAAGTTAATTTAGACAAATACGCCGAATCTACGGCATCTGATTAGAGATGGGACGCTCACCTCAGCCCCGCTTTGTGATTTAGGCCGATAAATTGGGTGTATTTTTACATAAAATCTTGCCTAGTGCAGCTTTAAGTTGATTCACTTGTTGTGTTATGTTTTCTAATCCCACCATGAGAACAGAGAACATGTTAAAACCTTGCTTGAGTTGAATGAGTGAACGCACAAACCTCCTCCTTCTCCTCCTCCTTCCACAGTGTGCTGGGCAACCAGGACGGCTTCGACTGCTACGAGCTGCAAGTGTGCGTGAAAGACTACTGCTTCGGCCGCGCCGACCGGGTGGTGGGCGTGGCCGTGATGCAGCTCAGAGACATCATGGAGAAGGCCAGCTGCGCCTGCTGGTGCCCGCTGGGCCAGCGCATCCACATGGACGACACGGGCCTCACCGCCATGCGGATCCTCTCCCAGCGCTCCAGCGACGAGGTGGCAAAGGAGTTCGTGAGGCTGAAGTCGGAGACGCGCTCGGCCGAGGAGGGAAGATGAGGAGGAGAGGAAGAGAGAGAGAGAGAGAGAGAGGATGGACGGCCTCCTGCTGGAACACGAAGAGAGTGATTTTATCTGTCAGTCTTGTCAATAAGCAGGGAATTGTTTTCCATGTGGACGCTTTCTTAGACCTTCGCTGTGTCTTAGCTGCTGTCGACTGTTCGGTCACGCTCACACACTCACTTCCCGCTCACGTTCCTCAGACACTCTCACGTTATTTCACTCCGCCACGTTAAGACACCGGCTCACTCACCGGCCGCTCCGATCGGCGGTGAACGCTTACTCAACCTTTTCACCTCTCACCCGTCCGACACGGCGGGCGAACGCCACAGCCTCGAGGGAACAGAGGACGCCACGAGTTCCCACACCTTCCTTCCCTTGTGTTTTTGTGCAATATACCCCTGTCGACCCGCCCCCTCTACCTGTGGCCATGTGTTTGATGCCTTACACTCTGCAAACTGTGAATGTGTGAAGTACACGGACAGTCTTCTTGAATGCTGTTTTGCTTTTTTTTTCTCTAGCTCCGCTGTGGTTTGTCCCATTTTTCCAATAGTCAATGTGAAACTGTTTTTGTTCATCTCACGCAGGAATGAATGATTGGATAGAAAGCAGGTAGTCCTAGTATGCAAGGCCTTGAGTTCTGCAGCCTGTCAGTAATGCTGAATATAGTGAGAGCGGAGATACTGAAAATATGTTTCACTGGTTTCTCCGATAGCAAAATTCATCTCGTCCGATCAGTGCTTTGAGGCAAGGTGCTTAAAGTAATGCTGAGCTTTGGCAGTGCCTTGGGTTGTGTATCTTCCTCCATGATAAAACCCCAAAATCAGTGATTCTGTTATCTGTTGCTCCGGTAGAGGAGATTGGAGAATTTTGTTTTTTTCTCTCTCCATTCACTGCCATTGAATGGAGAAAGAGTCTGAAAATCGCGCTTCTAGCACATAAACGAACGCCAACAAAGCATATTCTGACAATATGTATTAAAAAAAACTAGTCATGCTACTGAATTGTGGTTAAGTGAATCGCTTTTCTTCACGTTTATTAAACCTTTCAACCTTTCAAATCTTTGTAACACCGAAATCCGGTCAGAGGAAACTTATGTCGATGGAATAAAGAAAATAATATGTTTACCAATAATTGTAAATAGGCAAAAAAAAGTGAGAGACTTGTTTTTTTATATATTGGCAGAATCTGCTTTGTCAAAGTCCTGTCTCCCACCTTTTTTCACCTATTCGTGATTCACCACAATTCTGCAACATGACTTGTTTTTTTATATATTGTCAGAATCTGCTTTGTTCGTGTTCGTTTATGTGCTAGAAGTGTGATTTTCAGACCTGTTCCTCCACACAATGGCAGTGATTGGAGAGTCTCTACCGGAGCAGCAGATAACAGAGAATCGCTGATTTTGGGGTTATATCATGTCCAGGAAGCTACGCAACCCAAGCTACTACCAAAGTTCAGCATCACTTTAAAGAAACACCCCTTAATTTAAAGGACTGATCAGTTAGATGTGTGTGCCTTGCCATGTAAGGTTTCTGCTCTTCACAGTGAGAATGGTCATTCCCATTCCTACAGTTTTTCCCAAGGCCTTCCCAAGGAAAAACAACAAGTAGATGATCAGGGTGTCGCCTCAGTGCTGAAAACAGCAGTGATATGAATCGCATGTAAACTGTCAGCAGACCAAAACCACATTAAAAAGCAGCCATTCAGTTGTCTGGTGGAGGGGAATCCTGTCTTGGCCATACTTTGTTCAGAGATTAAACTCTGTCAACACCTTTTGGCTGATGTGGCCTAACCATGATGATGTAGCCATGTTATTTAACTTTTTTTTATACATATTTATTTTATCTGTACTTGTCTAATGTTGTTTACTGTTGGAAACGGACTTGTTTGCCAGAACAGTATATATATATATATTTGAGTATTTGCACAGCGGCTGGTTTGAATGAGTTGTTTCTGCAGTGTTTCGCTCCAAGATGAGATATCCATCCTTTGAAACACAGATGATACCTGCTGTTATGAAATGAATAGCACAGTTGGTAACTTGTGTCCTCGACTGACAAAGTGATGACTCTCTTTTAGACTTGCTCTTCTACAGTTTAAAGATATTGAATGCTGAACTTCAGGTAAAGACGAGCTCTTCAATTTGCTGAATCAACGATGAGTGTAGAAATTTATACTTGTGGTTTACATATATTTTCCTGCTCTGTTTTCTTCTGCTCTGTTCCTCTGAGTGGCCTTACTTTGGTGGAAAAAACAAATGTGTGTGTATCATTTTAACCTTTTTTTTTTTTTAAATCTGTGTATTCCCTTTGTCTCTCAGCAATGAGGATCGGTCACTTCGCCCACAATGATGTCAAATACACTTTCCAAGTGATGTTCCTTATTGTTATTTTGTACTTTTTATCTTAACTGATACTGAAAGTTTGCTAACTTTAAGTCGAGGCTGGGTTTTCTTTGTCGTCTGTGTTTGTGTTACGTTTCATCCGATGTAAGACTTTTCCCCCCTATTCCTTTTCGATAGTTTGAAATGACGTCAATCACTGTGCTGTGAGATCTGTTTTCAGTTTTGTGCACAGGAGTGATATTCAGTGCCAGTGAACTCTTTCATAACCGATGGGGAAGTTTTGAAATGTCACTCCTGAGGAAGACATTGACATTGCTATGAAAAAAACCCCACATTTTTAAATAGTTCTCACTAAGTCGAAACCACAAAATCAAACTCTTAAAATGACTCTTCTTACAGTACATTAACCCTTTGTGAATAATTTATATCATAGTGTTTCTTCAGGTCAAATGTTTTGGCCGTTCTGTAATATACATGTTCCTCGTGCCAAGTTGCAAGTGTTCACTTTTGATCTTTTTTTTTTTGGTTTTGTTTTTTTATTGCATCTTTTCTAATCTTGTGAACCCTTGCACTCTCACTGAATCACTACAGTAGTTTAGCACGTATGGTATATCAGTCAAAGTAACTGCATTTTTTGTGGTGTTTTCTTTGTATTATCGCCACTCACAAATGGTATTGATCATTAAAATGTAAACATTCCAATTAATGAATTTTGTATAAAGTATTTGAGAAGTATCTATCAATGTGTGTGTCTATTTTATTTTTTTTTCCCAGTAGGTTATGATATATTAACGGTGGATGAACACAGATTTCTTGATACAAAATGGGACTGGCGATTCATTTTCCATTGATAAAATAATTTCCTGCGATAAACCCACAGCAGGCAATTTCTGTCTGTCCATCTGCTGTCAACATTATTAATCTTATTTATCTTCCATATCAATCAGTAATGTGTTTCAACTCAAGAACCTGTTCATTTCGGAGTGTTAAATGCAAAATCACTGTCAAACTAATCTTTTATGTGCCATGATTTTATTACTTTTAATAGTTTAGATGATTACAGAGACTTGGCTTACTCTATGAGATTCTGCTCCTTCAACTGAAGCAACTCGTCCAGATTTTACTCATCCTCACCAGCTGTGGTAAATCCACCTAATTTGGATATCTGTTGTGTAATAAATGGCAGTAAGCCCCCCAGCTGAATAATCTGTTCATTCAACAATTTTTTGAACTGTTGTCTCATTTTATGCCCAAATATGACTATATAGGTGAATTTAACATCCACATTAAATCCACATTTAAAGATTTTATGAATCTTATTTAATCTTGTTCAAACTGCCCATGTGCCTAAACATCTTCAGAGACACATGCTTGACTTAATGTTGTCTTCTGGTATTATCCTAAATACTGTTGACACTAAGGATATCTCTGTCTGACCACAATTACCTCACCTCACCTCAAACCAAGACGCACCTGTCTGTTCTCGTGTTTTTAACTCATTAAGTTGTCAGAGGTTTTTATGGCAGCTGTTATACTGTTAACTGCTGCAGAATTGCAATCCGACACATTATATACCTGACAGACTATTCTTGGCTTTCTTGCTCCTTATGAGAAAAAGAAGTCTAAAGTACTGCTTTAGCTCCATGAGAACACTAATAGGGTGGTAATCTGTGAAATCCTTGTTTTATTTAAATCTATTTTGCTGACATCTTTGTTGCTCAGCGCTCACTGCTGTGGTGTTTCTGCACTGCACTTCGAGAGATCACCTGTCAATCAAACAGTGTGGGCGGGGCTTGGATTTTCTGTTGCTGTAGTTTGAGTTTCTCTTAGTTTGAGCCATGGTGGCTATCGCTGCTCATGCTAACTACCCAGTTCTTCTTCTTCTGTTTATTCAAACAAACCAGAAACATAAGACACAACACTTCCCGTGTGGCAGAGGAGTTTTAGCAAAATACGCTCCAGCAGGTGAATCAAGACCCGACATGAAGTTAGTGTGCATTATCCTGTTTATTGCATTGTTACTTACTGAAGACAATCAGTTGGTATGAAATACTGATTTTAAATTTTATTACAAGCAAAAGTAACATACAAGCTTCTAGCAAAACAGACAGTCATGTATATGATATATTTATATGATAAATGCTGCAGATTATTATGTTAAAAAGAGAGAGCAGGAGAGCTGAATAACAATAGAAGGCAACAAGTACATCTAGAAATCTCATTAGAAAATATCCAAAGGCAGTTAAAGATGCTAGAGCAGCTGTCTTTAGTGATCTTTTATCATGGAATTGCCATAATCCAGTGTTGTTGTTTTTTTCCAATGTAAGCCACCAGAGACTTGTGAAGAGTTTTTAAAGGTGCACTAACGTTGCTATTGTGTTTCTCAGCAAAAACTATAATATTTCTGCAGGGGGTTTAATAGAGTTGTTGATCAATACCAATGACTCAGTGATTACTTTTCCATGTGCTGAAAATTGTGGCTTTCAAAACTCACTTTTCAAAACACGCACACGGCCACACTCTCTCTCTCTCTCTCTCACACACACACACACACACACACACACACACACCACCACTACTCAGATTTTCAGTTGCTCAAAGATGGAGGACAATGCAACAGGCCAGCAACCAGAATTGCAAGATATTTCATAGAGGTCAATTAAAAAATAGCTTACTAAATTCCCCTTTAACTTTTTTTTTTACCACAAAAGTTGATCCCATCAGGCTTCAGATCCCCCTGATCAGGTCATATCTGTTAAAAGGGGATATTTTTTTTTATAGTTTTGAGCTGTTTTGAACCCATCAGAAACTCATATGGAGTCCAGCACTTGCCACTTGATGTTGATCCAACAAAATTCCTGAAAGAGGTCTTTGACACAGTCGGTACACAGTATTTTATGGATAATCAATAACTCTCTGGCAACTGGTATTTCCCCTTCTGTTGTTAAACATGCAGTGGTGTAACCCCTCCTTAAAGGTGCCACACTATGTGTAACATTTTAACATTTAAAATCATTACCACATTAATTTTTAGACATTAATATAATTAAACCAGACCGTTACTGAGAAGCCTGTCAGCCTCTATCAGCCTCTAGTCTGCATTCTCCATTGTTTCTCCACCTGAGGAATTATATTAACTATGTGGAGGAGAGAAACAAAAACAATAAAGAAAAAGTGTTTTCTAGGGAGTTCATGACATCAGTAACACTTTACAGTAAGGGTACACTAAGTTAAGGGTTAGTTAATGCTTAATAAGGGAAGTTAATGCTTAATGAACATTAACTAACCCTTAATTAACAGTTAATTAATGTGTAATTTACTAATGGCGTTCATGTTAACTAAGGTACTAATTTATACATTATTTAATAGTTTATAAAGATGACTATTAAATAATGTATAAATTAATACCTTAGTTAACATGAACACCATTAGTAAATGATTACCAGACACATTAGTTAACTGTTAATTGTACCCTTATTGTAAAGTGTTACCATGACATCACTCCATACTTCCTTAAACTGGGACTTATTTTTCTCTTTTGCGATGCTTTTTTTTTTTTCAATTTTAAATAATTCCAGATTGTACATTTCCAAAGATGAAAATGTGGAGCAGCATTTGTCTTCCAATTTTGTTAACTTATTTTCCTCATAATAAGAGTAAAAAACTAACCCCATCCCTTTTTTTAATTTCATTTCCTTTTTCTTTCTTTTTTTAAATATGAAATTATATGACATTCCCATTTTATTATTAACTCTTCTTACTATTAACTTAATTTTATGTATTAAATGTTCTCTTCCATCTCTCTCTTTTGTAAATTGTGATCAGTGTCTGTTAGTTTGGTATTGTTCATCTGTATACTCTCTATTATGTAAATTAGGTCAGAAAAATCTATTCAAATATAAATTAAAAATATATATATATTATATTGCAATTGAAATGTTAAGATTATTGTAAATAAGTTCAAGAAAAAGTGTGCTTGAGTAGTTCCGTGGGTCAATCGTCATTACAAATAAAGTATTTTAATAACTGATTGAACATATTAGGTGAAAAAATTTTATGAGGTTTAACAAGTTTGAGTAGTTTGTGCTTGTTTCGAATAGCATGGTGTTACTATTTTATCTAGAATTCTGTGCTATTTTCTTATATTTTACTTTGTATTTTTTGTAAAAGATGTTATGTATTATTCTGATGTATCAAACATTTGTCTATGAGGAGTTATTTATTGTTTGCATTGATTGTAACTGTGCTGATCGTCCTTTAATCATGTGGAATGAGGGCCAGTTTAGTTGATGTTTTGATGAGGCAGGCCTAACTAAGTTTTGTACATTGGTTGTTCAAGGTTGTGGTTGTGGAGAATTATTATTTTAAAGGGGCGATAAGTCCAATTTTTAAGTCGAGTCCACTTTATTTAGCGCTTTAACACAAAACAGGTTTGTTCCAAAGTGCTTTACAGTGCCTGCACTTGTTAAAAGTGCTGTACAGAACAAAAACAGGGAAGAATGCAGACAAAGCATATTACGCGCACATGCACATACATACACACACATACACACACATGAAAGGATTTTATTGCCTCGGTAAATTCATTTTGTTGATGATATTCGCCTTTATTTTATTGTTAAGGCAGTTTGTAAACTCTGATTTTAAAAAGAGCTATACGGATAAAGTTTACTATTTTTCTCACTGGTTTGAGTTTCAGATTTGTAGTATCTGCCTCAGCAAAGCCTTGGTGCTACATTACACTTCTTGGCTATTCCTCATCTATCTAATAACAATAGTGATTAGACAAATGAGTGTGTGCTTATCGACTGTGTGCTCACGACAACAGGAGTGCATATCTGTGATAATACCTGAGCTGTGTGTCCATCAGTCTGTCTTGTTAATGTCATATTTTCACTGGTGTGAAAGTATTTGTAATGTGAAGAGGAAACAGAGCAACACAAAATATTGATTTATTTATGAGAAATAAAAAAAATCTTTATGAGTTGCTTCCTGAGGACAGATTATAATTCCACTTAAACTGAGATATAGCTGCAGCAGATAGATACCCCCCCCCCCCACACACACACACACACACACACACACACACACATGTGCATTTAAATTTGTGTTGGATGGCTAATTGGCCTTAATCATAAGAAAACCTTGCCATATTATTGCACCACAATTTGAAAATTGAATCCAAAGATGTCAAAGTGATGTTTTCTGGTGACTCTTATTTAATAATCAGAGTTATTTCATATCACAACTATGCAGTTATGAAATACAAAATGCTATTTTATAAATCCTAGGAATGCTCTTACTACTTATACATACTTTTCCATTCAGTTGTCAGGAAATGGCTGCATATTGTTCGCTTAACAGTGTTTCTTGTACACCAGTTGAGCTCGGATGCCACGGTTTATTGGTGCTACATCTTCTCAGAGAGAACTGTCCAGTCTATTTGACCACTTGAAAACATTGCGTGTGTGTGTGTGCGGGCGCATGCAGGTTGGCATTTATGCCTGTGGGCTTCCAGGCATGTGGTTACACACATGCCTGCACACACACACACACACACACACACACACACACACACAGTAACTCATTTAGCCAGTGGTTCATGCTGAGGTCCCCTGGACTACACAGCACTCCTTTGTGCTCTGCCTCAGGTATTAAATTCCATTTCTGAAAGCGGCCAGATTTGCATATCAGTCCTGCAGTCACAATATTCACAACTGTCATAACAACTCACCTTTACCAAGTCAATAATAACTTGTTTGTTCTTTGAAAACGCAACAAATTTTAGACTATTCTCGCACTGATGAAAGATGGAAAATGGAAACATGATCAAAGGAACTGATATTGAAAATGGAGAGAAAGGTGAGTGTGTTTTCCTCAGCTTGCGTCTGAGCATGTGCACCCATCCCATCCCAGGGTGTGTGACATACCTGAAATCCTCTGACCTCCCAGATCACAGCCCTATTGTTCGCCCTGATTGGCTGGAGCCGTTCCCCTGTGTCGTTGTTTTACTGCCCGTGTCCCGTCTCGCCATCCAGGTCCAAAGATCGCTGCTGTGTTTGCTCAAGCCCTGCACAAGCTGTTAGACAGAGAGGGGGGGGGATCCCGGCTCTTCCTGTATGAACCTGAAACCTCTCCACCGCCGCACCGCTCCACCTGTCGTCCATCCCGCGTGTCTTTCATCCACCTGGAGGCCCCCGGTCGAACCCCTCCACTGTCCCGGACCGGGTCTGCTGCTCGAGTGCCGCCTGGAGTTACTTTATCTGAGAAGGAGGGAGGGTGCGGACAGAGAGTGAGAGCAGGGTGCTTTAGGAGTTGTAGTTCCTTCCCTTTCTCTTTTTTTTTGGTTTTTTTCCTGTTCCTGTGTATATACTGTATGTGTGGCCGTGTGCATGTGTGTGTGTGTGTGGGTGTGTGTGCGCGGAACCCAAAGGACTCAGGAAATCACATTTTTGTTTGAGGTATGTGACTGATTTCATTTGCTTTTACACAGTGGGGAAATATGGGATTTCCGGCACTTTTTGCGCAGTCAGATCATGCAATGGGGCTGATGTTTTCAACTCTTTGAAATGTGAGATATATTTGAAATTCATGACCAATCACAGTTAGAGGCCTGTAGTGGCTCAATCACCCGGTTCACAATAACTCGAGGGAAACATGGCCATGCCTTTCAGTTGGAGCTGGGTTGGGTTTGACTGACTTGTATACCAGTACAAGTCGGGATACTGCTGCTAACAGAGTCATGTTGTTGTGGTGAAAAAGACTCATTTCTTCTCGTCTGAGTAGGACACATGCAGTGACAAAATAAGTATTTTGACTGATGATGAAACAAGGAAATATATGGAAATGGTTGCTTTTTATTATGTACGGTGTTTCCCCTATATATTATGCAGGAAATAGACAAGGATCAGCCACTGCTGTTTGATTTTTTTTCATTTTTATAACTATTTTATCTGTATTGATTTCATTGGAGAGTTTCCACGTTCTCCAAGTTCTAAGTGCTATTCCACCATACCAAGATGTATAGGAAAAACACAAACATATGACGGGAAATCCTGCTTTGATGCTTTGATTTTGAGTTTCTCTTACGTATTCAAAGTCTTTATGTAGATTCTACTTTGGTTTTGGGCGCAATTAAGACTTGGGGATCAGATAAGAAAGAGATAAGGGGAAATGTGAGTGTAGACTGGAGACTTCGCGAAGCCAAAATAAAAAAAAGTCTAATGTTCAGGGTCATTGCTATCTTACTCATTATGGTTATGGATCTGCTGTGTTTTACTCTGGTACAAAGGGTTGAGAAGGGAGCGGCCTGGTGTCTTAACAGCTCTGCTCTACTAGAACAGATAAAGTCTAAAAGCCTCTGATAGGCTAAACAAGGATTTATTTTGATTCATTTTGATCTTCCTTTGGATGTGATGCATAACTGATATGTAGGCTTATGCAAATGTTACATTACTTCAAAATATGTAAACAAATGCACAATAATATTCCTTCACTTTCTTTTTTCTCATGGTTATGAGAGTAAACCAGTTTCTTTGTTCAGCTTGATATTAGGAAGCACAGTATATCTCAGTAGTAGTAGTAGTAGTAGTAGGCCTAGTAGTAGAAAACTTTATTATCCCTCAAAGGGAAATCAAAGGGAATCAATGAAAGACACAATATACTGTACAGACGATACATAAGACATGAAACAGTGGAAGTGAGAGAGAAGTAGTAGGAAAATTATTCTCACCGAAAAGTTTAATGACGGTCACCAGGATCATTATATTCACCAATCGCAACACAATCTGAACCGGGGTGTGACCAGTCCAACTTGTCACTGATTTGACTTTGCCTTTACTGGAGTGTATAAAACACTAGAGCCACCTCCCTAATATTGAATCAAACAGATTTGTGCCATCTCCAGGCTTAAAAATCCTTCTTCAGTCTGTCTCCTGTCCCTCATCTGCATCTCCCCTTCATCGCTGAAGTGGATTTAATCGGTGAAATCAATAAGCGATTATAGTTTTCCCCCTGGATTCATGTGGTCAGTCTGTTTTCAGCAGGTATTCCTAATATTTTGTGCACTCATAAATAGGAGATATGTCATGTTGTTGGTAAAAGGGCAAGTCTACTTCCTCTGCTAATGCCCAGATATTTAAATCGACTCTAAACACTGAAGCACACCTGTATGTGGTTCCATAAATAAACTGGTTCCCCTCACTCTGCCACAGTTTCCCCTTTCAACTGCTGTCCTGCTTTAGTCTGTCAAACAGTTAATTTAATGCTTCTGTGGCTCTACGTTACGCCGTAATATCTACTCAACCCTGCTCTTTTTCTAGGTGTAAAATATGGAAAAACTGAGCTAAAGATGGGATCGCTATTGTCATACTTTAGCCAACTGTGTGGGAAACAGGAAGGACAAGGTGAGACCCCGGGCGTCCAGACTTTATATTGAATGTTGAGTGTATAAATGGATGTAGTGTGTCTTAGTATGTCTTGCACTGTCCCTTTACCATATACCATCCTTTTATTTTTATTTTTATTTGTATCTATTAATTTATTTTTATGTCTTTTATCGTGTTATATTTCTCTGTAAAGCACTTCAAACTCTGTTTTCGAAAAGTGCTGTATAAATAAAGTTTATTATTATTATCATTATTATATTATTATTAGGCCCTCTTGGTCCTGCTGGTAACACAAAAAATCTTTACTGAGTTACTGAGGAACAAACAAGGAATAAATCAGGAACAAACTGCTAGTTAACGAATAGTTAACAAGTACTATACAGTAAATAATGATAAGTTACTTAACATCAGACTGTTAGATACCATGTTAATGAACCAGTATCTCATGATTAGTACCTGGATATCTATAAATCCACATAATGACCTCTTACTTAATGAATCGTTCCTGATTAGCTCTGAATAAGGTGCTAAATGGCATGTAAACAATAACAAATCATTACTTCATTATTTCCTCCATATTAGTTCATATTTTTGTGTCCCCCTCAAGTAACCTGGTGCATCATACTGAGTGGTTACTGGTAATGCATCATTACTTCATGATTACCTTTCCATTAGTTACCATTTAGGTTAGGGTGATGCACTACTTTACTTGAGGGGGCACAAAAAATGTAACCAATGGAAAGGTAAAGATCCTTATTTGTTCCTTGGTCAGGATTTGTGTACCGTATTGTAAAGTGTTACCCTTGTCCTTAATCATGTTCGTCAATATGTAGGCTACCTTGTAGTTGGTCAAAATGTAACTGCGCCAATATCTTTCCAAATTTTTGCACATCAATTAAAGTGACACTGATTGCGACACATTCATCCTCATGCTGTAACATATCTGTCCCTCTGCTCTGAATCTTACTGTTTCTTCTGTATTGACTCCCACAGAGGAGGAGAGACACCTGCACGCTAATAACAGACCCTTCAACCTGTCCTACCGCTACGCTGTAAGTACAACAACAAACAAACAAGTTTTTCTGTGTGTATTTGTAATGGAAAACAGAGACAGGAGAATCACTTTTTTGTTGTTTTTCCTCATAATTCTTAATCCCTTGTAGTTAGAAATAGTAAAAGTGTGGCAGGTTGTCCACTTGTGTCCCTGATGGTCCTTGAAAACTGAATTCCCCTCAAGACAGTAAACAGTGTTGTATCCTATTGGAACAGTATACTGTATGTATGATTGATCAGTGCTTGTCATATTGATCTATCTCCCTCCTCTGCTTCAGAACAATGCCATCAAGACCTCCAAATACAACATTTTCACCTTCCTGCCGCTCAACCTCTTTGAGCAGTTCCAGCGGCTGGCCAACGCCTACTTCCTCTTCCTCTTCGTCCTTCAGGTAGATATTTTCTTCTGCCTTACCTTCTCTAATGCCGCCATGTTTGTCTACACTCATGTTGTCGCCTGGGGTGTTCGCCTTTGTGCACCTGCAGTATCCAGTTGGGGAGTTTTTACTGATAATCATTTGAAGACACGTGTGATAATGATCGAATGTGATGGCGTGTCATGATAGCAGCTAGATAACGTTGTATGTTATCTTTGATACCGTTGGGCTTAGAGTAGATAAGTAAACACACACCTACAGTAGACCTCATATATGCAGTGTGTACAATTTAATATACCACAGTTGTTTCCAACCATGCATTGTGATTGGATGAGATGTGTTCAATTCAATTCAAATCAGTTTAATTCAATTCAATTCAACTTTCTTTATCCCACATGGGGCAATTTAAAGGCCACAATTAAAAGGTAAAAACAACATTAAAAACGAGACATAGAATACACAAATCACATAACAAAAAGAGACAAGACAGGACAGATTACCAGATTAGCAGTTGTCCATTTTGCATATTTGTGCTATTAAAGTGCAGGGTGACGGCAGAGGTTTACAATTATCCAGAGTTAGAAACCTCATGATTCCTACTCTTTAAATTATATTAATTTCACCATTATTTAACCAGGAAAGCCTCACTGAAATACAAGATCTGGCCAAGAAAAGCAGCATCAGTGACAGACATAAAGGTTACAGACGCACAACATAAAACAATATAAGCATAAAAACTTCAAATAAAAATAACACAGTGTTAAATTTAAAGCGAGATTACAAGTGTTACCAAATATGTCCGAGCTGGCTTTATGGTATCATGACAGTCACCTTCTCCACTGTGTTCTGCATCTTGTTCAACATCTAGCATCTGTTGCACATGATGTGAATGACTGTGACTAAAAAGGCCTCTGTACTGCAAGACATGATTGTGTTGCTCATTTTGTTGCTACAACTGTCAGACAGGAGTTACCATTATGT
Organism: Centroberyx gerrardi; assembly: GCF_048128805.1. Classification (NCBI taxonomy): domain Eukaryota; kingdom Metazoa; phylum Chordata; class Actinopteri; order Beryciformes; family Berycidae; genus Centroberyx; species Centroberyx gerrardi. The sequence continues at coordinate 7,403,524 of NC_135998.1, read as the reverse complement.
ATATCTATAAATAACCTTCACATGTTTGAATGGTACTTTACTCGTATGTATTTGTTGTCAGTGAAGAACACAGAGCATTTTCTATTCTTGAAGTAGAGTGACTTTTAGATTTATTTTTTTGCAATAATCCTTTTCACACCAACACGTAGCTGCAAATATCAGAGGTCATGGGTTTGGAAACTGATTGTTCTGATGTGGCAGCACTGGACGCTTTTGCAGATTTTGTGTTGGAAGCCGTCATATTACAGTTTTATTTAACTACTGTCCAAACAAGAAGGAAAAATCTGTTCAGTCCCCCCGACAGTAATAGCTGATGGAGACGATGCTTTTTGTTTTCTTAAATGTCCTTTGACCCTGTTTAGTCTCTAGAATATGTGATTCATGTGTATAATTTCATCCAATGGATGCAAATGAGGCATTTCAAAAATATGTGTGTGTGTGTGTGTGTGTGTGTTCTGTTGACAGTTAATCCCAGCCATCTCCTCTCTCTCCTGGTTCACCACGGCTGTCCCTCTGCTCTTGGTTCTCTCTATAACCGCAGTCAAGGATGCCAGCGATGATATAGTAAGTTTAAAACACAGCTAAATGGATAAGATACAGTTTGTAAAGTCAAAATAGTTAAAGTGGAACCCAATTTTAATATTCACATATGTCATTGTTCATGCCTACTGACTAGGCCAGCCCAGCCAACATTAAATATTGATGATTATGATGATTATGATGAACATTAAGCAGGAAACAAGGGAATTAAGAGCAAACCTGTAATTTTTTACATTTTTTTTTACAGACAATTTTTTAACAATTACAGAGATAGAAATGAACGAAAAACTCCATACAAGGATACGACAAGAAAAGACAAATAAACAAGGGGGGAACAAAAAAAAAATCAGTTGAATAATGATTAGACACAAATCCTTATATTATGTTATTCCTCATGATCTAATCGTCAATTCATCATTATTTTCAGTCTAGACTTAATTTTTTCAACATTTAAATTTGTTTTTGTTCCTGTAATTTCATCCAAATGTAAAATCTAAAACAAGTGCCATGTTTTGTCTCTCTCCTTTGTCCTGTCTCAACTGTGCAGAACAGGCACAAAAGCGACAAGCAGGTGAATAACCGCCGGGTGGATGTCCTCATCGATGGAGAGTGAGTCTTTTTTCCTCCAGTGTGATTGAAGATGTGGCATACTGAATACAACTATAAATTAAACTATGCTATGTTATGTTATGCTATGCTATGCTATGTTATGCTAAGCTAAACTATGCTATCCTATGCTATGTTATGCTTTGTTAAGCTATGCTATGTTATGCTATGCTATGCTATGCTATGTTATGCTTTGTTAAGCTATGCTATGTTATGCTATGCTATGCTATGCTATTCTATGCTATGCTATGTTATGCTTTGTTAAGCTATGCTATGTTATGTTATGTTATGCTATACTATGCTATGCTATGCTATGTTATGCTATGTTGCACTGGGTGGCGTCATGTTGTACTTTGCTAAGCTGTTTCATGTGTTTTATGTATTTCTGTTTCCACCAGACTGAGAAGTGAAAAATGGATGAATGTTCAAGTCGGAGACATCATCAAACTGGAGAACAATCAATTTGTCACAGTAAGAATGGAGATTTGTTTCTTATCGTGTCAATTAAGTTTTTGGGAGTGATCTATATGTATCATGGCATCTTATATGTATATTGCTGTGCAGTATATTGATTTTAATGCTTTTTAATGATAAAAAACAACAACACTGAGTCCAACTGAGTCCAAGTTCCCATAGGTGACAATAAAGTTTATCTCATCTTATCATATATAGTTTCTACATAGCGCAGGTCATTGCTACATCATCTCCCAATGTGTCAAATATTTTCAATTCTCATCATACTTTCATTTTTTTAGGCGGACCTTCTGTTGTTGTCCAGCAGTGAGCCTCTCAATCTGATCTACATAGAAACAGCTGAATTAGATGGGTATGTATATCTGGTCTAGTTAATTAGATGGGTAAATATATCTGGTCTGCTTAATTAGATGGGTATGTATATCTACTGTACATAATTAATTGGGTATGTATTTCTAGCCTGCTTAATTAGATGGGTAATAAATTTGACCAACAACATATATCTGGCTTAAGTGTATATGTGCATACCCAAGTGTTTTCATAGCCAAGCATTCATGCAGATTCCCGCGTGTGTGTGTGTGTGTGTGTGTGTGTGTCTGCATGCCTGATGGGTAATGTCTCACACTGTCTTGTATTTCCCTTCAGTTGCATCCTTCTCATGTCCTCTTGTTCTCCCCCAGTGAAACCAATCTGAAGGTGAAACAGGCGCTGACTGTAACTGGAGAGATGGGTGACAGCATCGAGGCTCTGGCTGGCTTCAATGGTGAGAGAGTGAAAGAAAGTGGCTGCTATATCATTAAGGAGATACCCTGAGTTTTCATGTAATCTGTTCATTTTCTCCACCAGCCACCATTTTGGGAAAAAAAAAAGTTTTCATTTACATTTATATTTAATTTTTGGTCTAGATATTGCGACTTATTTACCTATTTCATTTCTGTTGTATTTACCTGTTTTACTGCAGATTTCAGTTTTAGCTACAAACATTTATTGGAAGCAGAAATAATCTGATTGGTTGATTTAAACCTCAGTGGGCGGAGCCAAGAACTACAGTTTTTTCTGGCTAAGTAACATTAGACTGAAGACCAGTGAAAAAGAAAATATGTAAGAGAGGAGGAAGCTAGTATTTTGACGCCTAGCGCTCTGCTACTACCTACAAAAAGTTATCTAGGTTAGCTAGTTAGCTAGCTGACCTTCCAAGTTCAAACTAGCCATACTAACCTATAGCTATCTAGGTGAGCTAGTTAGCTAGCTGCTGACCTTCCAACATCATGAATGCCATGATCATGGATGAATAAAAAAAAGTTATTGCCATTTTCTTTGCCAATCAGGTGGCTCTTTGGCTCCGCCCCTTGAGGTTTAACTCAACCAATCAGGCGAGTGACAGTCACACCTGGACCTGGATTTTTATGCCTGAACATATCAAAAGTATGATTTTCCCATAGACACCTTAGTTTTTCCTAAACTGTTGAATTATTTTTTACTGTTTCACTGACACCGGACCTATCTGTGTCCCAGGTGAGGTGCGCTGTGAGCCTCCCAACAACCGCCTGGACAAATTCAAAGGAACCCTGACTGTGAACGGACAAACCCACTCACTGGACAACGACAAGGTGCTGCTGAGAGGCTGCACCCTGAGGAACACCGAGTGGTGCTTCGGCCTGGTCGTCTTTGGAGGTAAACTCACTGTGTGGTGAATGGAAATGCTTGTAATCAATATTATCAATTATTATTATATTAAAGCAACTGGCTACTAGCTACTAGCTTCTAGTAATTCTGTTACCCACTTACCCAACCTGTATTCAATTAGCCTCTCATATGCTAACTTTGGACTTTTGATTGATAAGAAATTATTGTTTAGTGAAATTCTGAATGCACCAGCCTATTCAGCTGGTTAAAGGGAAAACCCATCCTAAAACACTAAGACTTAAAAAAACAGCCATTGGAAATATAACTTGCATTTCGGAGTCCATTTTGTTGTTGTTTCGTTGTTATTCCCGCTGATAACTGGCCAAACATAGACAACGTGACCTCAAGTTGAGATATTTCCAGCAGCTACACTGGAGTTGGATAGCAGAAAATGTTCCACCATCTAAAACATTAGCCTGGTAAGACCATCCTGATCACGTGACCTCACATTCTGTTTCGCTCCACGGATCAGTCTGGACTTCTAGCCGCCCACATCGATTTCAGTGGGCGGGAGTACTTGCCTTGACAGACAAACTCCTTCAGCCAATCAGCGAATCCAAATTCAAATCCAGTCGGAAGAATGGCGAAAACGTCTTTTCCGCCGAGAAACTCCGCTAGTGCATACTCTTGTTCTTGTTTAATTGTTGTTATTGAGTCTATTTCTGCAATAACTGCACTTATGGCTGTGTTTACTCTACTAACGTTAACGTTACCGCTCGTTGCTTCGGGAGACGCAGCGGCCTGTATTTCACGTCATCAACTACGACGCAGTCCCTGATTGTCCCGGTTACGTCATCAACTACGACGCAGTCCCTGATTGGCCCGGTTACATTGTAATTTCAGGAAATCGATGTGGGCGGCTAGAAGTCCAGACCCGTGGAGCGAAACAGAATGTGAGGTCACGTGATCAGGATGGTCTTACCAGGCTACTAAAACATCAAGTAAACATCAGGTTTTGGTGTCAGTCCCTCAGAATCAAAGAGCGAGGGCTTCTTTCTAGAGCCGCCATTTTGCACCAAGAGACGTCCAACAATCATACAGGGAGAAATCCATTGTAGAAGAGGAGAGAGACCAGTTTCTCTACTGACAGTTGCCTCAATAGACCAGAATGCAATGCAGCAACAAGACAGGTTGCGTTTTCAGTAAGGGGCGTGGTAAATAGTTATGGGGGACTAGCTATAGATATATTTATATGCCATATGCCCTAATCTGATTGAAAAACAAGTTCATACCCTTTTTCTCCGGGTTTTGTTCAAAAGGCATTCTGGGAAATGTAGGACATCACTAACTGAAGTAGAAATTCAGGCAGGTTGAGAGAAAGTGGGTACATTACAACGCTTCATGACAAAATAACTCCTGGAATGCATTGAACACAGATTGATGACAGTGTTAAAGCATCCAGGCTTCAACAAAAAAAGGTTTCAGGTCCTGCAGACTCCTCCTGTAGCCACCTGCATGATTCTCTGTGTTTCAACTCTCAGTGCACAGAACTGAATCTGAATGAGACTCAACCTTTCCAGGTCCTGACACCAAGCTGATGCAGAACTGTGGAAAGACGATATTCAAACGGACCAGCATTGATCACCTTATGAACGTGCTTGTGTTGTGTGTGAGTCTAATGTGCATGCCCCCCCCCCCCCCCCCCCCCCAACACACACACACACACACACACACATGCTTCAGCAGAATAATCAGAGTGACCCTGACATACCAACTGTAATTCATCAGTCAGTATTTCAAACACACAGGTGATTCTATTCTCAAAGGATTTTGTTAGCAATGGTCTTAAAGGGGCAGTAAGTACAAGTCTTATAGCACAAAATGACCATAATATATCTGCAGATGGTTGATAGGGTTGTTGATCAATACCAGTGACTTAACGATTACTTCTACTTAAATAAAATTTCACCAAAGTAAGAGTACTTCTACTTGAGTAGGATGTTTTAGTACTCTTTACACCCCTGCTTATCACCCCTTCATTAGCCGTTTCTATTGGATCTCTGCTTTAATTAGCTACCCTACTCCTCTTCATGGTGAAAATTAGACTTTATTATTTCTGTCAATTACAAGCCAACATCATTCAAGGTTGTTGCCATTCCTACTGGTCATCGATACAGGTCGACCGAAGTCATAGAGATTATTTAATGCACCTTTAAGACGACTCATAACATTAATAGAAACCCATAATGTGCATTACCTTCATGCAAGGAATCATTTTGTAGAAGCAGACTGGTTTTTAAAATCTTTAATACCTCCAGTGGAATGAAACTCTTTACATACTAAGGATATAAATGAGGTGAGACACCTTTATCTATCCCTAACCTTCCTCATTCCTGTCCCTCCTCAGATCTTCGGCTTCCTGGCTTGCATGTGCGCCATCCTGGCCGTCGGTAACGCTATCTGGGAAGTGAAGGAGGGCTCGGTGTTCACCGCCTTCCTCCCTCGTCCTCCCGGGGTGAACGCCGCCTTCTCCGCCTTCCTCACCTTCTGGTCCTACGTCATCATCCTCAACACTGTGGTGCCCATCTCGCTCTACGTCAGGTGAGAGCATGATGTTCCCTGAGCTGCAGGATTTCATTATTTGTGTGGACATTTTAAAAGCACAAGAAAATCAAGGATATCATTAAGCTGAGGACCTGTTTTTATACTAGTCTTCGTTATGTAATGTAGTTTAGAAAAATCTTTTCTGTCTTTTTGTGTTTTTTTTTTTTTTAAACTTCATTGCACTTTAAATTACAGCTCCCTTTTTATGGAATTACATCATAAATCACCAGTAAAACAAAATGACATACTGTAGCTGATGCTATTGCTACCAGAAAAACCTGTTGGTCACGAGGCCTTGACTGCATATTTAATGTCATTGTTGAATTTAGTTACATCCTAAAAAAAAATGAAACATTTACAAACCAGTGCTCTTTTTTCTTTCAGATTTTCAGAATAATAACTGATAATCTCCCGTATCTCCTGTCTAAAAATGCACAGCAATAATGGAACTGAGGGAGCTGTAGTTTAACAGATTACATCTCATTTCAGTCTGTATGTCTCTCTGTCTGTTATGTGTGTGAATAGTTCACTAGTGTTTTTGGACCTTTCTTTCCTCTCCTCTGCTGTTCTTTTTTTGTCTCCCACATTCGTCACACTCCTCCATCTCATCTCTCTGTGTGTGTTGATGTCAGTGTGGAAATCATCCGCCTGGGCAACAGCTTCTACATAGACTGGGACAGGAAGATGTATTACCCCAAGAACGACACGCCGGCCCAGGCCAGGACCACCACCCTGAACGAGGAGCTGGGCCAGATCAAGTACATCTTCAGCGACAAGACCGGCACGCTGACGCAGAACATCATGAGCTTCAACAAGTGCTCCATCAACGGAAAGTCATACGGTGAGAAGCTCTGCTTATATGTGTAAGACAGCGGTTCTCAACCTTTTTGGCTTGTGACCCCATAAAATGAAGCAAAGAAGAAGCAAAGCATGATTTTGCCTTTATTTGATTATGAGAGGAGGCCTAGAGGCTCAAAACTACTCAGTATTTCACAAGAAAAAAGAAAAAATTAAGAGAAAAATCTGAAAAAATAGACATGATAATGAATTTTTATAGGAGAAATATGCTTTTTTCCTATCCTATAAATCATATTGTGACCACCAAAAATTATCTTTCGACCCCCTGGGGCGTCCTGACCCCCAGGTTGAGACCCACTGGCATAAAACTGCTGAATGCTGAACTTACTGACTGATTTCGGAGTGTCGTTTCTCTGTTATCCAGGGGAGTTGTTCGACTTTTCTGGAGAAAGGGTGGAAATAACGGAGGTGAGAGGAGAACACTGTGATACATGATTATACGTTTTTGTTAATTTGACAGAAGTGTGTGTCAGTTAATAAACTCCTTCCTCTTGTTTCTCCTAACTCCTCCTGCGCAGAAGACAGAGAGAGTGGACTTCTCCTGGAACGAGCTGGCTGATCCAAAGTTCATCTTCCATGATCACGGTCTTGTGGAGACGGTGAGAGAGGGAAATCTGGAGGCACAGGCCTTCTTTCGCTTGCTGGCCCTGTGCCACACTGTCATGCCTGAGGAGAAGAAAGAGGGTGAGCGTCATCTAATGGACGTCTTTATTACTGCATGACAAGTGGCTGCAAAATAATAATGATGACTTTATTTATATAGCACCTTTAAAAACAGAGTTTACAAAGTGCTTTGTCCTCCTTGTCTCCTCTCCTCTCTTCCTTGTTTCCTCTCCTCCTTGTCTCCTCTCCTTTCCTCGATATCTCCTCTCCTCTCCTCTCCTCCTTTTCTCCTCTCCTCTCTTCCTTATTTCTTCTCCTCTCCTCCTTGTCTCCTCTCCTCTGCTTTCCTCTCATCTCCTCCTTGTTTCCTCTCCTCTCTCTCTTTTCTCCTTTCCTCTCCTCTCCTCTCCTCTCTCCTCCTCTCCTCTCTTCCTTGTTTCCTCTCCTCTCCTCTCTCTCTTTTCTCCTCTCCTCTCCTCTCCTCTCCTCTCTCCTCCTCTCCTCTCTTCCTTGTTTCTTCTCCTCTCCTCCTTGTCTCCTCTCCTCTCTCTTTCTTTTCTCCTCTCCTCTCCTCTCCCCTCCTCTCCTCTCTTCCTTGTTTCTTCTCTTCTCCTCCTTGTCTCCTCTCCTCTCCTCTCCTCTTCCCGTCCTCTCCTCTTCCCGTCCTCTTCTCTACTCCTTGTCTCCTCTCCTCTCTTCTCCTTTTCTCTCCTCCCCCTCTCCCCCCCCTCTCCTCTCCTCCTGGCAGGAGAGCTTTACTATCAGGCCCAGTCACCTGATGAAGGCGCTCTGGTGACGGCAGCCAGAAACTTTGGGTTTGTGTTCCGCTCTCGCACGCCGGAGACCATCATGGTGGTGGAGATGGGCCGACAGGTGACCTACGACCTGCTGGCTGTTCTGGACTTCAACAACGTCCGCAAGAGGATGTCAGTCATAGGTGAGAGAAAGCAGAGCTGAGGGACATTTATAAGTTTGTTACAGCTGTGCCAACTTTGCATGTAGGCAGCAAGAGGTTACTGCTTGAAAAATCAAAACTTCAATACCCAGAAATCATGTAAGGTGTATTTTTAGTGGTTATTTAATGTTGTACAGATACAAATAAAGGTTCCTGGAACCAACATAAGCATTATCATTTTATGAACAATTAAGTTCTTAAATCTAACATCACGACTCAAAGTGACTTTCAATCTGGTCTGCAGTGCGCAGCCCGGAGGGAAAGCTGACTCTGTTCTGCAAAGGAGCCGACACCATCGTCTACGAGAGACTCCACCCCTCCTGCAGTAAACTGATGGAAGTCACCACCAGACACCTCAACGTGAGTGAAGAGCCGGGTTCAGGGGGCGATTCAGGAATGAACTCATCAATTACAATTCAATTGAGGAACTGGAATTTAAAACCTACAGGAAACAGGAATTGAAGGAAGTTGAATTTAATTCTGTGAAATTCTATGAAATTCCATGTTTTTTGTTGTTTTTTTCTTACCACATATTGAGATTACACGTAATAATAATAATAATAATAATAATAATTAAGTTTATTTGTATAGCATTTATCAAAAAGTTATAAAGTGCTCAAAATAAAAGGAATAGTAATAATAGGAATTTACCATGCATTCTCAATTCAGTTCAGTTCAACCCTGGCGATTGTTGATTGGAGATTGTTTTTTTCCCGATATGAATGTCAATATAAGACAAACATGTATGCACAAGTTCTCAGTGTGTGTGTGTGTGTGTGTGGTTAACTACTCCAAACTATGTAAACGGAAACAGGAGTACGCCGGAGACGGACTCCGCACGCTGGCTCTGGCCTATAAGGACCTGGATGAGAGCTACATGGAGGACTGGAGGAAACGGCACCATGAAGCCAGCACCGCCATGGACGGACGAGAGGAGAGGCTGGATGAACTGTACGAGGAGATAGAGAGAGACCTGCAGGTCGGTTCACACAGCTAATACCTCAATCAGCTTCTTTTTACATGACTGATAGGTTGATTGACTGATTAACTGACTGGTTAGTTAGTTGGTATGTCGTTTGTTTGATTGCTTGGAAAATAAATTAATATATATCCTGCAACAAAACACATTAAAGCCATACCACTTGTTTCCAGTACGCTTACAGGTGGAGCACAGTGAATAATGAGCGAAAAAAAAAAATAATATCAACAAACAAAAAGACAAGAAATGATAAAACAGACCAAAAGAAAGATCTAATACACAGACAGTAGAACCAAATAAACTTTCAAGTTCAAGTTAAACTTTATTATCCCAAAAAGGGAAATTCATGTAGCACTGACTCCGAGAAACAGCACATATATTTTAAAAAAGCATAGCATGGCTATTTGTTTAATAATCATGTGTTAGTATTCATGTGGATTTTACTTCTGGCTGTGATACAAAGGGAAACTTTTTGGCAAACTGTGATGGGCAACTTTGCGTAAGGCATTGCCTCACCGCTGTTGCTTTAATCATATAGAAACATTTTATTTGTGGGAAACATTTGAAGAGGATTTTGATCCTGTGGCTGACTTGGTTGCTTTTTGCTGGTAGTGTTGCTCATGCATATCGCTCAGATGAATTCCTCTTTGTATTTCCACCCTGTGCTGTGTGTCTTTAGCTGCTGGGAGCAACAGCTGTGGAGGACAAGCTGCAGGACGGCGTCCCCCAGACCATCGAGCAGCTGGCTAAAGCTGACATCAAAATCTGGGTGCTGACTGGAGATAAACAGGGTGAGTGTCACATACATACATGGAGAGAGATGCACAAGGACACACATACACACACTCAGAGGTGGAAAGGAACTAAGTACATTTTACTTGAGTATTTCCATTTTGTGAGACTTTATACTTTTACTCCACTACACTTCAGATGGAAATCTTGTACTTTTTCCTCCACTACATTTATGTGACGGCTGTAGTTACTAGTTACTTTGCAGAATAAGGTTTTCATGCAAAACATACAATAAGCTCATAAAATATGTTGCATTGTTAGAGTTTAAACTCCCCAACAGTATATGGAGCAGTTAGACCGACAACATTAAAATACTTCTTACAGGTTAATGCATCAATAATTTAACACTCTGAAAGAGACTAAGAGAGAATGTGTCATTTCATACATAGATACACATGGAACAATGAGGCGGCAAAGCAGGAAAAACATGCAAGCAGGATACACACTCATTCCATACTATTTTCCCATTCAAACCACACATTTTCAGATGGGTGAGATTATACACCAATGAATCACATCTATTTGGTATTTTTCTTAGCCTATCATGATGCCATTCCTCGCTTTTACCTAATTGACTGTCAAAAATTGTAAAATGGTAACAATTACCAACTTTGTCAAAGACACCATGAAATGAAAAATTACTTAAAAATTACTACTTTTTTTTTTTTTTTTTTTACCTTTTTGCCGATATTGCTCAACTTAGTGTTCACCTATTCACCAATACAGGCCAAAGAACTGACAAAAAAATGTTATTTGTAGAAATTTTATATCAAAATGATCAGACCGTCTCTTTCTGGTGAACAGCACATTTCAGTTGATGACTCATCCTGCACTCGGGGGCGGAGACAAAAACTTCATCCAATGAAATTTTGATAACCGTTGGAATTATTCCCCGCACCCCCTGCTGTTTTTACCTAGCATGCAGCTCAGTTCAGCTGCAACATGGACGAAGGAGTGTGTTTTTTGGCTGCGCTTCACCTTGAAACCTGGACACGTTGACACGTCCTCTTCCTCAATATCTCATTAATATTCAAATAAGCCCCTCCCGCTGATGCCTAACTTTCTGTTTCATTCAGAAATACATCAATACACTGAAGCAAATCGCTCTCCATGTCTCTTCATGGGGTTTTTAACAGCCAGAGACTGGTAGCAGTGCTTGCTAGCTAGCTGTAAATGCCCAATTCCTTGGCTGGCCTCTGTATTGTATATCTGTCTTTTTACCACTTGCCACTATCTGATCTGAAACATATTGATATCTCATTCTATTTTATTGATGTGTCAGCCTACATGGGCTTACAAGACACATCCATACATCCCGTTACGAATAAACTCAGGTGTCACACAAACAAAGTGGATGTTTTATAGGCTTTACAGATGAACTGTGCCACATAAACAGCACTTATTGATGTTTTGAGACAGAAACGGCGGAGAACATCGGCTATTCCTGCAACATGCTGAGAGAGGAGATGAAGGACATCTTTGTTGTGGCGGCGAACACAGCAGAGGGAGTGAGAGAGGAGCTGCAGTAAGTCCAGCAGACACAACCGAGCGGCAACACATGAACTGTAGCACCTGCTGGTCAGAGGCCATCACAGTGTACTGAATTTAAAATGGTTTAGTAGGTAACCCTCCCTACATCCAGATACTGAAAATGCCAGAATGCTTTACTGCTTTCTGGGTCTGATTGAGCATGCAAGAAATTAGTTGAGTCTAAAATTAGCCATAATGGTATATGACACAATGTAACGGTCAAATTAACGCTTAGACACAAATCAGCCTTTGGGCCTCTGTATTGTGTGAATATGATGTGTTTTGTAGTATAATTTTCACTTGATGCTGCAGGAGCAAGTGAAGTTTTGATTTGTTATTCCCACCATTGTCCGTATACCCAACACCAGAATTTCATTTGGACAAATAGAGTGAATGTCCAGCATCTCACTTAGGGAGGATGGGATGCTTTTCTCTGTTGCAGCGCCACTTTGCTTACATAGTGCAGCTTTAAGAAAGAGGTAGGGGGATTTTTAGGAGAAGGCTGCTGAATGAGACCTAAAATATCTGCTGCAAAACTGCCACAGGAAAGCGGAAGGACTAATTAAAGTCTATTTTTAAACTCATTAAACTGTTATTGGCAAGTTAATACTGGCTGTCAGTTCTACCAGACACTTTGGCAGGTAAGCCGTCTCATCTTCAATCAGTCGTTTTCAAAAACTACTTTGGCAGATAATGATTTAAATTCTGAATGAACTAGCGCCTGTGGCCGGCTGACGTAAAAGACAGTTTCATGCCTTATTAACAAGCCACCCAACCGTCTCCCCCGCCCCCCCCCTCCTGCGTTCAGGAGTGCAAGAAGGAAAATGTGTCCAGAAGCACCGGAGGAGGCGACTGTGATGGAGGCCCGAGCCGGCCTGTTCTGGCGTCTGAAGACAACGACTGTGGACGATGAGAAGGTGGATGGAGAATACGGCCTGGTTATAAATGGGCACAGTCTGGTAAGAAGGCTTTTTCCACACATATTACCATTTTTAACTGCTGAATCAACTCACTATTTGTCACCCTTCCAGTCTCCATCTTGTTGCTTTTTGTCATCACCTATCTTCTCTTTCTGTCTCTGTTCTGCCTCTAAGGGTAGCAGAAACTCCGACAACACACCCAATGTGCTCCATACTGACTCTTTACAATCAGAGAAACAGCTACTACCAACTTTTCTACTGCTAATTTCTCCATATTTGTTGTTTTGCACGTGTTTTTAGTGTATGTTTTAAATATTAATGTATGTACTTTTTATTTGTTTAAAGCCTAACCAGCGACAGCGGTTGCAAATTAGCTTTAGCTAGAAACCCTTGTACACATTGCATATGTTTCACATGTCAGTTTGTAATAATGTCAAATTGCATTCTCCCTGTTAAATAAACAAATAGATACATACAAGAAATACATTTTCTTTCTGGTTGTTGTTGAGTGTCAGCCAGTGTTGCCAACTCTCTTTGAAGAAAAGAAGCTACTGGCTGCTCAAATTGTTGTTAGAAGTCACCAGATGATGTCACATCCTAATTTGCATAATGAAAATATTTGTTGCACCAATCCTGCTCTCCTCACTCTTAGCAGAAGGAGGGGACTGCACTGTGTTTTGCAACGGCAGACATATCATTTTGTCACCAAATGCGTTTGGGGTTAACACATTAAATGTTTTCCCAATGGTCTGAAAAAGTAGCTAAATTTGTCTCTAGTCTGTCACTTTTGAGAAATAAAGTTGCCTGGGGGGGCGTCTGAAAAGTTGCTAAATCTGGCAACAAAGTCACAACAGTGGCAACAGTGCTGTCACTGGCCTACATACTGTAACCGCCTCATCTTTGATTGATCAGCTCACAAAGAAAGCGCTCGACCTCATGTACATTCCTCTAAAAAGTTGAACTGTTCTCAGCTTCAGAAAGCGCTCTGCTCTGCCTGTGAAAACACACCAGGCAGCACCTTTCCAAAGCAGCTGCTGCTTGTTAACTGGTAATAATTTATGTAAAAAGGTATTAGCAATATGAAAAAAGCAGAATAACAGTCATTTTCTCATCATCTCTCCCTTCTCTGTACTCCTCCCACACCACACTCTCCCTCCCTCCCTCCCTCCCTCCCTCCCCACTGCCCTCCATCCTCCTTCATCCATCCATCCATCCTCCTCCTTTGTTTGTTTCCATGTATTGTGTTTGTTTTTGGTTCCATCGAGGACCACTTTGGAAATAAGTGTTTTTAGTTATGCTTTTAAGTGCTATCCTCTGGGATTTTGTGTCATGATACTCCTTTGAGTTGTTGTGCTTTCAAATTCCTAATAAAATCTAAAATCTAAAATCCTCCCTCCTCTCTCAACCTCAGGCGTTCGCCCTGGAGAAGGAGCTGCAGCTGGAGCTGCTGCGGACGGCCTGTATGTGTCAGACGGTGATCTGCTGCAGGGTCACCCCTCTGCAGAAGGCCCAGGTGGTCGAGCTGGTGAAGAAGTACAAGCAGGCGGTCACTCTGGCCATCGGGGACGGGGCGAACGACGTCAGCATGATCAAGGGTGAGCTCAGCTGAAAGTACAGGAGGCACAGAGCTGGAAAACACTAGACCACTGGTTGAGGATGTGTGTCGGATGTGTTTATTTTTATCTTGATTTTTTTTTTGTACGTTGTAATGTTTCAGCCTTATTGTTTCTTAGGTCTGTTTGCAGGCCGTTACTGTTTTTTGGATGTATAAATGTTGAAAAACATTTTGGGATAGTCTCGCACTAAACTTTTTCCATCTTTCAAAAATTATATAACTGTTTCTTATTTATCACCTTCAGATACAGCGCTAAAGCAGCAATAGTAGTGAATATCCAGTCTCTGCTGTGCCATGTGTAGTATTATTTTAAATAGATATTGCCTATTCCCATGACAAAATACATTTTCATGAGCCAAAACTGCTTGTTTTTATGGTGAATATTAGTTGTTAGTTATTTTTTTAATTATTTTATTTTGATATTTTGCCCATTTCCCAATAAGCTTATGTTGAATTTTGGCACTTAACCAGCTCATAAGGTGATAAAATGTTGCTCTTTTGCATTTTTGCACTGGATTGCTTTATGAATGATAAATCTTATTTTAGGGATTCTGCTGCTTATATGTTTTTGATGTGTTTGGTTTTTATCTACAGTATCTGTTCCATGTTGTTTTTACCTTTTTGTTTACCTGACCCCATAACCAATTTCCCTTTGGGACAATAAAAATATTGAACTTGATTGATATTTTGTACACACCGGCTAGTCGATCTGGAGTTCAGACCATCCACCAGCTAGTCATCCATGAAAAAACTGACTTTTGCACATCTCTACCATAGATCTACATGCTGAACAACTGTAGACCTGGAAAATGCTGAACAATACTGTTGCTGAGTGTGTGAATCCTCCGACACACACGTTAACCCCCTCTCTCTACCTGCCTCTCCCCCCCCAGCTGCTCATATCGGAGTGGGTATCAGCGGTCAGGAGGGCATGCAGGCGGTTCTCTCCAGCGACTACTCCTTTGCCCAGTTCCGCTACCTGCAGCGCCTCCTGCTGGTCCACGGCCGCTGGTCCTACCTGCGCATGTGCAAGTTCCTGCGCTACTTCTTCTACAAGAACTTCACCTTCACCTTTGTCCATTTCTGGTACGCCTTCTTCTGCGGCTTCTCTGCACAGGTGAGCGGCACATGGGAGGAGAAAGGTATTATGAGGCGGCAAGCGATGAACACAGGTCTAATTATTAGGATTATATATCATAATATAATGTGCTATAATACGCATGATGTGAAAAATGATATAGTTATAACATGCTTACAATGTGCTTATAATGCAGTTATGCTGTTTCACTTCACTTCAAGAAAACTATTTGTAAAATTGATGAACTCCTTCAGAAGTAATGTAATGGAAAACTTAGATAAAGTGCACAAAGAACATATATATAAGTATACATAGAGTACATGAAATAAAGTATACATTAAAGCAGCTCCATGCAAGTTTTGTTTTTGCACTTTACTGACAGCACATTACAGGATTTCTGGGTATTAAAGTGTACATTTTTCAATTCGTCAGTTGCCTAGTGCAGCTTTACTTGGTACTTTGGATAAAAGTGTCCACCAAATGTCATATGTTTACAGTACAAGTATTCATACATACATATAGGTGTATATATCCTTTGTGTATATTTGCATGATGAATGTTGTTTTTGTTGTTCTTACACACAGACAGTGTATGACGAGTGGTTCATCACCTTGTACAACCTGGTTTACACGGCTCTTCCTGTCCTTGGCATGAGTCTCTTTGACCAGGTAAGCTGTTGAGTCGTTACACTGCACCGCTCTAAAACTCACATCCAACGTTTTTGGTTTAATATCATATAATTTATTCTGTGGAACGACCTGACTGAGGACTGGATCAGGCTGCCAGTACTGTTTCCTCTTTTAGATCAGTCTTAACAACTCACTTTTCTGGATTGCTTTTGATTAATTTGCTTGTTTTTAATCTACTTATGAAGAGTGTCTTCTGGCTTCTGTTTGTGTTTTTATTCTTAGCTGTACAGATTTGATCTTTTCTTGTAAAGCACTTTGTAACCTTGTTTTGAAAAGTGCTCTATGAATAAAGTTATTATTAAATTAAGGTATGGAAGCCCATTCCCGCCACTTCATAAAATAAATAAAATGACTGAATTGTGAGTTTTAGAGGATGAGATTCTAAGATATAAAGTCAGAATTGCAAGAAAAAAAGTCTGAATTCAGTACCCCCCTCTCTCTCTCTCACTCTCACTCTCTCTCCCCCCTCTCTCTCTCTCTCTCTCTCTCACTCTCTCTCCCCCCTCCCTCTCTCTCTCTCTCTCTCTCTCTCTCTCACTCTCTCTCTCACTCTCTCTCTCTCTCTCTCCCCCTCTCACCCCCCTCCCTCTCTCTCTCTCTCACCCCCCCTCTCTCTCTCTCCCTCTCATCCCCCTCCCTCTTTCTCTCTCCCCCTCTCTCTGCAGGATGTGAATGACCGGTGGAGTTTCCAGTATCCTCAGCTCTACTCCCCCGGCCAGCTGAACATGTACTTCAGTAAGAAAGCCTTCGTCCGCTGCATGATGCACAGCTGCTACAGCTCGCTCATCCTCTTCTTCATCCCCTGGGCCGCCATGTACGACACCGTCCGCGACGACGGCAAAGACATCGTCGACTACCAGTCCTTCGCTCTGTTGGCGCAGACCTGCCTGCTCATCGCCGTCACTATACAGGTGAGGAGACAAACCTCACTGCACATATTGGAAACATACATGTACACCAGAAATTTACTTTTTCTTTCAGAGGTTATTCTTTTGCCGCCTTGATCTGATTTTTTGGGACATTTAGGAAACTTTTATTGAACTATGAAATAATACATTTGCTTACTAGCAAATAAACATTCAATTTGTACCACTAACATTTATTTTAACTTCATTCCCACTGCTGGAAACTGCTTTAAAGAAGAGGATGGTGCTGTTTTCCCCTCTCTGTTCACATCCAGTCCATCTTCCTCCCCTCAATTTTTGAGTTTTTTTTATCATATTGGTTGCTATATTTTTCTTGGACGCAGTGGTTTGTGTTGGTCGGCATTTTGTTGTCTACGGTGGCTTACGGGGGACATTAGTCACACTCACGCACAAAAATTGTGACAACTCAACTAAAAAAAGGATACTTCTTGCCTCCTTATTTTTATTTTTTAATTTTTTGAACTTTCAATGCCCCTTTCACCAATTACTTTCTGAACCTGATGTACACACACACACTCACACACTAACACACACACACACACACACACACACACACACACACACACACACACACACAGAGAGCCAGTGTGAAACGTGAGACTGAGGTGGTTGTGTGTCTCTTAAAGCTGTGTCTGGACACCCACTACTGGACGGCTGTGAACCAGTTCTTTGTGTGGGGAAGCCTGTCCGCCTACTTCGCCATCACCTTCACCATGTACAGCAACGGCATGTTCCTCATTTTCACCTCTTCATTCCCCTTCATCGGTGAGTAAATTCAGCTCATGTAAGGAGGGAAAGTGGCAGCTGCTGTGCCTCCACTGCTCGTTCTGTTCATTCCTGAGAAAATCCATGTTCATTTTCCCACTGACCAAAGCAAAATAATTTGATGTACATAATTAACTACATGGATTTATCAACAAGTAAGCAAGTCGTCCCTCACGAATGATGCAGGCAGGCCTTGGGCCAATCAGTAACAAGTAAACAAACGTTGTAGCGCCCCCCTTAGGCCAAAGAACGGAGCGATGAGACGCATCACTCCCTGAAGTTTTGTGAAAATCCGATTAGTGGCATCTGAGATATTTTGTGTGACGTACAGACAATTAAACAAACATTATAGCCAATCAGTCATCAGTCATTTTGGAACAATGAAACACATCATTCCCCGAAGTTTCGTCAGAATCCAATCAATGCCTTCCAAGATATTATGTGTGACAGACAGAGGGACGGATGGACAGACGGACTGGGGCCGATCTATAATCTCTCCGCTGATTTCTACTATAACCTACAGTCAAGTTAATTCAATAAAATACTGTGAAACCACAATTTAGCCTTTAACAGCCCACAAGTAACACCAGTCAGTGAAAGAAGATTGTTTTTATCTTGAAATTGAATCCCTCTCATGTGTGATTTAATGTTCTCTGTAATATACAATTACAAAAAATTCCAATGTTGAATTCAAGCCTTTTCTCGCCAAGTTTAGATGACTTTGCCTCTGCACAGACACACATGGGCCATAAAAGCGATTGCAGGATTCATCTGACCGGCTAACACCATGACAGAATGACAATAACGCAAAATAGACGTTAAAATTTGGTTTACCAATATTCTAAAAAATAGTTTGGAGGGGAATCTATAAGGTGAGGGGGTTTGTGTGTTTTTCCTGCTTGGCCCTGACTCTCCATGCATGTCTATCCATCTCCATTTTTTTTCATCCATCCTTTGTGTTTCACCATGTTTAATGTGTGTGGCTGACTACTAAATCCCTTCCCGCACACATCCTACAGGGTTTTGTAACAGTGAACCCCTTTTGCTTTGTGATTCTGACTGTTGACCTGATGTTTCTTGTACTTTGCGGACACCAGGCACCGCAAGAAACTCCCTGAACCAGCCGAATGTGTGGCTGACCATCCTCCTCACCTCCATCCTCTGTGCTCTGCCTGTGGTGGCTTTCCGCTTCATCCTCATTCAGCTGCGGCCCACCATCAACGACAAGGTGAGACGACACATTACACACTGCATCATAGCACGTTTGGTGTTTTATCCAAAGTGTCTTTTTCCCCTTGGGGATCAGTCAAGTTCATCTCATCTTACTGTGACCTTACAACAATATTGAGCAGGTCTTGGACCTCTTAAAGGTAAGCAGCCAGACACTGGATTAGTTTACAAAAATAATCTTTATTCACAATCCGTTAATTTGAAGAAACTATGGTCTTGAAGAGGCAAGTTGGACATCAAAAGTAACTTGGCTCCACAATATTAAAGTGTACCAGTGCCACAGGTTCACAAACACTGTCAACTGCATCAATACAAGCTACAATGAACGCCAGCTAGAGCTAACATGCGCAGCTGTAGGCTAAAGCAGTGACCAACACATGAACAACAGTCCCACTACGGTAGACTATGCTTCCGTCTCTGGAGCTACAAGGGACCCGGGACCAACAGCTAGGACAACTGCCGCTGCGCAGCACCGGTTCATGCACACCACCCTCCGTGAGACTGCCCGGCCGATAGCACCTTTGAGGCAAACGGAATGCACGAGCCCCGCTATCCGCACGTCTTGTCTCTGGCTCAAACAAAGAGAAAAGTTTGCCCGTCCCAACCCCCGGAAATACACGTGAGGAAAGACAGGTGCCACACCTACACTACGTCCGACAGGCCACCTGACTTGTGTTCCCAGTTCCACCTGGCTACATTACAGTTCTTTTTTTTTTAATGTTTTAAGTTTTTAATGATTACAAACAACTAACACAACACAGGGAATTAGTCGTCAAGACGCCCGTGCACAGCCACTTATGATCAGGTGCAGGTTGGTCGCAGGAATAAGACAGTCCATAAAAAGAAATTATCCAACCGCACACTGTTAGACTTCGTTGTTAACTTACATCTTTATTTTCTTAGGATTAGTACAAACTAACAAAACACATTTATGAGATTGCAAAAGATGAGTAAGGTGCCATGTGAATAAAGACATACACACATTCAGATAATTACAAACAAGTACATGCATGCACTAAACACAGATTACTAAAATTGAAATATGTGCTATAAACTACATACGCATGTTTATATATATAATATATACTGCCAGTATACAAGACAAAATAGCGGAACCATTATGAAAATATTATTAATATATGCAGAATATAACAATTGGAGAGATATGTGAAACCTGAAGAAGTATGTGAATTTATAGTAATATACTGTACATGATATGCAAATATGCATCATATTCACATTAACAAGTCTACAGATGGCCATATATGTGTTCAGAAAGTATTGTGATGTGGAGACGTGTGTTGTAAAACAAAAACAAAAAAAACAACAACTTTGAGACATAAGATATGATAAGATACGATAAGATAAGATAAGATAAGATAAGAAAGAAAAGATAATATTTTATTCTCCGTTCTCAGAGAAATTTGTCTTGCAACACATGCTCCAACATTCATCAAAATAACATGACACAACATAAAAAACTGTCCCTGTCCCCTCCCTCCCTGCAGGTGAGGCACAAGGTGCGAAAGGAGGCGGTGCCGGCTCCCGCGCCCCGCCGCCCCCCTGCCCGGAGGATCAGCACCCGGCGGTCGGGTTACGCCTTCTCCCACACGCAGGGTTACGGCGAGCTGGTGACGTCCGGCAGGTTCCTGCTGAAGCGGCCGCTGAAGAGCCGGCCGGCCCTGTTCCCCCAGACGGACTCTCCTCTGGCCCAGAGCCAGCCGCAGCTCTATCGCACCATCACCGAGGAGCCGGAGGAGCCGCAGACCGTTTAGCCGCCAGCAGTTTATACTCCTGCATCAAAGTGTTGCCATAGCTACGCTGTAGGAGTTTGCACAAGAACTGTGATTGGCCCGCTTCGTATTTCCTCCTAACTGTATCCGGTTAAAACCACTTTACCCTGAGGTCCCTCATGGGGGATCATCATTACAAACTCATGTTCTGCAGCCAAGCTTTGTTCAAACCCACTGAACTTTATTTTAAATTCTAGTCAACATCCCAAGGTTTCCAAAGATACCAAACATGTCAGGCTGAAGTAAAGGGAAATGTGTATAAAATGATGCACAAGACATCTAGATTTTTACCATTTGTTGTAATGATGCAGCCATAACAAAATGGCATCTTGGGTTTGAATATTTCACTCAATGTAAGCAGCTAGAGCTTCAATGAAGTGTTGGAATGAGCAGATACAGAATATGTATGTATGTGACATTGTCGTACAGTATGGAAGAGGTATTTTTCATAACTTTGAAGCTACTTCAGGGGAAATTTAAGGGGAAACTCAGGGTGCAAGGGGTTGATGTTCGCCAGTAGTGAAGACAAGATGGAGCAGATCGAAGAGAGATGAGCTGAGGAGGTTCACAAAATCTCTAAAGTCTCTTCATCTCTAAATTCTACCAAAGTACCAAATGTCACTGAATTTGTGATGAGAAATATCCCAGAACATGAGTTTCAGAGAATGTAAACACTACTGCTTCTGTTGTTATTATTGCCATCTAGTGTTTCGGCGGTCTAAGCGCAGAATCACGGGGACAGAACTATAGACACCTACAGCGTTGCCACGGCGACACTTTGACTCAGTAGTATAACTTGGCCTTTAGAGAGGAGGTGAACACGGACAGGAACCGTGGCGTTCAGGTTGTCGCAGAGGGAAATCCAAACATCCGGAAAGCGTGGGACTGACAGCGACGTTTTTATTTGAAACATTTGAACGGAGCCTGGGAGGATGAGAGGATGTACAGAGTAACGCTCGCTGCCTGGATCGTATCCAGGGGAACCGTTAAAACTGAGTCTAGTTTTGATTCAAGGTTTTTGTAATGGATCAATGTCGATGTTAATAACTGTGAAAAACGCTTTGGTGGCAGCACTTACAGCCTTAATGTTGAAGAAATGTGTCTTATAATTTGTGATGAGATTAAGTTTGTGTCATGCACATCTGATTTTCTTATTATTTGTTTTGGATTTCTAGATGAGGAAGATTTTAAAACGCTAAGTTGCTATGAGATTTTCACACTGCCTTTTGTATCGTTTGAATTTCTTTTTATCATTCCCAAGTGAAACGTCAATACTCAGGGTGTCAAAGGTTAGGATAAAGGATAATTAAATGATTTAAGTTTTAGTTGAAGCCTATGATGAACTGAATGAATTAATGATTTGTCTCACTCAATGTATTTTGTTTGCGTAATTATTTACTTGAAGAAATATAAACATTATTTTATTATTTTGCTCTGTGTTCATTCAATATTCACTTGTTCACTGTTTAGCACTGAGTCACAGCATGTTTGGTCAGTGGGAAAGTGCAGCCAGGGGTCAGTGTAGTCTATGGAACCGGAGTTTTGTTTTGTTTTGTTTTGTTTTGGGGGTTTTTACCCTTAGAGTCAATTAAATAAAAGTGCAGGAATTTGTCTTGACATAGAGACAAATTGATAACTAACAGTTTCACAGTAAAAGTGGACAGTCCAATCAGTGCATATCACTCACACTTTCAATATTTTTCATTCCTAAACCCTTCAAATAGACACAAATTGTGCCACTGACTGTCGTTTGAGGATATTTTGTCCCACAGGAAAAAGTTTTTTTTATTGTTAGACATGATTTAATACAGGATCGTTTGACTGTCTACATTATAGGTGAGGAGATAATCTGAGATTTTAGTGAATAAAACAAACAACTTGTGTTATTTGTGGTACACTTTTCTAAAATGAAGTTTACAAAGCGCTTCATCTTCAAGTGAAACAGAAGACACAAACACGAAATAGGGACAAAAACAAACAATGGTGGAATGGAAAGAGAAACATGACTACATTAAAGCGCGTCATGTTGAAATTGGTATGAAGAAGTCGTATAAACTTTTTCACATCGAGGACAAACAACTTCCACACATGAACACATTTTACTGGGGATCCCATGCAAGAATTTCACTACTGTTGCTGATTTTAGATTTGTTCATCTATCTATCTATGTATATCTATATATTGTATGTATAGATATACTGTAGATATAGATATAGATATGTGTGTGTGTCACTGATACAGACATACATACAATTCAACAGGCTTTATTGGCATGAAAGTTAAGAACAATATCGCCAAAGCATTAAGATACAAATCACTTTGTATCAGTGTGTGTGTGTGTGTGTGTGTGTTAGAATTACAGACATATATACACACATACATACAGACATACATACATACTTACATCTCTATATAAAAACCTATGCATATATACATAAATAGTTATATACATGCATACACACACACATAATTACATACACACAAACACACTGTATCATGGTATATCAAGAGAATCTGTATCTCAGCCCATTACTTTACCGCATGATGGGCACAAATGGTTGTAATTACTGTAAATATTTGATGACCTGACCTCTTTAGAGGAGTGCCAACCCAAAAACACCCAGGTCTCATGCATTATGTAAGAACATATGCTCTTCCACTCTCACTCTGTTTCTCTCTCTGCATCTCTTCCTCTCTCTCTCATTCTCTTTCTTTTTTTCTCCCATCCATACATATGCACACACACACACGCGCGCTGCATTCAGCCCACAACTGCAATGTCCTCTGGGACAGCGATGATGTCACTGATAGGGGGGTTGTCCCGGCCTGGCGTGGAGCCAGATCGGCTCTCGGTTTGCTCTCACATCCACTCATCTCCAGCTCTTTGGTGCAAGTCACAGATTGTATTACGGTTTATGGCTCAGTGCAAGAGTATTAAGAGCAATAATAGTATGTTTTATTTTTGTAGCACTTTTCAAAACAGAGTTACAAAGTGATTTACAGACAAAAAAACCCCACTCCAATAGTGTTCTGATGATAGCCTGATTCAGCTAAAATTTAAAAAAATGTTTACCGGAGACCAAGTCTTGCAAGTCTTGCTGTTTTCTGGATTTTTGGAGTGCCACTACATTACATTACATTACATTTTGTCATTTAGCAGACGCTTTTGTCCAAAGTGACATTTTGTCAGTATCCCCTGCATCATCCCATGTTCCTCATGGTTTTCCGTGCTGGCAGAACACCCACTCCACACCCACCCAAAAAGAACCACCAGAGGAAGCGCACCTGCTGTACATTTAAAAAAAGAAAAGAAAAAAAAGAGCCAATAGTAAATAACATTAATAGCACATCACAAAAGCAAATAACAGGTTTCAATAAAAGCCAGTAACTGAATAGATAGAACAGGATAGCAGAATAAAATGACAGACGCTTGACAGAGAAATTATATGAAAAGCCTGTTGGCAACGATTTAAAGATGACAGGGGTTTTAGGATTTTAACCCCTAGAGAGATCCACATGCAGCTGCAGGTTAGAGAGGCTCAGTGATACAGAGTGAGTGATTTACTACAAATGGCTGCGTTTGTAAGGGTTAAAAAAAAGAAAAAGCTCAGCGCAGCTCATATAACTTCCCCTGCAGTTTAACCCTTACTCGTCGCTCCTCCCCTCATAGACATGCAGTGCAGTGAAGGTCACTGCTGCGGCCGCAGCATGAGGAATGAGGACTGGCATGCTTTATAAATAGCCTGTGTGGCCAGCTGCTTGTGCCATGACACTGTACTGAGCAATTTCAGACTTTTTCAGTATGGAACAACATAAGATTTTTCTTTCATACACCGTAAAATAGAAGGCTATGCAGTAGGGATGGGATGATATATCACAATTATATCACAATTCAAAAATGTGACAATACGTATCGTGCAGCAGAAAAATGAATCGCGATATTAGCTCCATGTCATTCTGCTGTTGTAATCATAAATGAGATGCTTACCCATCACAATTTCACAAGCTCTCATCCAAATTATATTATTTACACTTTGTAATGACATTTTTAAATAGTTTTTTTTTACCTTTTAGTAAGCCAATTCCATCGCTAGAAAGATTTGTGGCTCAGAAATAAACATAATTCTGCACAGTCAGACACTTTGTTGTCACTAAACTTTTATTTATTCGTGGCTGTATCGAATCGTGAAGCCCATATCGCGTATCGAATCATATTGTGAGATAAGCAGATCGTCCCATCCCTACTATGCAGGTGTAGACTCATCTTGCAGGGCTAAATTTACCTTATTTTGAAGCTGCCGACCTTCAGTGTTTTATTCAACCTGCCACACGCGGCTCAAGAATAATTACAGACCCATTTCAAGATTTCCATTTCCTACCTTTTGGTTTTGGTCCTGTCATTGGAGAACAAAACTAGAATACACACAGCAGTGATGGGGCAGTGAAAGAAAAGAGAGGACAGTTAAATCCTGTACACTATTAATAGGCTTTGTGACATTTACTCTGCCAAAAATAGGCAACGTTTTTTTCAGACAGAAGAGAAGAGAAGAGAAGAGAAGAGAAGAGAAGAGAAGAGAGAAGAAATAGTAAATACAATATATAACAATAAATATGAGATACAGCCATACATACATACATACATACATACACTCTCTGATATTATTATACAAACTCTCAAGGTCAAAGTTCAAACGGAATGCTGCAGTGCATTCTGATTGGCCGGTGGTTGTAAGCGGAGACGGCAGACTCAAAGAGAAAGAGAATTTCACACATGCAGGTCCAAGTTTGACGGAGGATCATGATGTGGATCTGCCTGCCAGCCTCTCACAGACGGGCGAACTTCTGCTTCCCTGCAGAGAGGAAGCCCTATAAAGTATCTAAGCACACCCACAAATACGCATTACATCGTCCCTTTTCATTCCTAAGTCCCTCAAATTATTGATATTTTGTCCCAGCGACCCACATTTGAGAAGTTTTTTGTTGTTAAATATTAATTAATACAGGATTGTTTAACTGTCTACATTGTAGGTGAGGAGATGATCGGACATTTTAGTGAATAAAACAAATAACTTGCTTCAGTTGTGTAGCACTTTTCTAAAATGAAGTTTACAAAGTGCTTCACTATCAAGGCAAGCAGAGGACAGAAACAAGATAACATAAGAAAAGCACAGTTGTATCTTATTGTACCTTTTCTAAAAAGGGAAGAACCTTTCTGATGAAAACATCAAGCTCCAGAATCCCATAGTGCTAATTTTTCAGTGTCTAACATGCATGGAACAGAGTCAGTTTATTACAGCTGATTGTTACGGTTTGTTATTTCACAGCAGTTTGTGGCTTCAATTTAAGTGCTATATGAATGTAGGTGAAACCATAAAGGCAAAGATTGGTTTCATGTCACTAGCACCAAAGTCAGAGGTAACTATAATGTTTTTTTTTCACTCTGTTCTACTGGAAACAAGACAACTAATGTGCTGAGGAAATAAAATAGATGGAGAAGTTGCTTCCTTTGTATCATATTAATCAGCATTTAACCATTTTGCCCTGGAGTCACTGACTTTTCATCATGTCATCATGAAAATCAGCATTAGTTAACACAGTGGCATCCAATCATGTGCCATGGACAACAAACTATAGGTGTGATCGCACACTTAATCAGTGAAATAAGTTGGAATGAAACCCTGCAGACTGTTGGTCCTCCACAGCACACAATTGGATATCACTAGTTTAACAGCAAACAACCATTTCCACAGAGTGTTGATTTGAAGGGGTTTGCCCGCTCTATACATCCTAATTCTGTGTGTGGAAGAAATCCATGTGAAGAGCCTGTAAGCAGATGGGAGTTTCAGGATCAGACTGCTGACTCAGCGTTAAGACTTCTGCCTTAACAGAGATCAAACACTGGCCCCAGGGTGGCTTAACTGTTTAGATGCTTGACAAATTGTGTGTGTGTGTGTGTGTGTGTGTGTGTGTGTGTGTGTGTGTGAGCGAGAGAGAGAGAGAGACAAAGAGAGACAGAGTAACATGAGAGAGAGTATGGGTGGTGTCAGTTGTAAGCCTAGTGTCTAAATAAAGGATTACCTTCAACCTTAGAAAGTGCACACACTCCCTGCTGCCTCATTAGCACTAGTGAGAGAGTGAGCTGCCTGCACACTCCTGAAACCAGCAGACATGACTCAGGAGATCACAGCTAACACGCTCATGCTGTTATAATGTTGAAATGTTGTAGTAGTGAACTATAGGCAGTGGTGGAAAGAGTACTAGAATGTCCTGCTCAAGTACTGATACTTTGCTGCTATTTTACTTAAGTAGAAGTAAAAGTACTGGTGTAAAAATCTACTGAAGTAAAAGTAAAAAGTAGCTCATTTAAAATGTCCTCAGAGTAAAAGTTACTTTTACAGAGTAAGAGTTATTATTAGATTTTTTAGAAAAGAGAACGTTGTTACATGTGATCTTTTCCATGTGATTCTAAAAGGAGGAGAGTCCAAACTAGATTCTTTTAATTGGAAAATTTGGAAATTATAAAATAAAGTGTAAAAACAAAGTAAAACCAGATTGCTCTTCTCTTCTACTCAAGTAATAGTAAAAAGTAGCGCATTTGAAATGTAAAGTTTTAGAAAAGAGAATGTTGTTATATGTGATCTTTTCCATTTTTATTCTAAAAGAAAGAGAGGACAGAGTTCTTTTAATTGTAAAGATTAGAAATTACAAAATAAAGTGCACAAACAAAGTAAAACCAGATTACTCTTCACTGTGAATGGCTCCACAATTGGTCAATTTACATTGGTCCAGTTTCTAATGCTGATGGAGAGACACAAAATCTGTCCTCTGTAATGGATGTGATTTAGAATGTAGCTACTTCAGCAAAAACGTACTTATGTAAAAATAAAAGTACTGATCTCAAAAAAGTACAAGTACATAAAGCAGCTGTATCATGAGTAAATGTAATTAGTTACTTCCAACCTTGACTATTGGAACAAGGTCCACACTCCCCAAAAATATATATTAGAGGCTCAGAACTTGGGTCAATCAATGATTTTTAATAAGTTTTGAGCCTCTAATTTTTGGGGAGTGCAGACCTTGTCCCTTTATCCTGTAGTTAAGTTTAGTTCTACGCACCTCACTAGACTGAACAAGATTTTATTATACAAACAAATAACAAGTTTATTTGTTTTATTATGATCAGATACGGAAAGAGAAATTACATTTCTGGGAAAAACAGCCTCAAGCATCAAACCCTGTTTTGTCAACACAGTTATATTTGGCTTTCTGACCTGCTTGGGCAAACAGGCAGAAGTTCGCTGAACTCGTGTTTTGATACAGAAAAGAGAGCAGAAATCACGCAACTTGCGGCTGGGCAGAGTCCTGCTGACCCGGTTTAAACTGGGTCACATCAGGCCCGGAGGCCAGAGCGTGGCGTTAACCCTGCAAAGGTTAGAGGTTCGACTCCCACGGGGGGGACACTCCCGTTACTGTAAGTCACTTTGGATGAAGGGGGGTCTTCCAAATGTGGAACGACAGCCGGGGTTAAGTTTCACAGAAAGGGCACACGCACATGTAAAGGGTTTACAGAGGCAGGTTCAGCGTGGGGAACTCTGGAGTCCTGCTGATCCACAGAGAAATGTGCCATCAGGCTGGAAAAATGAGTGCATCTTTTCAGTTTTTAAATCAGATTTTTGTCGGGAGGCTGTTGTCGTTGTGTTTCCCTGTTTGATTCCACTCCGTTTCTAATCCATGTCGGACATTTTGTTTCCCTCTGTGACTTTTATTTATTACTCTTTTAAGGCCTGGAAAGCATTTTGTAACTCCTTTGTAAGGCATTTTGATGACTGATTTGCCCTGGATCCTTCTATGTGCTGGACTTCATAGCCGGTGCTCCCATATAGGCTGAATAGGCAAATATCTAGGGCCTCACGCATCTTTTAATTTATTATTTCTACTTTAGAAAAATAAATAAAGGTATTTTACTCGGTCTTTATTGCTTGATGGTGGGTAGGATTTGCCTCCACAGAAGCTTTTGCCACGGACCTCCAGCAGTTTAAAGCCAGCCCTGCTTGACTTCAAAGAAACCACTTCACTCTCAGATTAAAAAACATACAGTATACTGAGGCTAAAATTCTCCCTGTAATGCCTCTTCTCCGCCTCACTCAAAGTGCTTATGTGTGGTTTTAGTCTCTCAAATGACCTCGCAAAAACCTGCCCACTCCCTGCAGTGTGGATGAATCATTTACAGGACTGGCTGTACCCAAAGAATTGTGCGTGCGCGTGTGTGCGTGCGTGTGTGTGTGTGTGTACTGTTCACCATCAACAGATTCCCTGGACTGGAAGATGAGCAGCGCTTTTCATATACAGGGGAGTCACCTTGGAGCGTGGAGATGACAAATTGGCGTGGAAATACGCCTGATGATGACGCTCGCCCTGCATGGGCTGGCTCTCAGCCAGCCAGCTGGACCTGAATGAAGGTCGTGGTCTTGGCTTTTGTTTTGACTGACAAGAAATGCAAATAAACTAAATTCAGGCATCAATTCAAGCGAGTTCGTCAATACTTCCCTTGACTCTAGACTAGGAGTGAGCCTGTCCGTGGTTTTAGCCCATTTGTGTGTTGAAATATCAGTCAATGATTCACTGAAATTTAACCAGGATGTCGTGCAGCTTTTATATTGTATTATACCTAAATTCTATAGTTATGAAGGTGGATGGATTCAAGAGATTTGTCCCAAAAGTAGATTTCCACCATTTGAAAAACCGTAAAACCAACTTTTACAGACAGAATGATAAGAGTAGAATAATAGTCGAACAAGTTACGGTGCTTTTTTAAGTCCTTGAAATGATGACACTATGACAGACTGGATCTGAGATCCTGAATTATGAACTTGAGGTAATGATTTTTTACATATTATAGCGGTATGGAATGGAAATCTGCAATTATTCAAGACAGACACATTGATTAGAAGCTTTCTCCATTGGGTTCAATGGGGGAGAGCAATATCTCTTGGCTCTAGGAAAAAAGTATTAATAGAGCTTTTAAAGCATGGGACATCGCTTCTGGTGATAAATCCTTTATGAGTCGCTCACAGTTCATCACAGGAAACCTGCACTTTGAGAAAATTGTTGGCACGAAATGTGAAAACTGGTGGACAAGGTTAATGCTGAGGGGTTAATGTGTTAATACTGAAGTAATGCATGTTAAGAAGTCAAAAATGAAACACTGGTTATATGGAATAAACAACTTCAGTTTAGACAAAGGTAGATGAAGCAGGATTGATGCAAATGTAACTCTTGCATTGTTTTTATTTGCTCCTGTTTCTGATCTAAATGGTGATTATTTATTTATATTGTACATATTTTTGTATTTTTCTTTTTTTTGTACCATTTTGTATGTTTTATTGTGTAACCCCTGCTGCCATTTCTTGGCCAGGTCTCCCTTGGAAAAGATATTTTGAATCTCAATGGGACTTCCTGGTAAAATAAAGGCTAAATAAAATAAAATACATTTAGGATTATTAGGACCAATTATACAACATCTTGAGAATACATGATCCAGTCAAAAAAAAAAAAAAAGGACATGAGTTACCTACCATCCTTTAAAATGTACCAATCATTGTCATGTTATCAGTTATGTTAAGAGAGTGTGGGACAATTTTTTCATCTTGGAACAAAGAGCTTCAATTATCTCCAAACTTCTGTTCTCGTAATGAATTTAGAGCGCACAAGAAACACATCTGCCCAACTGTGACAGTCTTGTAAAATTAGTTTATTTGGTAAACGACTCCACCACTCCACCTTAACATTAACATTCAAGAGTAGCATTATTATCACAATATTGCATAAGATACTCTGATATATCTGAGATACAGCGAGTTTAATCTACACTGAGTGAGATTAACTGAAACTTGACAAAGAAACTGGGCTGTTACCGTGACAACAGCACTGAAAACGTAATTAGAATCAGATTTGAGTGCAAGGATTAATATCAGTAAAACCATAAGATTTGTAATGGGAAACGTTGTGAGGTCAAACATAAATGACGTCCAGCAACACAGTAATAGAAAAATCATGATTGAAAAGGCACTATATCATAGAACAATGATGGGACGTTCTTGCATGCACTGAATCCCACGGGAGAAAAAGCAGCATCAAAATTCACAACTCTATCACAGTATAGTGGTAAACAATTTAGAATACCTGATTTACATCAATCATACAATGCACTGAACAATTATTGCTTTGATTATTGCTGTAGTAAAAAGTGAACTATGTGCATTTCATCTCACAGATTGTTAAGGGAGTATTCAAGCAGCATAAGGACATAAAGTAATAAATTCTCTGCTTTTATATATATAAATGACTTGCATTAAATCACTCACTTTTAAAGGAGGTGCAAATTGCATAATCATAGATATTGCCACAGCAAAATAAAAAAAGGAAGACATTTTTTTTTTTTTGTGAGGCTTCTTTTACAGTCCAACTGCCATCTTTCGGCTCCCTGAAGTGTCCGCTAACTCACTCGCTATCATGGTCTTGTACTGGGCAATCGTCTGAGAAAAGTCTCATTAGGTTACTGTACTATGCGGGTATTGATTTTTCTAAGGTTGGGGGGTGTTGTTTTCACTTCTTGTTTTCACCATGTGGGCGTTGTGAAGCCTGTAACTGTGATTAACTTGGCTTGATTGATCAGACCTTGACAGTGAATGAACTTAATGTTTAAAAGGAGAAGGAAGAAATATGGAATTGCACTCTTCTCAAAACACACTTGATTCTCCTCTCACCTCTGCAACTCTTCTCTTCCTCTCTCTCTCTCTCTCTTTTATAGGAGTCCCCACCATTTGTGAACATGCAGGTCGTCTCCATACCCAGTTTCGAGGAAACGGTTGCCACACTCCTCCCAGCGACGCACCTCACCCTCCTCCACCAGCACGAACTTCCACTCCACATGGCTCTCGGCGGGGAGGCTGATCACACTGGTCCAGTACCCGTCCTTGGCCCTCTCCAGTGGGATGAATTCCTTCCAGCTCCCCAGCTCCTGCTGGTTCCCCGTGACAGCCACTGTCTGGCCCGGGGAGCGGGTGAGGTAGTGGACACAGAAAGTCACATTCACGTTCTGGGGCATGGGCTGGACCGCCACAACCTTTTTGTTATTTTCCACGTTTTCATCTGCAAGTGAAACAGCGCCGGTTTGTTTGGCTTCAAGTGTAATATCCGCTGTTGTTGTTGTTGTTGTTGTTGTTGTTGTTGTATCCATAGAAGCAGTGTCTGTCGCTGCCGTGGCGACAGGAGAGTCGCTCTGGCGTTCTTCTGTGGCGAGCTGGTCGGGTTTAGTGTGGTTTTGGGCAAACGAGGAGAGAGAAAAGCTCATCCAGGGAAGGACTTGGTAGTTTCCGTCCGTGATCCATTCGTTGTTGTCCATGGTCGCCTCCATGATGCTGATCTCCGTCTTCTCATAATCCTCTTCTTTCTCCTCCTCTGCCTGTGCTCCCTCCTTCTTCTCAACACTCCCTCCTTGCTTCTTCTCCTTCGTCGCCGGCACTCCAACAGAATCCTTCACCTCTGTCTGCTTGTTAGTGATAGTGGCTGCGATCCGCTCACTAAACCGATCGATCTCTCTGTTGTAGCGGTCCTCGATCGCCTGGCCCAACACGTCATCGTTGCCTCCAAATGACTCACAAATGGCCTCACTGTGGGTTTGTTGGTAGATACGTGATGGGTAAGGCCCAAACACCATGCCTGTAATGCTCCCAACTTCATTAATGACAGGTTTAGATATATCGGCATCAATATATGGGCTGTGATGAGTCTCCATCTGACCCAAAAGCTGCGGTTGGTGGCAAGATGGCAGAAGGCCAAGGCCAAGATCCAGAACTGGAGATGCAAAATCTTCATCCGTGATGGGAGTCGACAAGTCAAACTCAATATCGGCATCTTCGCAGAACGGAGCAGAATGCAAGTCGGGGCTGAACGCCATGCTCGAAATCCCGCTCTCTTCATCGACGCCAGGAGACGACATCTTGTCTTCATCGGTTACCCTCTGCTCACTTTGGTCAGAAGACGGCAAGGGAAGATGATACACTGGAGGGTTGATATCTTCAGGACCATCAGCAATACTTGTTTCGTCAAAAGTTTCATTGTTTACTGCATGGTCACGTTCTTGGTCTGGGTAGAAAGACGTCAGGTGAGGATCAGACATTTCTTCAGCAATTACAGGAGCAGTAACATTCTCGCCATCGCAAGGAACCGCATCAGGACCAGCAGCAATGGTTGCCTGGTCAAAAGCTTCATTTTTGTCCCTATGGTCACATTCTTGGTCTTGGTAGAAAGACGGCAGGCGAGGGTCAGACACCAGAGCCTTTCCGTCTTCAGCAAATGCTAACACTGTGCCATTATCGTTCTTTTCACGTCTGTTTTCTCTGTCACAAGATGGCAAGTGAGGGCCGTGTATATTACCATCGGTATCTTCATCCAAGGGCAGAGCAGTTTCATTTTTATCCTCTTTCTGTTCACTTTCTGGCTGTTGACAGGAAGACGGCAAGAGAGCAGGGCAATATACAGCGTTTGAGATTTGCCCGTCTGCCTCAGCGATGACAGCTGCTGGAGCGTCATGACCGTTCTCGTCCTTTTCTTGCTCACTCGGCTGGTTGAAAGAAGGCAGGAGAGTGTCGAGCGCCACACCCGAACCGTCACGATCTTCATTGACGACGCAGGCAGCGGCATCATCACTAGTCGCCGTTTTCTCTTTCGGTTGATCGGCCACACAGGGGCGAACGCGGTCCTCTTCATTACAAGTATGACGGTTTTCGTCTTTCTGTTCAATCTCCAGTTGTTGCTCGTTGGCGCATGACAAGCGAGGTTCAGACATAACAGCTGGAAGATCGCTCAAGTGGTCAATCTCTTCATCCATATCTTCCTCCATCACTTGACCGGCCAGACCACCATCGTCATCCTCGACACTATCCCAAGTGAACGGGGGCACTTTGTCCGTCACCTCCTCACATGGGTCGTGCTCTTCAATCAGTTGGTTCACTTCATGTTCAGCTGTTGCGGCCCAGATCTCAGCTTGTTGAGCAATTAGCTGAAGGTCGACACATTCCTCCTCCTCTTCACCTTCATCTTTCTTTTCTTCCTCTGAGGGGAAGTGTGCATCTCCAGAATAATTACTACAATCAATACTATCTGAGCAGTCATGCTCTTCCTCATACTCCTCATCTTTGACTTGAGGGATACAGGCAACAAGCTCTTTCAACTCTGACTCCAAGTCTTCTCTCTCCTGTGTGGTTTTGCTACCCGGCAGCCTGTCATCATCATCATCATCATCACCACCGTCTTCGTTGACATGTGTGGTTTGGCTGAGCAGCTCGTTCGCAGCACACTGGATGTCTTCGTCCTCTTGTCCAGGTTTCATGTCTGCGGTCTCGTCTTCATCTGGGCAAACAGACGCAGCCTCCTCTGCTTTACACACCTAGGCAGATGAGCATAAAGTTAATATCCTGTGTTAACTTTGTCTCTCAAGACAGTCGATAAAAACATATGCAAGACACGATACACAATTACACTATTGCTGAAACGATTAGTCGATTGACAGAAAATGTATCAATTATAATTTGGATAATCAATTTATTGCTTTATTTATTTATCGAGTAAAAATACCAAAGCTTTGCTAAGATTTGCTTGTTTTTCTCCATTTCATGTCATTATAATGCTATAATGCTTTGGCTGCTGGTCAGACTAAGTAAGCAATTTTAAGAAATCACTTTGGGCTCTGGTAACTAATGATCGGCATTTGTCATTATTTTTGACATTTTATAGAGTACATGATTATTCTAAAAAAAAAAAATGTATAGATTAATCAATAATAGAAAATAATTGTTAGTTGCAGCCCTAAATTACACAAAGGGATTGTGCTAGACTAGTAGCCTGTGGGCTGAAGTTGCTCACCCCAGAGAGAGAGTTTAATGAGATCGAATGGAAACGGTATGCAGGTGGGAGGAAAATATCTCTGCTGTGCTAGTGCCCAAAATCACACTCATGTAATCAGCCAATCAATAGAAACAAGGGCAAGACTGCTGCATTCAGTAGAGTCAGGACACAAGCACAATCACCTCAGCAGCCATTTTCAGAATCATAATCACTTTGGTTCCTTACACCATTTAAAATTGATGACTTTAACAGTAGTGGCACAAGAATCTTTATTTATGCGTTTGTGTGTGTGCCAATATCTCCCTTTCTGAAATGCCCTGTCAGTCTTTAAACTAACTGCCCAACTGTGATTGATGAAGCTGATGAAAGTACAGGGTTCCCAATGAGGCAGAGAAGTCCAAAAACAAAAAAGTGGGGAGGGAAACCACCGGACGATCCAGTATGCATATACAGCATTACAATAAAGACTTGAACACAAAATGACTAGTATGTAGTTTACTGATGCAAAGCTGCCTTAGGAAGAGTGTTTTACTAGAAATGTGTTGCATCAGTAGACTGCATATAATCGGCATTTTGTGTTTAAGTCTTTATTGTAACACTATATGCATTGTCTGGTGTCCAGCCCCCATGAATCTCAGTTTAGCACTTTTTTAATCTGCATGGTGATTCATAGCAGTCTGGGCTCAAGTCTATCCAATCATTGATTCACTGATAATTAGTCATTTCTCACCCCAACCGATTGGTTGGTGTGAGTTCTCAGTTATCAAAATCTTTGAGTGGCAAAGCAGATTGACATAATCTGGAAATGCCTCAGAGCAACAACAATCATAAACATCTGATTGTTCCTGTTTTAATTCATCGATCGCTAAATCTAGCTTGCTATCATCCAATTCCTTTGGCGCTCTGAACGCTCGTCATAAGTAGGTTTGTCCCTCCTACATTGACCATCCAATCAGGTTTGTCAACACAATATCTGTCTGAAATAACTGCCGGTGGATAGGCTTGTGTCCAGACTGCTATGAATCACCATGCAAATTCAAAAAGTGCTAAAGACTGGGATTCATGGAGGCTGGACACCAGGCAAATATATGCATACTTGAGACAATAAATAGGTAACTCTGCATCAGTGCAGTGCAGTGGTACAGTTGCTTGGAAATCTCACAATTCTGTCACCTATTATAGTACTTTGGAAATAAATACGCAAGAATCTTTTTGATTTCTCTGTAGTCTGCATCCAGCCTGACATCTCACCTTCTCCAGCTCTTCCTCTTGGCAGCTCTCATAGTCGATCGACTCCGGCTCCTTCAAGCAGCTTTCGTTATCCTCCACCACGTCCTTAACGGTCTCATCTTCGGCGTCGCCCTCGGCATCCTGGCAGCACTCGACAACATCCTCCGCCTTCATCTCAGCCTCATTCTGGTCGTCACATGGGGAACACCGATCGACCTCCTCTGCATGCATCTCAGGTGCATTAGAAGAGATAAAATCACGCTCGGGGCTCTGACTGGCGACCGTTGTCTCCTCTGGGTCATCTTGATGGGTGTGCTGGCAGTCTGGTACTTGGTTTCCACTCTTAGGAGGAGAACTGAGTGGAGGTTTCTTCTCAACGGCGTCCAATTCAGCGTAGGAGTCTTCAACAGCAGCAGCAGCACAGCGCTCCTCAATTTCTAGACGAGGCTGAATCAGATCAGCATCGTCCTCCAGCAGATCTGGCGACCCCTCATCGCTCTCTTCTGTAACAGGATTAAACAAAGGAGGTGTGAATTTGTTGTGTAATTGACATGATGATGAAAACAGTGACACAGCCTTCACATTACATTACGCTCTGCCTGTACTGCTTCCATCTGAACACAGATACAAGATGCTTCTGGGTAAAACCAACAGGTCCAGGTATTCATTTATCCCTGATGCAATTGATTTACACTGCCAGTCAAATGTTTGGACACACGCATTTGTCTTTATTTTGACTACTTTCCACATTTTAGAATAATAGTAAAGACATCATCAAAACTATGAAATAACATAAATGGAATTATGCAGTGACCATTCTACTTTAAACCTCGTTTTTAAGTAATTTCTGGCATTTTTTATTTATTTTTTTTATTTTGTTGTCTGTAAAGCACTTTGTAACTCTTGAGAAGTGCTGCACTGTAGAAATTTTGTGAATTTCTAAACTTATGAACTTACGAAGTAGCCTATTACCTAGATTTGTAGATATATGAAAAACATAATATTGTTATTAATATCTGATGACATGAGTATCTGGTTTTGCGATAGGATAAGGTAACGTCCAGCCTAAAACACAGTAAGACATTTTTAAACTGGATTCAGTCTTATTTGCCATATGACTGACAGCATGTTGACACCAAAGAGGAACTAATCAGTGCAATCATCTGGTGTATTGATTGGTTGGATCAAATCTCCATACTAGGTTTCCCTTATTAGTCTTTGATCACAATATGTGTCTGTAACTGAATCATAACTCTATGAACCAGTAATCCCTTAAAATAACCTTACATTTACATTAATTCACCCCTCATGCAAAAATCCCCTTAAAATTAATTAAGGGGGTTATTAATGGAGGAGACCCCATGAAAACCACCTTAAACACCCCCTAATGTTTGACTGCTTACTTTCTAATTTAATGTAAAATTCAGGGCACAGGAACCTTCCATTAATAACTCCTTAATAACCCTGTAAACCTGCACAAAAGGCATGAAAAATACCTTAATTTCTTGTGTCTCTATAAATCAACCCATGAATAAATCCCTTAAAAACCCATGATAGCCTACTAACCTTACTTTTTTAAAGCTATGTTATTTTCAATGGATAATTAATGTAATGAGAAATTAAAGACATTTCAGGGATAAAATTACATTGTGACATGCCGAGTACAATCTTATTTTTAAGCAAATTCCATGGCATGAGAACATTTGTATTGATATATTTCAAGTAGCCTATAAATAATTGCACCAGCTGTGTTTCATCAGACTTTAATATTGATACCCTTATGAAAAATAGAATTTACCATTAGAGTTTAAAGTGGCCTTAGATCACTTTATGATATTTTTATCTCTTACATGGCATCACTATAACATTCCTATGACATTCCTATAGTGCCTTGCAGGAATTGCGACATCAGGCTATAGTACCTTCCTTTCTAAAACCCCCTCGTTATTTTTTCTGTGGGTTTTTTTTTTTTATGCATCTTACCTGTTGACTCCACCGAGCCGTGTGTCTCCTCCGGGCCTGGCTCCCGTCCAGCCCCGCTCACCGCTGCGTCCTCCTCCGCTCCCGCCGGCTTCTTGTTGGCGGCTGTGGCCTTTCTCCTCTTTCCCCTCACGGTCCGGTAGATGATGAAAGCCGCCAGCACGGATAACATGGCTATAATAGCCATCGCCACCGCGGGACCGTGCCTCCCGAGCATGCAGAACAACGACGCCAGATCATAGCGTCGTTCAAGAGCGACGGGTTTGCTGTTTTTCAGCGTCATTGCTATTTGGCGCTGTTGCGAGCATTAAAAAAGATCAAATAAAAAGAGAAGAAATCCTGCTGTAATGTCCCTGTGCGTGTGAAGAGGATTGATTGAACCGACTGTGAAGCTGCGGGCTGCTGCTGCTGTGTGTGTGTGTGTGTGAGAGAGAGAGTGTGTGTGTGTGGCGCTTCTCCTCCACGTTTGAAGTGACCTCTTGTTGCTGCAGAGAGCTGCAATCAGCTGCAGGTGCAATCTACTCATTGGCTGATTGGATCACGCGGACTCGTACTCATTCATAAAATAATAATAATAATAAAAAGCAAACGCATCAACCCTTTGCAGTGTTGTTTGATACAAGGGGGTTTCCAAACTTTTTCGTGATCAAGAATAAAATAGGTAGAGCTATATGCATTACATGATCCCAATTTGATATGATTTTGCCCCAAGAAAAGCCCATTTGATACAAATTTGTGGCAAAAAACAAAACATTTGATAAATATTTGTTGAAAGGAAACCCCATTTGATAAAAAATGGTGGCAAGAAAACCCCATTTCATAAAACATTGTTGCAAGGAAACCTCATTTGATAAAATGTGTGGTAACAAAACCCCATGTAATAAAAATGTGTTGCTAGAAAAACCTCATTTGATCAAATTCATCTCAAAGAGAACTTGATTACCTTTGCCAAGAAGGTTATGTTAGTTTGTCTATCTGTCTGTCAGCAGGATATCTCACATAAAACTATGAACAGATTTCAATTAAATTTGGTGGACAGGAACAACTAATTAGAATTAGACATAGGCCTACGTGTAATGCATTTTTTCCATATAGGTTAACCTTTGAAACAGCAGTATACAATTAAAGAAATTCCAACTGTATTAAGAGCTTATTTTTATATAATGAACAATCATTTCCTCTACAAGTCGTCTTGTTTGAATGACTGCATGTCTTTTGATCTATATATTCCAGTAAAAAGGGTGAAGGAGTAGGCCTAGTTTAGATTTAGTTTAGATGATCGTATCACCGGTCACTAACTAAAATGTAATCTGTCAGTTAACATCTTGACAAGATTATCATGAAAACAAACAATGGCAAATTAAAAGGAGATTAGCTCATTGAGAACAGGGATGGAGTTGTTCCTCTGATCAAAACACATATATATATAAATGGGATTAAAAAATGTCTTTTGGTAAAGATGTATGTGTGTGTGTGTGTGTGTGTGTGTGTGTGTGTGTGTGTGTGTGTGAGTGTGTGAGAGAGAGAGAGAGAGAGAGAGAGAGAGAGAGAGACACACGAGTTCTTACTGAAATGCCGCCACCAAGTGGTCACAGATGAGATTGTTTTCACTGCAACAGAGTTTGAAGGATAAATTTGAATCTTCTACCACATGAATTTGAATTATTTCATAGATACTACAGAGAATACTTTCTATGTTGTCATGATTATGAATAAAAAACAATACTGCTATCACTATGCTGAGGGTGGTGGTAAGGATTGACCAGTATACTGGTTTGCTGACATGCAGGGCCGGATTAACCAATCACGGGGCCCCTGGGCTCACACACATCCTGTTGGGCCCCCCTGCCCCGGTACATACCCACACACTGTAATTTAACATATTAGTCTGTTTACAAACAATACAAACATAAACCTTTTACAGCTTCAAAGTACATCTGAAACTCATTTTTAGCTATTGCAAAATGAGCTCATTCAATTTGAGAGTGAAAACATTTGTCCAACCCCAAGGCAAGGGGCTTCCCTTTGTCTACATTTGGTTTGCAGATTGTGGCTTTAAGGAGGCAAGATGATAAGTGACCAAAAAAATGACCAAAAAAAAATAATGAGATTTTGTCTCTCGGACCCAAATCTCAGAATATTTTTATTGTTAGATATGATTTTGTCCAGAATTCCATATCTGTGTTATAGGTAGAGAGATAACAGTGAAACTAAAACAGTCATTCTGCTACACTCTCTAATTGTGTTAACTTCTTGTAAATTAAATAATGGTAAAGTTTAACAATTCAATTTGCTGGGGACCCCCTGGAGCACCCCCAAGGACCCCTGGTGGTCCCCGGACCCCACGTTGAGAACCACTGTGGTAGGCTACACGTAAACTGAAGTCTGCCCCCTTGTCTTTCACCTGGACTGAACTTTAGATCATCTCCTGACCTCTGGTACAACAGTAGGTCTGTTACAAACATGCAATATTTGTGTTCATGTGTTTATGGATTGGATCCTGCTGCGAAGTCTTACTTAAAATTTTCTACTGCTTCTCCATTTCTAATCGGTCTCTGCAGTTCGGCCAAGGTCCAAACCAGCTCCCACACTGACAAACCAGGAACTACACTAGCTTCTCTTGTTAAGGATAAAAATAATATTCATAGTAATAAAAACACAAAAGTAGAAACTGATAGGGATTCAGTGATCAAGCATTTTATTTAACTGCTGTATACTGACTAATTCAATATTGATATTTCTGTGATGTTTTAACATTTATCAATTATGGTGGAACTAATGTCAGATCAAGAAATGTTAGTTACAACAATACTGTAATATCTACCGTTTCTGTTTTTCCACTTTATAATAGCAATTCTTTATTGACTGAATTTTGCACCAAACTCAATTAGTGGTTGCCAGGCTGCACCTAGTTTTACAAAGTGGCAGCAGATTATGAAAGCCAGATGATCTGAGGCAGATCTCGCATATGATACTGTGTTTATTTTTATTTTTTTAAGTATTTTCATTACACTGGTTTACATCAATTTGAACTACAAAATACATGTGTTTTGCATGTTGTTTTTTTCTGAGAGAAACAAAACGTTTTTAATACAGACAGTCATTTATGGGGACCAGTGATGTTGTAATGGTGCCACCTACTGGACGGATGTATCCCTACATTTATGTTTAGAAAAAAGTCTGCCTTTTATGCAGAACTCTGTGGCCAGTTGGAAAAAAGGTTTATCCAAAATTGGTGTGTAACGAAGGCGCACTTTGTTACGCAATACATTTACATTGGTTTATTGAATAGTTTGCACGGTGTAATTTGCACAGTTTAACATTTGCACAGCATTAATAATTGCACAACCAGTCATGACATAAAGTATTTTATTGAATATATTTTACTAAACATTTTAAGTTTGTTTGAGTTATCTTATCTTGCTGGAGCAGTTACTCAGTGTGGGCAAAGATTTAAGCTCCACCTGTAGAGGGAACAAACAATGTTAAGTTGTTAACCTGACATGAAATGGGTTTTCACTGTTTGGTTAACAAATGCCATGGTTTGGTATGGGCTAGTGCAATATTTGTAAGAGCAATACTTCTAAGTGCAATATAGCTTAAGTGCAATATCTATCTAAGTGCAATACTATAGTGGTGCAATGTGAAGGGTTTTAATTGTTTAGTTTTGCAATCACTAATCACCTGTGCTGTCTTGTCTGTTCCAGGGTATTCGGGCAAAAAAGTTCTGCGGTGTCCGAGCACCTATATATAGTTCTGGGAGGGACCATGTGATAGGATAGCAGAGGGGGGTGTTGTTGTGTTTGGACTGAAATATATATTGTTTATATGTTGTAATATTTATTACTTGTTTGAGAGTAAGATATGTTTTATTGTATGTATTAAGACAGATAGGATGGTAGTTTAAGGGGAAGTATATAGTATTGTTAAATGCCATTGGTAAGTACACCCCTGTTGTTGGTAGCGTCCAGGTTGATTACCTGTGGCAGATTATATAAGGCTGCCAGTTTACATCTGACTCTGCTGTTGGTAGGACCCTGGAGAGCTGCTCACAGCCATGCTCCTCTCATGTTTGCCATTGTCGAGTGTAATTCAGGCAAATATATTACAGATGATCCACAGGTCAACAATGTGACCCTATGTGTTTGGAAATCAGTGTTTTGGTCAAATAATTTTATCATAATGTATGAATTAAGGGTGTGTGTGTGCTAAAACCTGAGAAGGGTACACAGGCCTTGTTAATGAATGTAGTAAATAATACAAATGCAACTCAAAAATAAAAATTACCTGGGATTGCAGCTAGGGCTGCCGCCACTGGTTGTCTCTCTTCATACAACCGTTGCAGCATTTCCAGTGTGCTGTTCCAGCGAGTATCCACCTCCAAGATTAGCTTCATCACTGGGCGGCCCATTTGCTGTTGCATTTGCCCCAGCCTCTCTTTTGCTGTAGTGCTGGTTTTAAAATAAGTGACCAATTTCCTTGCTCTTGTTCTCATTTCGTCAAGCCCAGGAGTGGCATCAATTGATTTTTTAACTACAAGATTCAGGGCATGTGCAATGCATATAGCATGCCTCAATTTCAAGTTGATATTAGCAGCTGCATCAGTAACAAGGCATCTTACCTTGCCCTGAATGCCCCACTCTTCAATCAGTGACTGCTTCACCTCTGCTATGTTCTCTGCTGTGTGGGTTTTAGGAAATGGCCGCACCACTAAAAGAACAGTGGGCAGTTTGTCATTGTCGTCCACAAAATGGCATGTGACAGCAAGATATGCGTCCATATTTAATGTAGCGACTAGGCTTACTGGAAACAAAGTAAACAGTCGCTGAGAGGCTGAAATAGGGCCTTGTTTGCTGATTGTCTGACGCGCTACCAAAAAAGATTCGCTGAGATCAAAAATATACATTTTATAACTTTTATTAATGAAAAAAGGATCAACTTAGTATAACGTGCAGAAAAATATACTCAAAATAATCACAGCGATCAGAGACAAGAAACAGCGGTCAACAAAAAATACCGACCCACTCACCCTCTCTCTTTCTACCAGCTGCCATGCAGGTGAACAGGTGCTTAAATTAACTATACAAATATCACCGCCCACATCCATGTGACCTGATTATATCAATCACCGTGATTGTGAAATATCATATAAACAACCAAAATAACCAAAATAAACCATCACAATAAATCCATTTATGGCTCCTACACACCAGCCCCTAATTATTAAGTTATTACATAATAATTACTCACATTACACAAGTTAATAGGAGGCATGAAGTAATTAAAAGCTCAATAATCAAAGTTCATAAATTGACTTTACATTTCTGTCTTCTTTCTGATCCTGTAAATGAGTCATAAGTCAGTAAGACCAGAGGTTACCAGCACATAGCCTTAGTCAGAGTGATCTTTACCATCACTCTATGTCTGTCAGTCAAAGTCAGAGTCAAGGTAGAGGTCAAAGTGTCACAATGTGCACCAGCCACTCCTTATCCAGCTTTGGCCTCCTGTAACAGACAGACCTTGGTTATTGGCCGGTCCAGGCAGCTGCTCTTTGTTTTGATGCGCACCTGACGCACAAAGCCTCTCCTGTCTGGAAAGGTTTGTAGGACTCTTCCCATGACCCAGGAGTTAGGTTGCGCTTCACTCCTGACCATCTCTGACGCTCCTGCAGTTGAGGTAAGTATTCTTTAACCCATCTTTTCCAGAACAAGTCTGACATGTACTGGACCTGCTTCCATCGCCTGCGCGCATATATGTCTGCCTCTTGGAAGTCTCCTGGTGGCAAAGATGGTAAGGTCTTCAAAAGTAACAGGTGATTTGGCGTCAATGCTTCCAGGTCATTAGGATCTGTGGATGCTTTGGTAATTGGATGGCCATTGATGATGGCTTCCACTTCACAAAGAACTGTGTGAAGGCCTTCTTCATCCAAGTTTTGCACATTCAAAGTGGAATTGAGGCCTTTCCGCACTGATCTAATTAACCTCTCCCAAGATCCTCCATGATGTGAGCCAGCTGGGGGGTTAAAAGTCCATTTCATTCCTTTCTGGAGAAGAACATCATTAATCTGCGATTGATTCCACTGCTCAATGGCTGTTCTCAATTCACGCTCTGCTCCTATGAAGTTCATCCCGTTATCAGAGCGCAGTTCCTGAACTTGACCACGTCTCGCTATAAAGCGTCTGAGTGC
Organism: Centroberyx gerrardi; assembly: GCF_048128805.1. Classification (NCBI taxonomy): domain Eukaryota; kingdom Metazoa; phylum Chordata; class Actinopteri; order Beryciformes; family Berycidae; genus Centroberyx; species Centroberyx gerrardi. Next base: position 7,359,636 of record NC_135998.1, on the reverse strand, counting down.
ATTTATGAAAGAGTCCGTGTCCAGTGAAGGTGCCACTTCAATGTGGATTGCTCGTATGGCCAGGCAGGTAAAAATGACTCCATACCTCTTCACTACACTCCTTCTGCTCCTCACCTCGAAAGGTCCGAAATAGTCTACTCCAACACGAGTAAACAGAGGTTCATCTGGAGTAACTCTTTCAGAAGGTAAGTCTGCCATCTGCTGGGACACTGGCTGAGCATTCAACCATCGACAGATGACACACTATGATAGAGCTCTCCTTATGGCTGTACTAGCGCCAGTGATCCAATATCTTTCACGCAGTTTGGATAACATGTGGTTACGACCACCATGTCCCACCTTTTGATGGATGTACCTTAGAAGAATGGCTGAGATATGTAAATCCTTAGACAGTATTATGGGATGTTTAGATTCTACAGGCATAGATGACCTGCTGAGCCGACCACCAACTCTCAGAACACCATCTTCCATCAGTGGGCAGAGTGTGTAGATGTGACTATGCCCCTTCACACTTTTGCCCTTTTTCAGCCTGGAGAATTACTCTGGAAACCTCTTCCTTTGGCTAAACTTGATGATCTCCAATTCTGCCTTCTCAAGCTCCTCCACTGATAGACAACTTGAAACAGTCTTCCTCTTGAAAGTTTCCATATCCTTCTTCAATGAACGTCGTCGTTGTTCCACATCTAAGTCAGACTGTGCAAGAACCATGCTCAGTTGTCTCCTCTTCTGACACAGAGACAAGAGCCAGGTCTTAAATCTCAAGATCCAAGCCACAGACTTCCTCAAATGGGTCCAAGAGTCAAAGTAATGGATCATGCGAGTCACTGCATCAACCTCCTCTCTGGCCTGTACAGCATTCACTACAACAGCTTTCTTGACCTCAGGGTCATCTGATGGAAGTTGATGAACATCGTCAGGATTGACAGGCCACTCACTCTCAGGTTGAAGGAGAAAATGAGGCCCTGACACCCATGTTGCGTTTTTGAGAAATGCATCCACTTTCACACCCCTGGAGGCAACATCAGCTGGGTTGCTTGCAGTCTCAACATACCTCCATTAAGAGGGTTGTGAAGCCTTGCAAATTTCTGAAACTCAGTTGGCAACAAAAACTCTGAATCTGGAAGTCTCGTTCCTGATGTATTTGAGCACAGAAGCACTGTCCGTCCAAAACACAGAGTCCTGAAGATGCATGTGCAGCTCTTTCCTCCACAAGACATCAATGCGACTTGCCATGGTGGCAGCAATCAGTTCCATTCGGGGGATGGTAACAGACTTCAATGGAGCCACCCTAGCCTTTCCCATGACACTGTGTACTCGCGAGTGTGCATTTCGTGACAGCAGGTAAGTCACTACTCCATAACCATCTTCACTTGCATCACAGAAATGATGCAACTGTGCTGTGGTCACTTCTCCAAAGTCCAATGGTTTCAGACATCTCATGATGTTACATTTCTCCAAATGGCAAAGTTCATCCAGCCAACTTGTCCACTCCTGAGCAACCGACTCAGGTATGACATCATCCCAGCCAAGTGCACTCCTACACAGATCCCTTAAGATCTTCTTCGCAGACAAGACGACAGGACTCAAGATACCAAGAGGATCATAGATGGAGCTAACTGTTGAGAGAATTCCTCTTCTGGTGAGCGGTCTGTCCTTGATCACAATCTTGAACTTAAAAGTATCAGACTGGATGCACCATTCCACACCAAGTACTCTCTCCACAGGTAGCAAATCCTGGTCCATGTCCAACCTTTTCATATCCTTAGCTCTGTGGCTTTCAGGTATTGCAGCCAGAACATCACACCTGTTGCTTATCCACTTTGTAAGCTTGAACCCACCTTTAGCACAGATGGATACGAGCTCATGATAAAGAGACACTGCTTCCTCCTCCGAAGCCACAGACACAAGACAGTCATCCACATAAAAGCAATGTAGGACCTTATCCACTGCTTCCTGGCTGAACTGTACTTTGTTGTCCTCTGCACATTTCCTGAGGGCAAAATTGGCACAGCTGGGAGAAGACGTCGCCCCAAAGAGATGCACCATCATCCTGAAGTCAACAAGATCTTGATTTAAATCCCCATCAGGCCACCAGCAGAACCTCAACAAATCAACATCTTCTGCTGGCACTCTTACCTGATGAAACATGGATTCAACATCTGCCATGATCACCACTGGTTCTTTCCTGAATCTGGTCACCACTCCAATCAGTGAACTTGTAAGATCTGGTCCCTGTAGGAGCTGAGCATTAAGTGATGTTCCCTGGAAACTCGCTCCACAGTCAAAAACAACTCTGATCTTTCCTTTTGTAGGATGGTAGACACCATGGTGCGGGATATACCAGACCTTGCCATCACTACGTTCCACATCCTCTTCAGGCACCCTTTCGGCATAACCTTTGGCAATAAGGTCATTCATGAAGGCCGTATAATCAGCATGAAATGAGGAATCCTTCTGAAGCCTCTTCTTCAGATGTAAGGCACGCTGCTCAGTGATTTTCTTATTATTCGGCATGCTAACGTCCCTTATCCTCAACGGTAAGCTGATCTGGTAGTGGCCATTCACTTGCTTTACTGAGTTTGTGACCAGTTCCATAAACTTCTGATCTTCTCTTGACATGCCAGGTTGTTCATCCATGCTGCGCTCAGGGAAATCTGTCTTAAACTGCTGCTGCCAAAGTTCGTCCAAATCCACAACTGACACTCTGTTCACTGATAACTCTGGCTGCTCACAATCCATTGCATCCCCACTGTCTCCTTTCAGCGGCCCGTTCACAGTCCAACCCAGCATTGTCCTGATTGCATAGGGTCCATTGTTAACACTGCGAATTACAATGGTTCCAAGGCCTTAGGAACATTTGTCCCTATTAACAGCTCGATCCCTGCATCGATCTCGGGCAAATGGACATGTTTTAAATAAGGCCATCTCTGAAGATCACTCTGTCTTGGAATGTTCCCCTTGTGGACAGGCATGCATACCTGTGTGTAAGCCTTGGGCAGTTCACAGAAGTGCTCCTCATTCAAGCCAGCTACCTCCAGTCCTGGCACAATATGGCTACTCACAACTTTCTCTTGGCCCATCGTTCGTAAGAGAATATGTACCTTCTTCCCTGTAAGGTTAAGTTTGTGCATCAAAGCCTCTGTACTTGGTCCAAGAAAGCATAGGTGGTAACAATCTTGCTGCCCTCTTGGACTTAACTTGTACTGGAACTATGGGAAGTTTACAATCGTGATCACCAGCCCCAGTAAGACCACTCGACACCAGAGTGCTGTCCAATGACACCTCTGATTTCTTCTCAGCTTGGTCAGAGTCTTTTTCCTTTTCCTTTGGAAGAATGTGAAGTATGGTTGGATGTTTGAGACCACATTTTACACAGGAAATCTGTTTTTTGCAAACTTTGCTGATGTGTCCAATACACAAACAGCCGAAACAGACACCATTTTCCCTCAAGAAGCCTATCTTCTCTTTGTGAGCTCTTTTCCCCAACTGGGAACACAAGTCCAATGTGTGTCCTCCTCCACAGCAAAGACATGTCTTCCTTGCTGTTTGAATATGTTCCTTCCCTTTGGTTCCAGGCTGAATTTTGTTTTCCACAGGGGCTACAGTAGTGGCAAAGCTAGTTCCTTTAATTCCAGAACGAGGTTGTTGATTGTGTTTGTTTACACCTTTATTTGTTGTCAGCGATGGAGCATCCTGTATGTTTCCAAACACTGGGTCAGTTAAGATTCTCAATTGTCTCTCAATGAAATTAGTGATGTCAATGAATGTAGCTCTCTGACTGCGCCTTTCCTGCAAGTCACAGGCTACAGTTCTCCACTTGTCCCTGAATTTGTAAGGCAACTTCCTTATAATAGTCAACATATTAGCAGGCATGTCTAGCTCCTGCAGGTATTGCACCTCTTCCATGGCATTACAGCAGCCTCTGAGGAAAAAGCTGTAATCTTGAAGAGCTTTTACATCTTCAGTTTTGATGGGAGGCCATGAAAGAGCCCTTTCCATATATACAGATGCAACCTTCTGCTTATTTCCAAACTGCTCCTGTAATAACGACTTAGCCTTAACATATCCCCTCTCAGGATCAATGTGCTGGCAGCTTCTAACAATAATAATAATAATAGATGACATTTATATAGCGCTTTTCAAGGCAGTCAAAGCGCTTCACATATGGGGGGGGGGGGTAACTCAACTCATCCACCACCGGTGTGTAGCACCCACCTAGGTGATGCACGGCAGCCAGTTTTACGCCAGAACGCTCACCACACATCAGCTATCTCAGTGGAGAGTAGAGGACTGAAAGAGCCAATTAGGAACGAGGGATGATTAGGTGGCCATGATGGAAGGAAGGCCTGTTTTTTGGGGGGAATTTTTGCCAGGGCACCGGGGTTACACCCCTACTCTTGCGATAACTGCCGATGGGATCTTTATTGACCACAGAGTCAGGACCTCGGTTTAACGTCTCATCCGAAGGACGGTGCTCACTCACAGGACAAAGTCCCTGTCTCTGCCCTGGGGCATTGGAGATATTATTCATGAGACCAGAGGGAAGAGCACCTCCTACTGGTCCTCCAACACCACTTCCAGCACCAGGTGGTCTCCCATACAAGGACTAACCACAGCCAAACCTGCTTAGCTTCCCAGACAAGCTAGCGATGTGATGCAGGAGCTATGGTGCTGGCATAAATATAAGGTCCTTGGGATGACCCTTAGTGTGCTGCTCCAGGAAATAGAGTCGGTCACTGTGGCTCGCAGTGTTCCTTTCCACACCGTTCTCAAAAGCCTTCATAAACGCATGATATTTTAATGGATCACCATCGGAGATTGGTATCTCCCTCTTTGGCAAAGATGAGAGACATTGCAACACACAACAGTGTAGTTATTTCATTTTGCTTTCTCATAATGCCAAACATATTGCTTTGATCTTCATTTTCTGGACCAATATTTGCATTCAAAGCATCTCCATATTGCATTTGTGTATTTTCTTGAGCATTGCGATACACAGAATGTTGCTCGAGTTCATGGCATCTAACTGACATAGGCTCTGAATGAATGAACTGAGATGGATTTTTCTCCTCAGCCTTTGTTCCTGTATCCAGGTGGTCACGTTTGATATCCTTTTGTGACATTTGTGGCACAAATGGATTGGCCTTAGCGCTGAGGGTTTGTGTTTTTCCTTGTCTTTTTTCCAAATACGAGTTCATTCCATCTGAATGCTTTGTTGTAGAGTTTTTCCCACTTAGGATGCTCTGAGATCTGAACACCTTTAGTTTAGCCATGTGTGCTGCAATTTCCTCATCCAATTGAAGCTGCTCCTTCCTTTTACGTAACCGTTCCTCCTCTTCTTCCAGTTCGTGTTTATCCTTTAATAATTTTTGTCTTATCTTTAATGCTGCCAAGTCAGCCTCAGCTCTAAGACGTGCAGAAGAAATACTAGAAGCAGCAGACTTTCTTCCTGTTGCAGAGCTTTGTGATCTGGATACTCTGCTTCCCACATTTGACACACTGTCGCTTGGGTTTACATCATCTTGCATGTCATCTGTCATGATTATGGATGCAGCCTGCATTAGTATTTGAGAATCATCAGCTATTGGAAGAAAAGACATCTGTTCATTCATTCCAACAGGATCAGATTGAACACGACTGTCATTGTGGAGCAGTTCCTCTGGTTCACTCAACCACTGTTCAACATCCCCTTTAAATGTGCTGCTGTATTCCACAATGCTGGAAAACCATTCATTTTGTTTACTCTGTTCATCCTCTGGCAGTAAAGGAATCAACATATTATGTGACGTGGTGGCATTTTCACAAAGTTGAATTAAACTCTCCAAAAGGGGTTGTACATGTGAGACATTTTCCTTTTTTTTCATGAGTGATTTCATTTGTGGTATGAGCCCTTTAATTTTATTCACAGTCATTTTGCGTTCCCGTTGAAGCCTTTCAATTTTATTCACAAAGGCCTTTGCAGTGAGTTTAGGTTCTCTTTTTCCACACTCCATTTCGGAACTTGCAACACCAGCATTTATTTGACTCATTTTTCCTCTTTTAATTTCCTTTTCATTACATTATTTGTGCATTTAAAACACATCCACGGACCAAAAGGAAATTCATCCAGCAAACATCACATTTGCACATCAGCAGCGCAGCGGCAACTTCAAAGAGACAAAGCGGAGATTCCTTATTTCACAGCACGGAGATAATACAGCACCGGGAATCCGTACAATCAGGTTAATGCCAGCACTCTGGGTGAACCAACTCTCAACCGGTAATCAATCAGCCAATCGTCCCCAATGGACAAACAGTAGCGAATATGCAAGCCGCATTCCTTCCATTAATACACAGCTTAATGCGCACCTGGCTTCTATGGTTGGCTTTGACTGCGGCTCCCGAGTAGACAGCCGGCGCCTTCTTCCGTCATTCACCTCCGATGATCGCTTACTTTAATCTCCTTCCATTTGATCCTTGATCCAATGCGCCATCCGTGATGTTTCTTTTAATGCATTTTTTGTTGACAAATGTAGCGACTAGGCTTACTGGAAACAAAGTAAAGAGTCGCTGAGAGGCTGAAATAGGGCCTTGTTTGCTGTTTGTTAGTATAACGTGCAGAAAAATATACTCAAAATAATCACAGCGATCAGAGACAAGAAACAGCGGTCAACAAAAAATACCGACCCACTCACCCTCTCTCTTTCTACCAGCTGCCATGCAGGTGAACAGGTGCTTAAATTAACTATACAAATATCACCGCCCACATCCATGTGACCTGATTATATCAATCACCGTGATTGTGAAATATCATATAAACAACCAAAATAACCAAAATAAACCATCACAATAAATCCATTCATGGCTCCTACATTTAATGAGGTCCACATATCTGCCGTGAGGCTCACAGCCTCATCCCCCTGCATCTCAGCCTTGGCCTTCTCCTTCTGCTCCACCTACTTCTCATCCACCATGGCCTTTAGAGCCTGCCTTCTTGGAATAGAGTATGTGGGGTCCAGCTCCAACATCAGAAAGGCTGGGAAACTTTGACTATGAAGTTGAAAAGAGCTTCATCAAGTTCTTGTTTTCTGTTGCCTAAAAAAGATAATGCATAGAATATAATTCATTAGGTTTGCTTTAAATTAAGTATTAAGTGTTATTGAAATGTAGTAAGAGTAACACAGGGCAATATACGACAAAGTTACATAAATAATAATCCTTTGGCACTACTATTGTGGATTTTTGATTAGTTTCATATTCATATTTCCTTAGTATCACAGTTGCATGAGAAAGTCATGTAGGCCTACCTTGGCTGTTGGCATTAGCTGGCCTGTTCTCCGGTTGAGAGCTCTCATGCTTCGCCCTGTAATGCCTCAGCATTGAAGAGGTATTGTTGTTATATGCCAGCTGCTGAGGACACAGCAAGCACTGGACCTGTACAACCATCAGTTTGTAAAGTCAACTCAAAATGTTCCCACGCTTGAGACCTCTTTCTTGATGGCTCCATCACACTTGAAAATACGCAATCCGATCCTGTTTACAACGATGACACTCCAAAACACCTACTGCTACTACAACCCAACACAAATGCATCATTTGTGGCGATCCAGCCAAAGTTTTGAATGCGCCAACCTGTCAAACCAAACCAAACCAGTCATGTGATTCAGGTACTGAACGAAGTAGTGTTTGCTTCATACGCCATAAGCCACGTGATTATTTCCGCACCAAAGCTGGTCTCTGGGTTTTGGAAAGAGAGTTACTCATATTCATAAATATTGATTGTCCTGGTCCATAGTTTTTTTTTTGTTTTGTTTTTACTTACAGATTCTAATTTATTTATCAGGGTTTCAGCAATTGTTCGATCTTGAGTGGCATATTCATGGTCATAGTCAAATCCTGCATTTGTTGTTATTGAGTACTTGGAATTATACTTGGTCTGTGCATCATGCCTGACCCAGGGTCTTATCTCCACATCTGACATTGTGATGAGCATCCTGTAAAAGAAAAAATGAAGTGGATACGACACTCGAGTCTTGAGCCAAATTACCAAGCAGGTTTTCTCTCCAATCAGTAATGTCACTAAGGTGTGTGTGTGTCCTTTGATGAGTAAGACATCTTATGAGAATACAAAGTGTTTTCTTTTAGCTGAAATGTAACTTGGTTTCATAGTAACACTATTGGTTGTGTACCACAACATTTTTTAAGAGCTGCTTGGATATTCAAATCAATAATATTTTAAACTAGAAAGGTGCATTTTCTGGAGAAAATGCGTGTGATTGCTGAGCGTGCAAACTGTGGCACTGGTGCAGTTTAGTGTGGGTACAGCTCACCCTTTCTGTTGGCTGTCTGTGACTGGTCTATCACTCTCCTCTTTCCCTCTTTCTTATCCTATGGCTGTCATGGTATGTAGTGTTAAAGTTGTGGAAGTGGTTGAAGTTTCAAAGAAACAATCTGTTCAAAATAAGCACACCCGGTATAGCACTGGTGTTGAACAAACATTCATATCTCAAAAACTGTGAAAGATAGTCTATTAAAAAGCTAGAGTGAGACAGACAGACAGACAGAGAGACAGAAAGGGAGACAGACAGAGAGAGAGAGAGAGAGAGACTTTTGACTTTTGGTGTTCTTTAATAAAACATCTCACTTAAAAAACACCTGAAAACCAGCCACAGTATCCTAAAACCCTGCGCACTCAACCAACACTCTCGCTCCCTAAAAACCAACCCAGCCACTCACTCACACACACACACCTGCACACACACCCCCACCCCACCCGTGAGAGAGAGAGAGAGAGAGAGAGAGAGAGAGAGAGAGAGAATGAAAAGTATTAGTAGCTGTAGTAGCAGGGGCTGTAGTAGTAGTAGTAGAAGTATCTGTAGTACTAGAAGTAGCTGTAGTAGTTGCAGTAGAAGTATTAGAAGTATAAAGCCTCCCAACAACGTGAGAGAGACAGAGAGAGAAGAGAGACACAGATACAGATAGATAGAGAGACAGAGAGACAGACAGACAGACAGACAGACAGAGAGAGAGAGAGAGAGAAAGAGAATGAAAAGTATTTAGTAGTAGTAAGCTGTAGTAGCAGTAGTAGCTGTAGTAGTAGAAGTATCTGTAGTACTAGAAGTATCTGTAGTACTAGAAGTAGCTGTAGTAGTAGAAGTGGCTGTAGTAGTAGAAGTAGTAGTAGTAGAAGTATTAGAAGTATAAAGTCTCCCAACAACGTGAGCGAGAAAGAGAGAGAAGAGAGACAGAGACAGAGAGAGAGAGGTAGTGGAGCCAGTGTAAGCAGCCGATCAGCAGGAAGAAAATATTTAGGAAGGCTTAAGTGTAAAAGCATGAAGGTATAGGGAGTACAAATGTTGAGTATAAGGTATATTTTGAGTAGAATAAAACTGAAAGTAAGGAAGTGACAAGTATGAAAATATGTAAAAGACATGTTAAAATGGAGAAGAGTGAAAAAAGGGCAAGTGGAGAAGAGCTGCATGTGTAAGACAGCAGCAGTGGAACAGAAAGTAGTGTGACAGAGTGGAGCCCTAGTGTCGAACAAACGTTAATAACTCAAAAACTATACATCATATTGCTTATATATTTACATTGTGAGTGAGAGCAGAAGTAGCTGAAGAGTTTAATATAGAACATATGTATGTAATGTTAAAGTTGTGGAAGTGATTGAAGGTTAAATGACAAAATCTGTTCAAAAAAGGCACACACGGAAAAGCACTGGTGTCAAACAAACATCCATATCTCATCTACAAATCCCATCACTTAGATATTTACATTGTGAGAGAGATAAGAAGTATGTGAAGAGTTTGATATATAATATATGTATGTAGTGTGAAAATTCTGGGAAGTACTACAGTTTAAATACTGCAAGTGTAAAAAGAAAAAGCTGTTTAAAGTAGTCAAAATTACTGTAAAGCAGTAGTGTTGAACAAACGTCCCTAACTCAAAAACTACAAGTGCTATCACTTAGATATTTACATTGTGAGTGACAGAAGGAATAGCCAAAGACTTTGATGTAAAATATATGTCTGTAGTGTGAAAATTGTGGGAATAGTCACAGTTTAGAAAAGTGTACAAGACAAGGCTGTTCAAAGGAGAGAAAAGTACTGTAAAACACAGTTTTGCACTAGTGTTGAACAAACATCCCTAACTCAAAAAGTATAAAAGCTATGAGTTAGACATTGTGAGTGGCAGAAGAAGTAGCTGAACAGTTTGATATCTAATATGTGGATGTAGTGTGAAAGTTGTGGGAATCATGACAGTTTAAGAAAATTGAATATTTAGTGAAAATCACAGCCATTCATTTCACTATTTAATCATCTTCCAGTTTGTTAAGGTCCAGGATAAAAACAAGAAGTGGCAATGAAAACTATAACTTGATTCCAACCCAGTACCTATACTGTATTAGTAGACGATATGATCCATACTGTAAAAATCCAGCTAGAGAATGAGAAGTGGTAGATACTTCAAATAAAGTCTTATAATATCAGGATGATTCAGTCCTGTAAGGTGAAGCTTTCTGACGCTTTTCTACTTATTTTTTTGACCTACAAAGAAATAATTTGCCCCAAATAATAAAATACACAAGAAGAAAATAGTTCAATTGTAAATATGTGGTATATGTGGTCAATGTTTAACAGTTATTTGTGAGATATAAGTTTGCACACCAGTGGTCAGATCAGTGTCTTGTCAGTAGTGTCCTGTGTGCTGCTGTCTGTCTCTGAGCTGCTGCCTTCTGTCTGTCTCTCCTCCTCCAAGCTCCTCTTGATACTCAGCTCTCTCTCTGGAGGTTTTGCCGCCTGGATGTGGAGCTTCCCGTCCGGAGCCAGGCAGCAGCTGACGGCTTCAGGATTCAGCCCTTCAGGCAGATCAAACTCCCGTCTGAACTCCTGCCGTCTGTAAGAGTAGCAGCCTTTCCCGTCCTCCTGCTTCTTCTCTGTCTTCCCGCTGACTCTCAGCCTCCTGCCCACCTGCTGGACACACAGCTCCTCTGGGGAAAAGTTTTCAGTGTCCAGGGTCAGGGCGAAGGGCTTCCCCTCTTTCTCCAGCTGGTAGGAGACTGGTTGGATGGTCACAGAGGCTGGGACCGGCTCCATCTCCTCCAGGATCTTGTGTTGAAGTTTGTCCATCAGCTCCAGCCTGCTGTGCAGCTCCTGTATGTTTCTCTGCAGGAGAAGAGGTTCAACCTGAGGCCACAGACTGCGTACAGGCCAGTAGAAGTGTGTGAACAGGCCGAGGGCAGACTGGAGTCCATGTGAGCACAGCATCTTCAGTGTATGTTCAGTGTTGTGAGATGAAGCTCTGTTACAGTGTGTGTTGCTCTCTGTCTCAGCAGTGGGATGGTCCCGGCTTTTCTCTTCTGCCTGCAGGAGCTCCAGCGTTTTCAGGAAGTTTCTCCACCGGGCGGAGCTGTCACTCACAGGTGGTGACGTCACTGCACCGCTCCAGACCTTTCGGGAAGCTTCCTGTCTTTCCCAGAATTCAACGCTAGATGTCACTAATGCTGCACTCTGGATGAGGATTAAAGCCATAGAATGGAGACATTTAACAGAATCTTGGTTGGGGTAAATTGAAAATCATTTAGCCTAAGTAATATATTGAAACATTAATTCATTTTCTATTGATGGGAAATGTTTCTCTTAGTTATTTCTTTCACAATCCTCAGAAATAATTTAATCATGTCAGTACCAGAATTTGTGTTGTGTGTGTTTGTGTGAGGAAGTGTCAGGATGAATTGGTGAATTAATCTAAAAGTGGAGCATAAACATCAATCAAGTTAAACCAGATGAAATGACCACACACTACAACATGTATAAGGTGAGGGGCATCAGAACTAAAAAGTTGTAGTTGTGGAAATAAAAAGTTGCAGTAATTTTCTTGGTGTAACAATAGTCGAACATATTGGCATTTTCTGTATGGTAAAATTACCTGGAGTGGTAATGGAAGTGTGTGTGAGTGTGAGAGTGAGAGAGACAGTACTGTAATGTGTGTGCGTCCATCCTCGCCCTCCTCCTTAGCTGGATCCTTAGAATCTCCTCTTCTAGTCTCTGGTTCCCCATCTGAACAGCTGCCAGCATGCTGGACACATGGGCCCGTCTTCCTTGAGAGAGAGACATACAAAGAGAGGGAGAGAGAGAGAGAGTCTGTGTGTGTGTCTCGATATCAGGGTAGAGGAGTCCATATAGTCTATAAGTGTGATAGCCTGAACGTCCACAAGATGTCACTGGTATTGATTTGCATTTACTTCTAGATTGAGTCTGGACGCAAGCAATGTAAAAACCTTGGATGAAATCTTAGCTGCAAAAATATTCAAAACAGATAGATTGATATAATAGACACTTAAAGGTTTGATTTCATTGTTAAAAATCAACTTAAAACGTCTCGGAAAACTGAAAACTCCATGTCCATATCAACCATTCACAAGCGCTGTTCTCTGTGTCCATGTGATGCTGCTTCTAGCATACACAGACCAAATTTCAAAATAAGAGTATATACAAGGCGATAATGTTGTATCACACAGTGCTATTTATTGAGTTGGTTGTTTTGTCCACGTATCTCTTATTTTGGAATTTGTGCAGTAGGGTGAACGGTGGAGTTTTCCATTTCTAAGTCGGTCTCAGTTTATTTCAACAATGAATCAAAACTTTAACATATGTATTTTTCACATATATCTGTTTTGCATATACTCAAGGAAGAAGGCATAGTCAGAGTTTTTGATCAGATGCTTCTTGCCTCCAAGGTGTTACAGTGGTCGCATTCGATGCAAGTAAATGCAGATGAGTGACAGCGAGGCTGTTCGAGCTACAAGTGTCTGAGCCAGTCAGCTTGTTACGTTTGCTTTCATCTTTGTCTGCATTGATCCTGGCTCTGACTCTGGGTTTCCCTCCTGGTGTTGGTCGTTTCCTTCCAGCTGCACAGCCTCATGTAGCAGCTCCTGCAACTTGGCCAGAATGGCCGGCTCCGAGCCGCCATTTTGGAGATACGATAGGCGCAGGGCACTGAGAGGGACAGTCATAAAAACAATTCAGCTACTCACAATATGCTATTCACAAGATAGTTGCTTGTTTTTTGTGAGCAATTTCTTCATCAATTTTATTTTGGTTGAGAGTATATGGCAATAATGCATGAAGGATAAGATAATATGAGAGAGAGAGAGAGAGAGAATTCCTATGCCTGCTGATGACCCGCTCTCCCCTGAATTGAATAGAATAGCAAATGCATCTGGTTGTAGCTGTCTTGTAAGACTAAATACTTGTTTGTACACATGAGGGACCCAAATATGGTCTCTTTTACACAATGTATGTGTGTGCGTGTGATACTGACTGTGTTTCCAGGTGTTGCAGCTGGTCCAGCAGTGTTTCCAGCAGGTGTGTGTTTCTCTGCTCCTGGTTCCTGAGCTCCAGCAGCCTCCTCTCCACCTCCCTGATGCTGCTGCTGTGAACACACAGCTCCTCCAGATGCACCGCAACGTCTAGGCAGGTGTAAGAGCAGAGTGGAGCTCAGGTACAATACAGATATAAAACAGATTATGGTACTTATTGTTATTTTATTAGAAGTAGTATTTGTAGTAGAAGATAAAGTTGAAAATTCATACAAGTTTTGTCCAAAATCGTCATGTAAAAAAATGTTGGCAACTTGAACAAATCTTTATGGGGAACATCTCATGAAATTAACTATCAAGTAATATAGATTAATTCTTTCATTTATTAACAGCTAGTTAAAACAAGAGGTGACAATGAAAACCATGATTTGACCAATCTATCCCAGTAAATGTAATATTACATCCCAACACCTACATAAAACTTGCAGGCGAAGAAAGCATTATTATTAACTGTTTGTACTTCGCAGGTTTATTTGTAAAGTGCTTTGTAAATAAATAGTATTATTACAGTTAACATTATATAAAAACTCAGCTTCACCTCGCCGCTGCCTCTCCAGTTCCTTGTTAGTGTTCAGCAGCTCAGCCACTTTCCTCCTGTGGTCTTCAACCAGACTTCTGTTTCTCCGCAGCCACATCGCTCTGGAGCCACCAGCTGCCTGTTAGCACAAAATCAATAAAACAGTTTATAGTGAAATAGAGGAGACAAGACAAGAAAGAAGAGAAGAGAAGATAAGACAAGAGAGGACAAGAGAAGATAAGAGAAGACAAGAAAAGAAAAGACAAGAAAGACAAGAGAAGACAAGACAAGAAAGAGGAGAGAGGACAAAAAATGAGAAGAGAAGAGAAGAGAAGACAACAAAAGGGAAGAGGACAAGAAAGAGATGACAAGAGACGAGAAGAGAAGAGAGAAGTATGACAATAAGTTGCTTTTTTCAAGCACTCAATTTCTTAAATACGATATTTATGCTATAAAGTCTAATCTTGGAAATCTTGTAAACACTCACCGACGGACTCCCGGCTGCCCTTGGTCTGTCCTTGTGTTTGTCTGTGGCAGCTTTCACCGTCCCAGGAGGAGATCCGTCTCCTGGGGTCCCACGCTCTTCTCTCCCCATTTCCCCGTTCTCCTCCTCCTCCGTCTCTTCCTCTACTGTCTTCTCCTGGGCCCTCTGCTCCTGCACTTCCCTCTGTGTCCAGTGGGGGCAGTGAAGACTCGGCTCCTGTCTCTTCCTCTGTTTTAATCTGACTTTGTCCAGCTAGGTAGGAGAAACGGGTGTGCAATCAGTTACTGATCTATTATTATTATCTATTATTTCTGGTTCACATAAGAAATAGATTAATTTTTCTCCCCCTTACATGTAATATAGCCAGAGAAGTCACATCTTCTTCTGTCTTTCTTTAAATTCCCTCATGCAGACCAGCATGTCTGTTGTAAGTGGAGTATCAAAGACTCGGTACAATGTTTTTCTTTTTGCTACACGCCAATTTGACTTTGTTGTCCTTGCACAATATTTAATTCCTAGCTTCACCATATGTCACAGCATGTTAACATGTTACCCTAAACTGAATTCAAACAATATTTAACCAAACACATTTGTTCTGATGTCTTTAATGTTAAGGGGATGAGATACGGAACATCATTACTAACCCTAACCCTAACCCTATCCCTATTTTGGACAATTTAATCCATCTTGAATTCAGGCTACAGCACCTTAAAATGCAGAAAAAGTCAAGGGGGTTGAATACTTTCTGAAGACATTGTTAGCCTGGGTGCCAGCGCATAACCCAGTACAAAAGTTGCATAAAATTACACAGTGTTTATTTATCACAGAAGAGCATAAAGATTTTAAGCCAATACTGACCTACAGAGCCAAATAGCAGTAGTTATGTGAGTAGTGAAACTGAGAAAAAGGACTTCCAATGTTTCATTCGTGCCCAAACAAAAATTTTATTGGTGCAGAAGTGGACTGTATATCATTTAAAAACTACTATGGGTATAATTTCTGTTGACATGAATCCTAAACTCAACCTTTGACCTTTAAGACTCCTAAAAAGTTACTGCTGTTTGCTTTTGGAGGGCAGAACAGAATGCCATGCTGTGCTCTTTGCCTAAATTTATCAACATACTATACTAGCAAGGCGGCTTTATACCTGATGTGGCTAATGAGCTAGCCTTATGCTTTGCCTCCTATTAGTATCTGAATTTTGAGGTTTGATGGATAGAGGAACTGCACATTTGTTTATCCAGAGGCAACCAAAAATATATACCAAAATATAATGTAGATATCACAAAAAACAAAAAGCAGATAAAGAATGATATCCAACACATGCTGGTTTACAGACAAACGTGTTTATTTAACCCAGAACCTCATACACCTCTATGTATGAACACTTGGTACAACAAAGGAAGGCAACAAACAGCGCTCCTGCTGGTTATGTACATTCCCAGTAAGATCCCCTTTCAATTTAAAGACAAAATAATTTCTCAATTCATAAATTTCTGAATAATTAGCTGCATTAACTGTACAGAACAGTCCTCTTTGAATTGTTTAGTTTGCATTCATTTGGAAAAACATCAACAATACCTACCTTTTAGAAAGGAAAACATGGAGAGTGATTTCCATCTTGGTAAGCCACATGTATTTATAATTTTATTATTCAACAGGAAAAGATTAGTACAGAGGATTTTGCTGAACAGACAAACAAGAGACAGACAGTCAGGATGGACTAGTTGTTTGCATTGAAGGATTTGCATTTGTGTCCAGTTCTCCTTTAGTTTGATTCAGTGCCTGAATTGGACCAAAAAAGGTGCCAGTACCCTAATTCAGCAGTTGCATGACATGAGCATTGCATGTGTCTTGGAAATATTTATATTTATACTCATATCTTGGTAATATATCCCACTTCAAATGTATTTTTGTATGCATTTCATTACATACAAATATAATATTGCATATATGCTACAATAAAACCAACTGAAAATGAAACAAGACTGCAGTCAGTTTAGCTGCAAAACAACTAGTCCTAACCTACCATGCCATTTAAAAAAATCAACACAGAAAAATGTGCTGGGTTAGTGCCGTAATAATATCAGAGAAAGATTACATCAGAGAAAGATTTCATACTTACAAGCATACAGAAGACTGATGCAAATAGACAGAGGCCAATATTGTCTTTATATAACTGACGGACAAAGCTGTCTGTGCTTTTTGGAGGTAGTGGCAACAAAGCAATATTGACCTTTTGTTGTTGACAGTCATGATATAAGAAAACTAGCATTATGTAACTTTTTATGTACATTTATTCCTCCTTGGCGCAATAACATACCTTTCATTTGTGCTTGCACATCCTGTATTTTCTTTTCTCTCTCTATTGGCACCTGACCAGTAGTGTTGATTGGACATATTGGCGTTTGATTACCATGAATTTCTTCATGATTGACACTTTAACGGCCCTGTGCTCCACTGACTGCTCTGCTCCATCAGATCAAGTGAAGAGGCATCACTCTGCTCACAATATAAACGTATTTATTTTTTCTACACAATATCATTCCATTGTCGTTTTGCCCACAAAGTCCTGCATCAGAATGTAAGCCATTATATTCTTTACAATCTGCCTTTGCGGGGCAAAACGTCAGTAGAATGGTTTTAATATTGCAGAACACGTAATTACAAGAGGCTATTTAATTTATGCCAGAGTGACACCTCTTCACTTGATCTATGCAGCTTTGTTTTCGGCTGCAGTTTGACTCACCGTGGGTGAGCGGAGCGCTGCCTTCAGTCTGTAGGATGCTGTCTGCTTAAATGAAGCCCTATCAAGTCTATGGCGTACTTTTTTCATACGGAGATACTCTCTTCATTCAACTAAGGCGTACCAGGAGGTGCCGGTACGGACTAAGAAGTAAGGGTACTCATGTGGACAAAAATCTGAAATGCCGGTACGCAATAAGAAGTAAGGGTACTCATGTGGACAAAAATCAGAAGTGCCAGTACTCAGTACCGGTGAGTAGCCTACCGGCCCATTTCAGGCACTGGTTTGATTTACATTGTAAATTCAGTTAGATTTGTTCTTGAAACAAAACTATGATGAAAAGCATAAGATGAATGATGAAGCATGTTGACCTTGAATGAAGGTACATCAGGTGGCCTTATGGTTATTTGATTATTAAGATGTTGCTATTGCATTTCTTTCAGCATCCATACAAATGGTCGCTCAACTCAATGCCCTTAATGACAATCGCCATGAAAACATCAACTGCATGTTTGCGAAAGTCCTGAAGAAGGAGCATTATCTTTATGCTAAAGCCTCTAGTTTCTCTGGAGTGACTCCTGAGCTCGACTGTGACCTTTCACCTCAGTCTGCTGTTGGTCACCCCTCCAAACCTGCTTGTGGATTTGAGAGCCTCAATATATGGGAACCAATAGCCAGTGCAGCTTCATCAGCATGCAAACTTCTCTTGGATATGGACAAAGGAGACCTTCCTCCCACAGAGAAAGAGTCTCCTCTCATGACTGAAGACACAGCGTTAGGTAATGCTGGAGCATCCATCCACCCAGCTCAGCATGTTGAGATTGGTTTTGACGATGACTACCACCTGGAGGCAGTTGGAAAGAGATACTTCTATGCTCCCTCATGTGACACATCTGGATTTGTGGCTGACTGCTTCTCACCCTGTGGATCCACTCTGGGCTGCCTTGATGAGTGGGAGCCACTGGTCAAATCCCACTTTGACTTGGAGAAGGAGGGATTTGGTGAGGAGCTCCTCTACGCTTCATTACATCTCTCTAGATTTGTAGTTGACTGCTCCCCACAATATGTGCCGACTCTGGACCAACTTGACAAATGGGAACCAGTAGTCTGCACTGATTCTCAACTGATGCAGTTCCTCTCAGTCCTCCTGGAGGAGGAGGAACTTGATGAAAAGCACATCTCTGCTTCCTCATCAGCGAGTTCTACATGTATGGCTGCCTGCGCTGCACATCATGGCCCTACTCAAGATCATCTTGATGAATGGGAGCCAATCGTCAGAGCTGATTCTAAACTGATGCTGTTCCTCCAGGACTTGGAGAAGGAGGACGAACAATGTCCTTTTATCATCAAGAGGGAAACCATCAACTCTTGTGCACAGATTGAGGCCGCTGCTGGAAGCGCTGTCACTGTCCTGCATCAACCTGAATGTTGTGAGGGAACAGAAGTCACTGTCCTCTCTGCTGGACGTGACAATAACTCCACCTCAGAGGAGGTTCTCCCTGTCTCTCTTGCTGAATACACCCTGATTCACCTGCTCAAGGAAGGATCAACCAACCTGCTTCAGGAGTCCCAGGCTCCAGCCATCCAGGTTGAGGTCAAAGCTCCACCAAGCCTTGTGGTTGAAACTTTAAAGGACACCAAGGATCTGTCCGGTCTGACCCTGGAAAAGACACTTTCACCCGTCCAACTGGTCAAACCTACAGGACCTCAGAGTTCCAGTGCCAAAGACAGCCTGTCAACAAAACCAAAGAAGAAGAAGTGTGGCTTCGTTTCTTGGCTATCCGGCATATTCTGGGGGAAGAACAAGAAATCTGCTGACAACATGGCTGTTGCATGGCTAGAACAGCAGAGACGCCACTCCAACAGACCTGCCAAACAGAAGGAGATGAGCCAAAGCCCTGCTTGACTGCCCTCTCATCTGCAGTCCACTTCTGAACTCCTGTCATCTTTCTATCCACTTTACAGAACTGAATCATTTTATTTGAATACATTTATTTGCACACTACTGTTATAGTGTCTTTGCACATTTCTTCAAAACACACCTTTATTCCTGCGGTTATGGGTAACCTGTAGCCAAAAGCAGTGAAAGTGTAATGGAATTAGTAAATATATGTTGGCCATTAAAATTTTCTATACCTCTATTACTAACAACATAATCAATATTTATTCTAAATGTGGCTGTTTTTTCACTGAGAGTACATTTTGCTTTTAATACACCACTAGTTTTCTGTAAAAAAAAAAAAAAAAAAAAAAAAACCCACATAAAATTATTACAGCCTGTTAATTACGGTATAACTAGTTTGTAATTATGGAGTACTAGTAAAATATCTGAAAAAGAAAGTCCGCACACTGTAGCTCCCTTTTGCTGCTTCATTGGCACCACAAAGTAAGTGACGTTTAAGGCACACTGCTCTTCTTCAGACTTGAAAAAGGTATACAGTCGCCATCTTAAATAGACCAAACAATTAGTTCAGTCAGGCCACCTGGGGTAAGTCACATGGTGTAGGTTCACAATCTCAATTCAATAATACAATATATATAAGGAAAAAACAAAAACATTAATAATCAAAATGATTCGCATACACATATGAAGTACAAACATATTTACAATGTCATCAACCTCTCCAGTAAGCCGCTTTCTAATGCATGCCCTATAATTCTAATACTTACCCTATAATTACAGTGAACAAAAGGGGAACAAGCACTGCTTTATTTTACAGCCCGCACACCTTGTACTTAATCCATAACTACAGGGAACAAGCACCGATAACATTTGTTTTGTCCCCCCTAATTACGTTATTGTACCCTGTACCCTGTTATTTTTCAAGTATGCAGTAATTACAAAAATAGTTACACCATAACTACCTTCTAAATCTCTCATAATTACAAAATTGTTACCCCTTAATTCCCGGACTTCTTGTTTTGTTACCCTGTAACCCTGTGACAGCATTGTTATTTTATTAGTACCCTATAATAAAAAGGTACAAATATGCACCTTTTGGGGTTACAAAAAAGTACCATGGATGTAACTTTGTCTAATGTCCTGGTGACAAAAGTACCATGTAAGGTAGGCCTATATCAGTCGCACTTTCATTTATTATGTAACTTTTAAGAAAGAAGGTACAATGGATATAACCTTGATAGGGTACTGCCTCATTGACAAGAAGGTGCAGCCCCGATAACGAAAGATACAACATTGTACCTTTTCTTAAATGAGTGTGCAGCACTCGTCCCGGACTGAATGGATCCTATTTGACTGACAAATCGGCCTCAGCACTGAGCGGGAGGCGTCTGGAGCTGCTTCCACAGAGTCAGCATCTCCTTGGGACTCCGTTTGTGAACAAGCAGAACAGATCTGTAAGCGCACGGTTTGTCCCTGTCTGTCTCTGGGAGATCAAATGTTAAAAAACCAGGGTGGTGGCTCGGGGAGAGGCCGAGTCTGTGCAGGCACATGCCCAGGTACACATCGTCGATTGGGAAAAGCCGCACCCTCTCGGACACCTCTCTTAGACGTAATGCCAGTGAGGCGGAGTACACCACCCCTCCTCCGCCAGCGTACGCCGGGTACACGCCTTTGTAGAAACTTTCTGGGATGTAGTATTTAGTGGCTGGCTCCCGGTTTGGCCTTGCGTTATTGATTACATCCCCCACAAACAAATCCATCATCATGTCGGTTTCGTTTCTATAATCTCTCCACATGTTGTACTCCTCCCACTGCTTGTGCAGGTAATCCAGAAGGGCGCCTGTTCGAACGAAGACGTCATCGTCACCTTTGAAGACAAAGATGGCGGTGGGGCAGTATTGCTGGAGCCAACGCCAGAACAACAAGTCCTTTAGGGTCAGGTTAAAGAACGTGTCTCTGAAATCCCACTGGAGGATGTCCCCATACTTCTGGCTCTCCAGCTCCAGCAGGTTTCTGAGGTCCGGGTGAGGACCTGTGCTTGAGTCTTGCCTTCCAAGCAGGAAAACCGTGCGCACCACTCCGCCTTTCCTATTCAGTTCTCCCTTCACCAAACCACTTTGCCCCCATGTTTCGCGGATGGCCTGCCTGTTTTCAAAGTTCCCCACCTGAGATTTGACGGCCATCAGGAGCATGGGGGTGTCCAGACCAAAGCTTTTGTTCTCCCCACAGGTACCGGGCTGATTGATGAGGAGGGGATACTCCCTGCAGTGCATCGACCTGATAAACGCCCTCATTTGCTCCGGCAAGCTGTTGAAGTCATGCATTCGAGGGACTAAACACTTGTACGACACGCAGTCTGACAGGCACTCTTTCTCTAGTGATGAAGACAGCTTGGCGTTAGGCTTCCTCGCCACCCCGCTCGTGTTTCCTCGCAGTATGGGATTATGCTGACGGTCCCAAACGTGCTGCAGCCGGTTCCACAGCGCACTCTCCTCCAGGCGCAGGTTCCAGAAAGGACCCAGCGGATGCGAGGCCAAAGCCCCGGAGTTAGCGGAAGCCCCCGGGGCGACAAAGTGGATCGTTATTTGAGGAGGAGTGTAGGAGATGGTGACGAATATGGACACCATGATGTAAATCAGAAGATGGCCGGTCATCATGCAGGGCAGTAGGCACATGCATAGCACTCTTCCGTTGCATCTGCAGCGGGCCATCACCTACGATTCAGACACACCTGCACACACACATACACACATAAAAAGATGATTTAGATGATTTTAAAAGACAGAAAATGTGATTTACCCTCCTCCCTCACTGAATTCAGATGATTTTAAAAGACAGAAAATGTGATTTTACTCTCCTTACTCACTGAATTCCGATAATTTTAAGACAGAAAATGTGATTTTACCCTCCTCCCTCACTGAATTCAGATGATTTTAAAAGACGGAAAATTTGATTTACCCTCCTCCCTCACTGAATTCAGATAATTTTAAGACGGAAAGTGTGATTTACCCTCTGAATTCAGATGATTTTAAAAGACGGAAAGTGTGATTTGCCCTCCTCCCTCACTGAATTCAGAGCATTGCAGTCACATGGGTCTAGCTGAGCAAACTCTATAGCTAACACAATCAACCACAGTGAAGCCTCAGGAGCTTCTGTCTCCTTGGCGATGCTCCGTGGGGTCTTGTTATCTGTTTCTCGTCCACAGACTCGGAGCATCATACCTACCTGCAGGTAGGCGTTCAGCCCCTGTAGACACACTGTGGAACATGCAGATGCAATAAGCTGGACAAACTCCCTTTTTCCTCTGTAGCTTGCCTCTTAAAAGTTGAGTAAACACTCACTAACAGCAAGAGAAATCATCACTGCCAGACAGTCACAGTATTTTGCCTTCACTTTCAAAAGGGTATTTCTTGCTTTGAGGTTTCACACATCCTTTATGTATTTTGCTGACTGTTGCACTGTGAAAATCCTACATGATCTATTCCCCTTTCATGCAAAAACTGTGTTTGAAATAGTGCTTGTTTATAGGACTAACGGGGTTAGAATGACAACAACTGGCATATCTCAAACCTATAATAAATGATTGTAAAGTCTACAGAATTACTAACAAATATTGTTGCAACTTGTTGGCATAACCCTTGCTAATTTAGTTAATGAATGAATGAATGAAAAAAAACAACAACTTACAAGTGAGTGGACTCCGGTTGAGAGAACCGACTGAGAAAGAAGATACAGTGACCTGTGGTGTCCAATTTGTGTGTTGTTGTTTTTATTTTTATTTTTTTTCATCCAGCTTGACAATAACCTCGTTATAACGTGACCAGTCTGTAGGCTACATCAATCAAGTCCATATCGATGCGTGATAAGGAGAAGACCTGCCTTAAAATCAAAATAGGCGCATTCATAACACAATAACACCCGCAGCAGAGCAACAGGTCAGCAGGTGAGGTAGACTGATGAGCGCACACTGAGCATGCGCGCCTTCCTGCTGGTCCCTTTGAATACTAATGATGATGAAAACACTCTGATCCATTAGGTTGCTTTATGATAATACACACAGACTTCAGATCGGGCTGCAACTTCGTCATTCCTCATAGTGAGACGTTGGTGACAGATTTGCATGCAGGTGCTGCAGGTGCATGTTCTGCATATTTGCATGACGAGGATCATTGGTAGGACACGAAAGGTTGACCCTACCTTTTCTCGTCAATTATATCTCATTAGCGGTTGCAGTTTCCACTAGTTATAGCCTTACGATAAAACACTATAGTAATCATATAATCCTTTTCAAGAGGATTTTATGGGCTTCGCATATCACAGCAAAACTATACATCCCCATAGTGATATTATATGAATGTTAATACAGTGGGAAACATACAATACAGTAGCCTATAATACAAAGGAAAAAATACCAGGAAAGTACAGTAAAGGTCACTATACTCACTATTGAGTGCCGCAGACACACTACAAGCGCTAATATAGGGGTATTATGGTGTTTTTCTAGTGATTATAGGATAGGGTGAAATAGCGTAATGTCTGTCTAAGTTTGTAAATACAACTTTAATCTCATTTAAAGGGACATAAGTGATGATGGTTTGAAATCCACAAGGACAGGCCCACACCTCTCTTATGAAAGACTTAAAATTACTGACTTACAATAAAGCTACTCAATTACAGTAACGTGAGTAAATGTAATTAGTTACTTCCACCCTTAGTAGTAGGCTACTGTACTATAATAAGAATAGATTAATAATAATAAAAATAACGTGCTCTCTTTGCCTACCAGTTTCAACCGGGCGTCCTTCCCCTGTTTTCCAAACTCTCCACCAATGCAAAACTTTTCTGTGTTTCTCCAGAAACAGCGACGACTTGAAAGTCATCTTGCACCGTGGACAGATATAAGAACAATAATCCATAATGCTCTGCACTTTGTGTGTGTGTGTGTAACCACTTTGTAATATTATAGTATTGTCTATGCCACAGTCAGTAGACGACTCTTTGGCTATTCTATTCTATTCTATTCTATTCTATTATATTCCATTGACCACTTGACTGACAATCGATTATGCAATTCAGAAAAGGACAATCAAGATGTCCAATGATAAACATCACCACATACCTTTGTACGCAATAACCTTTGACGGACTCGGCCTCCAGCCAATAGAACGTGCGGCTCGCGCCCAGGTTATCTGTTGAGCCCTGATTCATCAGCCAGTAGGAGGAGAGAGGAGGCGGGACAGCACGTGCGTCGCGTTCTGTGTGAGCGCGATCACGTTCGGTTGAGCTTTGAATGAGGGGGCCATCATCATCCCGGCGGCTTGGAGGGGAAAACACAGTTTAAAGTCTCTCTGGATGGATTTAAAACGGACAAGCAGGCTTTCCCGACAGGTGCCCGAGTAACTGTTTGGCCTTCCTCCACCCCCACTCTGGGTAAGTGTTTATAAACATTGAAAGAGGTTTGATTTGTAAGCGACAGAACATGCAACAGACCTGTTTATTTGTCTGTGACACAAAGTAGCAAGCTTGCTAGCGGTTTTTTTTCGGGGGGGCTGAACTATCAGTCATTAAGAGACAAAAGAAACCTGAACATTTCACTGCGGTATGTAAATCAGCACATACTGACAGCCAGCAGTCAGCCAACTCGCTCCATCGGCTTGTCAAAGCCTACATTCACTGGCTCGGCTTGTGTAGTCTAATGTCCTTCCTAAATAGCCGTTGGTAGTAGCCTATTATTGAAACCGTGTGTGTGTTTGTGTGTGTGTCTATGGTATCGTCTGCAGAGAAGTAGCCTAACCTGGGTACGATAATCGCATAGGTTACAGAGCAGCAACCACACGCTTTCACATACAAAGAAAACAGAGAAGTTGCAGACAATAACGTTGCTTATTTTAACCAATAAAGGCCATGATAGCCTGTAGACATGGTCAGCATTTCGAGTCACAAGCAAATTGGCAATAGCAGCACTTTTTGTCGTTGTGCTTTTTGTTCCTTACAGCAAGAGGTCCCATTATTTTTCATGTCAAAGATCCACGTAAAGGTACGCATTAGGCCCCCAACTTGGTAGGATTTTGTACGTCGGACCCCAATCTGAGAAGATTTCTGATTTGAGTTTATTATACAGTCCGGGAGGTAACAGTGGAGAGAGTGAAAATGTGACCAAAACAGCCATTCTTATACATTTTCTTATTGTGCTAGCTTTCAGTAAATAAGATAAGCCTAATAGTAAAATCAAATGATCTTTCATTTTTGCTTATAGGACCGCCTAGGGTCCTTTCAAAGACCCCTAGTGGGCCCCGGACCCCACTTTGGAAACCACTGCCTCAGAGGACAAGATCTGTGTAACTCACAAACCCCCCACTTGATAGGATTTTGTACCTGGGACAACCATCTGAGAAAATTTCTATTGTTAGAGTTTATTTTATAGTTGGAGAGATAACAGCGGAGAGAGTGAAAATGTGACCAAAACCACCATTATTATACATTGTATACAGCTTACAGTAAATAAAATAACAGTAATGGTAAAATCAAATGATCTTTCATTTTTGCTGAGGACCCCCTTGGGTCCTTTCAAAGACCCCAAGTGGGCCCCGGACCCCACTTTGGAGACCACAAGAGCTATGTAACTCACAAACCCGTAGTTGATAGGATTTTGTACCTGGGACCCCGATCTGAGAAGATTTCTATTATTAGAGTTTATTTTATAGTTGGAGAGATAACAGTGGAGAGAGTGAAAATATCACAAATGTGACCAAAATAGCCATTCTTACACAATTTATTATTGCGCTAGCATTCAGTAAATTAAATAACAGTAATGGAGAAATCAAATGATCTTTCATTTTTGCTGAGGACCCCCAACCTTTCAAAGACCCCCAAGTGGGTTAGGGTTAGGGTCATAGGACAAGACCTGTGTAACTCACAAACCTCCACTTGATAGAAAAAGTTTATTTTATAGTTGGAGAGACAATAGTGGAGAGAGTGAAAATGTGACCAAAACAGCCATTCTTACACATTTTCTTAATTGTGCCAGCTTTCAGTAAATGAAATTGGCCTAACAGCCGCCTAATAGTAAAACCAAATGATCTTTCATTTTTGCTGAGGACCCCCTAGGAACCTTTTAAAGACCCCCCAAGTGGGCCCCGGACCCCACTTTGGAAACCACTGCTTCATAGGACAAGACCTGTCACTCAGACTTGCCCTTCTTTCCTCCCTGACACAGTTGTTTATGTGCTGCACGACGGCCCTAATGGTCAGCATGCCTAAACTGTATAGACTATATTAAGCCACTACAGCTAAGACTCTCTAGTTAATTCTTTTCAGGAATGGTCCTGCTTGTTTTAAAAGCCATTCAGACTCTAGGACTATTAGTAAGGAGTCCGAGGGTTAAGCCAGCAAAATTAATTCTTAGAAGGAGCTTGGACTTTCACAGTAACACACTGTGGACGATTATCCCCTCCGCCCTCGCAGCACAGATCACCGCGAGTGAGAAATCTGCTTCACAGAGCCGTCATAGGCTATATTCTTCATTCTTACTGATCAATATTCTGCCGCACTAATTGGTTATCTGATATTGTTGTGTAATATCATCTGTGTTTCTTTAACTGGGGGCCAGGGATTTAAAATCGGTTGCAAGGCTGTTTATGACAAAAGTATTTTCCATTTTGAGAAGACTGGGTCTAAGGAAATAGATACATTTTTCAAACATGATTGAATAATTTAATTAGATTATTTGTTATTTCCTTCCTGATGTTGCTGTGGCTGTGTGTCTCTCTCTCTGTGTGTGTGTGTGTGCATGTGTCTGTCTGTGTGATTCAAATGTTTCCACACAAGGGTAGAAAACAGAAAAATAGACATTGGCGATGGTTAAGAAGAATTAAGAAAGAATTTAGGTTGAGGTAAGTCTAGGTAATGTTAAGGTTAGGTATGTGAATCAGAGCTCATATCAACTAACTCTGTTTACTGGCCATAGTGGCTATTAGATTACAAAAGTCACCAGCTTCTTTCAGCACTACTACCAGCTAAACATGAATTTCAACATAGGGAATTGGACATTTGAAAAGTCGCTGGTCGCCTGCCAAAGTGGGTGATAAGAGTAGAAAAACTGACCGGTAACAGTAGAGCTGAACAATTAATCGGGAAAAAAAAAATCGAAATCGCAGTATGAACTTCTGCAATTTCCAAATCGCAGAGGCTGCAATTAGCCTAATTGCTTAAGAGAGTGGGGCGTCCAATATGGATTTCTGAACAAGGTGTTTTAGAGCTGCAGGTAATCTTTGGTCCATGAATCAAAACCTTTCATCATACTCAAAGTCAGTAAATGCTGCACACTGACATCTATTTTACATCACTTTTTTGTAAACGATTTTAAAGTTGTAACAAAATTATGAAAAAATTATATGAATCGCAGTTTAAATTGCAATTGCATAGGGATGGGACGATATGCTTATCTCATGATACGAAATACGCGATATGTGGTTCACGATTTGATACAACCACAATACAATGTGCAGAATTATGTTTATTTCTGAGCCACAAATCTTTCTAGTGATGGCATTGGCTTGCTAGAATAAAAAATAATTAAAAATGTCATTACAAAGTGTAAATAATATAATTTGGATGGAGAGCTTGTGAAACTGTGGTCAAGCCGTCTCATTTGTGATTACTACAGCAGAATGAAATGGAGCTAATATCGCAATTCATGTTTCTGCCCCATGATACGTATTGTCACATTTTTTAATTGTGATATATTGAATTTTTGATTTATCCTCCATGCCTAGTTTTAAGTAATTTCACAACAAAATTTTTTTTTTTTTTTTTAATTACCTAACTCTTTTTGCGGGTATGTGTCGGTGTGTGTGTGTGTGTGTGTGTGTGTGTGTTATGTCTTTTTTCTCTCTATCCCAATAGGTTACTTTGGATGTCCTCTCCTCCGCTCCCTGTATTCCTACTTTCCATCCAGATTTCTCCATTTACTCCTCAAGATTTATGTCCTAATCCTGAGTCGGCATCACTCACCGATACGTACATTATTCTATAAAAACTTCCAGTAGGCCTGCAGAAAGGTTTCCCCATTTACTTGAATATACCTTTATCTTAAAGAGCCACTGCCAACTCTCTCCTGTACTTCCCCCCCTCTCTTTCTTTCTCCTAAAGTCAGATTGAGAGGGGCAGCAAAACTCCACACACACACACACACACGCAGGCCACCATGTCCTCCATCCTTCCCTTTACTCCCCCGGTAGTGAAGCGCCTCTTGGGATGGAAGAAGACTCCGGGAGGGAGCGGAGGAGCGGGAGGAGGAGGGATCGGAGGAGGAGGGGAGCAGAACGGAGGAGGGCAGGAGGACAAGTGGTGCGAGAAGGCCGTGAAGAGCCTGGTGAAGAAGTTAAAGAAGACGGGGCAGCTGGACGAGCTGGAGAAAGCCATCAGCACGCAGAACAGTAACACAAAGTGTGTCACCATACCCAGGTGAGGGATGAGGACACACACACACTCTCTCTCTCTCTCTCTCTCTCTCTCTCTCTCTCTCTCTCTCTCTCTCTCTCGCTCTCTCTCTCTCTCTCTCTCTCTCTCTCTCTCTCTCTCTCTCTCTCTCACACGCCACCACCATTGTCACACAGTAACACCAACCAAGTAACACAAAGTGTGTCAACATAATGAGGTAAAACACAGACACACACTTTCTCACTCACCCATACACACACATTCGCGCACATAATACACACACGCATACACACACTGCCATTATCACACACAACGGTAAGGCCAAATGCAAGACAGACAAACCGACACACTTTCTCTCCCACACGCACATGCACCCCGTCTTGCTCACACACACACATATTCACACAAACACACACACATACATATATATATATATATATATATACTTTGTCTCACATGCACGCCCACACACACACATATACACACAGTCTTCACACATCTGTGCACCGCCCCCGACACAGAACAGCAGAACCGAGTGTGTCGACACACATGAAAGTAAGAGAGCGAGGGTGGCACATGCACCCACAGGTTTCTGTTGTGCAACATCGGGTCCACTTCCCCATGCCGCCTTGCCATAGGTCAGCAGGGCAGCAGAAGTGAAACCTGATTGGAGGAAACAGATGCCCCTCACATGATGCCATGCATGTCAAGGGTAGAACTGTACTCTAATGTTTGTCTGGACTCTATTAGGAATTATCAACAATCTGCAGAGTAAGTCACTGTGTGTTCACACTGTGAGCAACTTGTGGGGAGTGTGCCGGAGAGTTTGAAGTTGATTTGCTACTGCCTTTCATGACATTACATTGTTTTGATGAGTTAACATAGTTGGCAAGAACTAATTAGATAGCATTAATCGAAACTAAACAGAAAAAAAATCTATAAAATTACTTCTGAGCTTACCATCGACTCCAACGATAGATGAAAGCGTTTTCTAATCATCGCTTTTAAGGCGTTTATTCCTTTTGTCTTTCAGATAAAAGTTTGTAGAAAACTGGGGAGCTTTGAATGGCTGTAATCAGCTTCCTTGTCCATTTTGCACTTGCAGATGGCGGCAAGAAGTTCAGCCGTCGCAGACTTTTCTCAGCCACCAAGCTTGTTAACTGTTCACACATTGGTTGATTTTCCCTGGTTGCTCAGCTCTGTAGGAAATGAATGGGCTTCTGGTGACTTGGTGATCGTGTTGCTCACAGTCTGAACACAGGGTCAGAGTTTAATTCACTTGTAACCATACATGGGTTGATGTTTTTTGGTTAATTCAGAATTTTATTTTTTTTGTCATGAGACAATTGTCACAGCCGGCCAATAATAGAGAATGGTGTATCATTTGGAAATAATCAGCAGTTTTTATTTGCACCTTGAATTGATTCATTTGGAAGCGATCTTACCCCAGCCCGGTTGCAAATGTCAAACTAGACAAAGTTTATTTTGTGTGATATTTGTGTTGCTGGTCTCTGCAGGGAAATTTCAGTTCATTTCAGTCTTTTCAGTTGCTCCCCTTCACAGGGAGGTCAGATTGAAGAGTCAGGTGAAGAATAACAGCCGGTGGGAGGGATTCAGTGTGCTGTTCAAAGAAAGTTTCAGCAGGGCAAATGCTTACAGATATGGTGGTATGAACCCCGGTCCTCCAGGTGAAGGACGGGCTTTCTAGTCCCTATGCCACTCTGCTGAATCGTGGTCATCCTCTAAAATCATGTGTGTCAGTGCATTCACAGTAACGGTTGGATCCTTTGTAGAGGCTCATTGAGTGTCATCAAGTTGAGCGAGCATTGGCACAATGCTCAAGCGTCGACTGACAAGCATGATTTGAAGAAAAAAAAGAGTGAGTAAAAGTACACAAATGCATGCATATCCAAACTAGTACTAGGTGCTGGACAGAAAAACAAATATATTAAAAGATAGAATCCGCACACTAGAAATGGCTCCCATGGTGTTTATTGGTATTACCACCACACGTGACGTTTTGAGTGTGTGCTCTTCTTCAGATATGAATGCATACAGAGGCACACCTTACAAATACCTATTAGGGGGGGGGGGTCACCTGACAGGTCACCTGATGCTATAGGTAGATAGAGACTTAAAGTGATATTCATGTAAAATCACAAACAGTGCAAAAATAGAACACAAAAGATATAAATGGCAGGAAAAAAAGCAATTCAGAAAAAGTTACCCAGCAAATCCAACAATAGTACAATGGACAATAAATTAGACAATTATATCTGATATCCTATTAAGTACAATCTGCACCACATGAATATAACATGACTAAGACATCAGGTCAGTAAAACCGTCGTAATGTCATACATGTCATATTAAAGGCATACTGAATAGGATTTTGCCGGTTGTGGCTTGTTAACACAACTTTCAAAGTTGACTCCTCCTCCCTAGCTCAAAAAGACGCGAAGCGCACGCCCCCTGACTGCGGTTGCCAGAACGGTACAAAACAGTAAAGTACCAAAAAAAGTACAGTGGAGGTGAAACGCCAAACAGACAAGGCTCGTTCCAAAATGAGACAGAATCTGGGGAAAGGATGGGGACGAAGAGCGATGTGGAGTTGGTCTGTTTTCTGTTGGACAGGTAGGCGCCAGTTAGCTTAGCTATCAGCTTTTCTACTACAACGAAGCTACGCTAACAACGGTAGCTAGCTGCCAGCTGACGACACACACTAGAACTCCAGTAACTCTGTATTAGAGTTCGGGATCGCTACAGTAGCCAGCATGGCTTTTAGATATAAAACGATTCAGCACTGGTTTTGGTTGCAGGTGGACACACCCACTGCCAAAAGGTTGACGCCCAGAAACGTCCCGAACATTCAGAAATAAGAAAATCCAGGCAGAAGGCAGACACACTCACTGTCACACATTACCAATGGGCCATAAGTAATAATTGAGTAGGATAATTTTTGCATGAGTTATTTCAAGGGGGAAAATCCTGCTCAGTATGCCTTTTTAAGAGGAAAAAAGAAGAGGGTAAGCGTTTAAACTATTTAGGGGCGCCTCTGCTAACCTAAAAATGGGTTAATATTAAAAAGTCCTGATTCCACAGCTAGTAGAGAGCATGAGAAGTGTAAGCAACAAACTCAGCAGAGTAATATAGAGGTACACAGGCAGTAAAGAAAGTTTCAGCAGGGCGACTGCTTACAGACATGGTGGTATGAACCCCGGTCCTCCAGGTGAAGGACGGCCTTTCTAGTCCCTATGCCACTCTGCTGAATCGTGGTCGTCCTCCAAAATCAAGTATGCGAGTGCATTCACAGCAACGGTTGGATCCTTTGTAGAGGCTCATTGAGTGTCATCAACTTCAGCGAGCATTAGCACAGCGCTCAAGTGTTGACTAGCAAGCATAATTTGAAGAAAAACAAAAAGAAAGAAGTGGAAGACCTTAAAAGATGAGGCGGCATTGTGTTTAGGGGAGAAAGGAAGAAAGCTTTAGCAGTTATAGATACAGGGACTGTGTGGGTGAAGACCCTTTACAATGTCGCCACATACTCTTGAGTATTCTTGTATGAGATTTGAAAATAAAATAAAATAATTTAATGTGTAGAGTGTCAACCGCCCACCTTTGAGTCGAGAGTGGCTGGTTGTTTGAGAGTCTTTGCTAAGGTGCAGGCAGGAGAACAGGTCGGATCCACAGAGAAAAACATATTACGCATACTTGAGTCTATACATGCGCTCTGCTGAAGGTCTTGCAGACAGAAAGCTTTGTCTAATAAATGTAATTTGCATAGTTTGAAGCGTGCAGAGGATGATCTTTAGTACTAAAAAAAAAGTCAGCAGCTATGGAACTCCCCTCCTGAGAATCTCATCTTTTAAGTCATTTCTTAAAACCTACTAAAGCCTTCTCTTAGTGGTTGTTTTAACTTATTTTATTCTATTTTAATTTATTGTATTCCATTTCATTGTATTCCTTCTTTTAGACGGACTAGATAAGTCCTTTATCTCATGTTTTATTGACTTTTTAAACTATATTTTTCTTGTTGTAAAGCGCTTTGTTTTTGAAAAATGCTACATAAAAGTGTATTATTAAAGTAAAGTAGTAAACGTAAAAATGGATTCAGGCCTTTGTGGTTCGTCCTCTGAAGGATTCATTTTGCTGAAGGAGGCTTACATTTGTGCGTCCAAACTTGCTAATACTGTATGTACCGACCCAGGTCAGGTGTCTTACAGTATAGATTTCTCCTGTGTCGCATGATTAGGTAAACTAGCCAAGTCACCAGACCCGCTGAAACCTTATCATGAAGAAAGCAGCGCTGTCAGGGGACCAGCTGAGACCCATGGGAGACGTGTGATGGACGCTGTCAGTCAATCCATCGAGGATCGGCAGACAGCGGAGACAATCAGTCTGCTCTCTGAAGATTTTATGAGCTTCCCCTCTCTCATGTTCTTAGTCTCTGTCTTTCCCTCTCATGCCTCGCTCTCTTTTTGCTTCTAACAATTATAATGTATTAATGATGTAATACTTTATTCATCCACCATAGAGAAATTCTCTTTTCTCTTGCCCACCCCTTTCTGACCTTCTCCAGGGAGTTGGTCAGAGGTCAGGGTCAGCTACATGCCAGCACCTCAGGAACTGGGAGGGGTTTATTGTCTTGCTCAAAGACACTTCAGCAGGGCAGATGGTTGTCAACATGGGGGCTTGAACCCTAGTCCCTCTGCTGAAGAACAGCATCCCTACTCACTACACCACTCTGCTGCATCTGTTTGTTTGTTTTGAATAATAAGTTTAAGAACAGTGAAAATACATTCTGACAAGGCAAGCTAAAGTGAATTTGATCATATGCAGTTAGAATAGTGGAAATTGCGTATAGGTGTGTATTACTTGCAAAGTAAAACCGGTTCCTGGTTTGTGCCGTAAAGCAAATTGCCCGCAAAATCCGACTCGCTGGCACACAAAGTAAAATACAGTGTAGAGGTTGGTAGAGGCTGCCAAACCTTCTCAACAACGGTCTTGTTTGTTGACGATAATTATACTAATGTCTCAAAATTAATATGGTAAGGATTTATTGATGCTACAATTCAAGACCTGGTCCAAATGACGGAATGACGCTTTCATTTTTTGTTGAGTCTCAGGAAATATAACCCAGTTCCTATCCCTTCCTTTGCTCATCTCCCGCTCAACAACTTGTTTACATCCAGCGTAATAATCTGTCTGAAGGAAGGATTTAGGTTGGAGGTGTTAACGGTTAGAGAAGCGAACTGGTGACAGGAGGGTCGCCGGGTTCCAATCTCAGCTGGGAAAATCTGGGTAGGGCAAGAGAATAGGATCCACTCTCCCTTCCTGCAACAATCACTGATATGTCCATGAGCAAGGCACTTGACTTTCAGTTGCTCCAGCTGCTTAATGGAGTAGAGGTTTTCGCTAATACTGGGCATCTCCCAGTACTTGTGAGTGTTGTGAATGTCTGTAAGTGAACAGTTTGGATGCAGGGCAGTGCTGAAAAAGCATGCAAGCTCAACAGATCTTCCCCAGCTTAATAGTGAAAAAAAAAAATACTCATTTATCGCAGATGACATGACTGCATATATCGCCACTAGTGGACTTGAGTAACCTAGCTGGTGCACGGGTGATTGAAACTACACAGCGAGAGGAAAAAGCAGGAAGTTAGAGAGGGGAGAGAGGAGAGGAGAGTTATTGTGAATGCAGCAAGAGGGGAAGGAAAAAAAGAGGATGAAAAAGGCGAAGGTAAAAAACCATGTGACGGCGTCTGATGCCAGGCTTCTCTCTGTTTCATCACTCTGAGGAATGTAGGCTAGATAGCGTCTCAGGCGGTGCTGATAAGGTGATAGCGGTTTCTGTTAGACATTGGCTTGAATACCGCCCCCGTCTGCAACCTGGGAAGCAGAGATGTGTCTGTTTTCTTCAGGATTTCAGGGTTTGGAGCAAACGACTCACATTCAATCAACTCTAATTCATAAAGATTCATTATACATTATCCTTCTTGTTCCACATTACTTACTGTTATGTTTGTGCTGCACCAATCACTGAGGAAGACAATAGTATAATGTTTGTGTGCATGTACAGAAATGATTGAAAATACATTACTAAGTGTTCATTTGGGCTTTTTTCCCTCAACTTTCTCAGTGAATTTAACTCATTTTCTCTCTCTATTTGGTTGGCTACATTACTCATATTATTTAGGTTTTAGTTTAGTTTATTCGACAAAGACAAGATGCAGGATTACCTTTCAGCTTGTTCGTCAAGGGTAACTGCATTTGGCTGGGCAATAAACAACAACAATCAATACCACAGTACCTACAAATTCAACAAATAGAATAAAAGGTACAATGAGTGGTAACAACTTTATATATCGATGCCAGCTCACACCATCTTAATGGTGATTTTTCAAGTAACCAATTAATGACTTTTATACTAAAAATAGCTGGATTAGTTGTGCTTTTGATGTCAGCAATCTGTCGGTAAGTGAGATTACATTAAATTCAATAATTCTTGCAGAGAGACTTTCTGCCTGTCTTGTGTAGATGAATAGGTCGAGAATGGAACTAACACTTCAGATGAAAGTGTCCACTGCCCTCTTATTGTGCTGGAAAATCTCCCTTATTTTTCCGAGGTTAACGCTGGCAGGTACGGCTGTCCAGAATAGAGTCTGGGGAATGTGTTGCACTGCTGGTGGCTTGGCTTGAAATACATTTGAGGGACAACGCTGAATGCGTTTCCCTGAAGTGTAGGCCGAGGTGTAACGCTCTTGACAGTAGAGACAGTAGTTTTTGGGGGCAGATAGCATTCCAGGCTGTTGATATCTGGCTCATTTCCCTTTGAAGACGGAGAAGAGGGGTTGATAAAAGTGAAGGATGAATTGGTCTGGCTTCTGTAGTTCTCTCTTTTGGGAGGGGGAGTTGTTTCTTCTCTTTTCTTCTCTCCTCTTGTTTCCTCTCCTCCCATCTTTACACACACACACACACACTACGCTACTCTACTCTCCTCTTGTTTCCTCTCCTCTCCTTTACTTAAACACACACACACACACACACACACACACACACACACACACACACACACACACACACACACACACACACACACAAAAACCATGAGAGCTTAAGTTCTGGAGGACAGAAGAATCAGGATGTGTGTTTTTGAGTTTGGTTTTCCTCAGTCATACACACACTTCACACATGTATCGTGTCTGGTTTTGCTGTTGTCACGTCCTGACACATACACACTTTGTCTTGAATTTCTTTTATGTTTTTCATTCACAAATCACTGTTTTATGGATATGTATGTTTCCAGTGTGACTTGTTGCTTCATATCACACTTTAAGTTCTCATGTCTTACCAATAATGTGAAGAAATGTGAATTATTTGCATATGTAGTTTAGATATTATGTGCATTCAGGCATCGTATGAGGATAAAATGAGTGACGAGTGGATTGAAAATGCCGTATAGCGCTCCTTTGACCTTAAAGCAAGAAAGTGGTATGTTTTCAATAGCTGAATTAAAAAGTGTCAAGTGGTGCTTTTAACCATCTTGAAATGTCTGCAACAACCTTGGTAGGATTCTGGAGTGTCAAATGAACTTTTGTGAACAAACGTGGGGTGACCTGTGAAAGCCATTCACAGGCTTGAAATTTTGGCATTTTGCATTGTTTGTAGCTCCAAAAACCAGACACTTTATTCAGTTTTCTGTGTTAAATCACTGAAATGCTTTTATCAGAACCCAAGTTATAAAGAATGAAAGTTTACTACATCTGAAAAGTAACAAATATAATTGGAAAAAAGTTTACTAATTACTTGCCCTTTCTTTTTCTGGGATTTATGAAAAGAAAGATTGGGTTTATGATCAGTAGCTTATTTACACCTTTCCCACACGTTAGAAAGCTTTGATCACATGTTTGAACTGGAAAAAGAATCTTTCGTCTAAAAGTTTACTCTGACAACCTGTTTCCCACCGTTTGCATAATTCAATCCAGTCATTTTTATTCTATCGTTCTACATCGCCTGAATGCACCATAATCACTGTCTGTCAGATTTGGATTTGTCACATGATCACCTGTCATCCAACCAGCTTCTCTTATTGAGGAGGACGAGGGTGGGCCTTGACTGCCTCCATGCCAATAAGAGACCAGCATGTTTGTGATGTCATCCTACTAATTTGGAATGAAACATCTCATGTTTACCATCTGTTTGTTTTTATTTTTATCCTTTTTGTACTTGTCTTGTGTGTGTGTGTGTGTGTGTGTGTGTGTGGGCGCTGTCTGTGTACATGTATGTGCATGTCTTTTGTGTGTGTGTGTGTATGCATGTGTGTGTGTGTAGTAATTGCTCAGATCTATGGGGTCTAGGCTCAGGCCATACGATAGAGCAGTGGGACTCTTCAGGCATGTACGGATACCCTGACCACAGCAGGTGAATACACACACACACACACAATGAGTTACACTATACAACATCTTACACAGTCATTTATCAATACACTTTGGCCCATCTGACCATTTCTGGTTATCAAGATCACTGGAAGACTTTGAGACTATTAGTAATGTAATCGCAGCCCATAATGTAATCACTGCCCCTCCTATAATAATAATACTAACTCTAATAAGGGCAATAAAGAAATAATATGGCTATATTTTAATAAAGATTTTGAAACAGTGATGTAATAAGAACAATTAGCAGGTAATAGGAATTGCAATAGCCAAGCTCTATCGTAATCACTCGGTATCAGTGGTGTTCACTGTGTGATAACGGATTAAATACTTGTATTGCTTGTATTGGAAAGGTGTTTTCTTAGTGTAAATTAACGAAGCTTAGTCCATCTCTGAAACCAGGTTAGTCAATTATACATTACATTGCATTATGTCATTTAGCAGACGCTTTTGTCCAATGCGACTTACAATTACTTACAAGTACGTTTTGTCAACAGTAGTCAAACTGACTGTATATCACAGTCTTCATCAGCTAAGCATTCAATAGGAATAAATAGCATTTAGCAATAAGTAGCAATTATAGAAAAGGAAGAAAAGATTCATGCATTTTTTTTGCTTACAAGTGGTTGTTTCAGCCAGGCAATGCGACTGGTGAAAGACTCATTGCAACTTTGCTTATAAATCCCGTAAAATACAGCTACCTATGTTTCATTGGTAGTGACATTAACTCTTGCGCTAACCATAGAAAAAGTTAACAATCTCTCTTTCTCCTTTTTGTTTTTTTATTCCTGTGTAGGTACACTACTTTTAAGAAAACTTGTCAGACAGGACACATGCTTTGGTAACTGTTGTATAAAAGCCCTAATATTCTTCTTTACCGTGAGTTTGATGACTGTCAGCAAGACCTAAGTACCCAGAGTTGCCACATCATCATCATACCCATAATCACAGCAAAGAACGCCATCTCAGATATTATTTCTACATTTACAGACATCAAAGTAGCAAATACAGAAAGCACAGAAAGCGCTGTGGTCTCCTGTCAGCCCATTGAGCTCCTAATCGTCACCCTAGTCTTCACCCACCCTTCATCCATTAGAGCAGATCGCTGACCTCTCACCTTCCCTCCCAAACCGTCCCAGGTCGCTGGACGGGCGTCTCCAGGTGTCCCATCGCAAAGGCCTGCCCCACGTCATCTACTGCCGCCTGTGGAGGTGGCCCGACCTGCACAGCCACCATGAGCTCAGGGCCATCGACACCTGCCAGTACGCATTCAACCTCAAGAAGGACGAAGTGTGTGTCAACCCCTACCACTACCAGAGAGTGGAGACGCCTGGTAATGGTTCTTGGGAGTTGTGTGTGTGTGTGTGTGTGTGTCAAATAGTTTTTACATTGAACACTGCAGGCTGTGCTCTTCACGGTGTCCTCTAACAAGTCTATAATCACAGTAGTCATGGCAACAGAAACTGACGGGCGTGTTATTATCACCAGTATTTTTTACCAATTTATACAGTGGAACCAGTCTACCAGCCCACCCCTACTAGAAAGAGTGTTAGTGTGTGTGTGTGTGTGTGTGTGTGTGTGTGTGTGTGTGTGTGTGTGTAAAAGATGCAGGGAGTCACAGTTTTAGTTGTTTGAGACTTGACTTGATGCATGAAGAGAAGACTTGAGACTTGACTTGACTTGGGTTCTGGTGACTTGGGACTTGACTTTGACTTGTACTTTGATGACTTGAAAAGGTTTCTAAAGTCTTGACTTGAGATCTTGTGTTTGTGTAAATGACTTAGATTGAAAGTGATGAGATTTGTTCCAGCAGACGACTGAATTTAAATTCTGTTTTCTGAATTTGTATGGAATGATTGAATTTATTAAAGTTGAAACTGATTATAGAAATCAAACTTATGATGCTCTTACCAAGTTTTTATCCTATTAAAACCATATTGCATTGAAAAGTCCTAGATATTTCGTTTTCTTTAAGATGATATCTTTATGATGATACTGGACTCTTGATTTGTTCTGACTTGACTTGCTGTTCTACATTTAGACTTGAGACTTGTGCCTCAAGACTTGAGACTGACTTGGGACTCGAGCAAAGTTGACTTGGTCACACCTCTGTTTCATAATAATCTAATAAAAAAAATTAGCAGAAATGGAAGTAATTTTGCTATAAAGCACACTTCTTGGTACAATTTGAATTTGTTTAAGAAATCACTATATGTGTATGTGTCAATGTGAGTATCTTTTCTCCCCAGTGCTTCCTCCGGTGTTGGTGCCGCGCCACACAGAGATCCTGACGGAGCTGCCGCCTCTAGACGACTACACACACTCCATCCCCGAAAACACCAACTTCCCCGCCGGCATAGACCCCCCTAATAACTACATACCAGGTCTGTATGCAGGGCTGGAAAGGTAACTTATTTATCCATCGGCAACAGTAGCTGGTAAATCCCAAAATTCACCTGTCACTTTGGCTGTATTTATTTATTTTTCATCTACAGTATTTATTTCAATATTTTGCAGGTCCATGTGATTAACAATAGGTGTAGGTCATCAGTATAAGCCTCTGGCTTCCTGATCAGCCCTGCACATAGTTGTACTCTATTGATTCCTGTCTTATTTGTTGTCTTTTTTACTTAAATAAATAAACAAACAAATAAATAAGGCACCCTGTGTGTAATCATACACTTAAACTTTCATACAATCTACAAGAACACACACAGCTCTGTTCTTTATGTTCAATAGTGTGTCATTTACGATGTATTTTCAACACGTGTGTGTGTGTGTGTGTGTGTGTGTGTGTGTGTGTGTGTTCAACAGAGACTCCTCCACCTGGCTACATCAGTGAAGATGGAGAGACGAGCGACCAGCAGATGAATCAAAGTATGGAATCAGGTAGACTAGTTTCTCATAGTTTTTGCGGTCCTGTGTAGCTCTATGGGTCGAGCAAGGCACTAACACTGCCAGGGTGAGAGGTTCAATTCCCACTTGGACGATACATGCGAGAATTGTTTGCACTCATTGTACAGTGCTTTGGGTAAAAGTGTACACTAAGTAGCCTAAATATATGCTCAAGTGTGTTTATTTGTCGTATACACAGCATACACAGGGTAAACAATGCAATGAAATGCTTGTATTCTGGGTCCTCCCAGTATAAAAATAATGGGAACATATAATTCACAAAGATGAATGAAGAATTACAATAAAGAATCCAATTAGAATAGAAAATCAGAAGTTAAAGAGGAAAATAAAAAAGCATAAGAACATAATATTGTAGTGCAAGTTATGTCTAGTGCAGTGACATAAGGTGAGTATGTGTATATGTGTATGTATGTGAGAGGGAGAGACTGTTAGTACTACTACTACAACTACTGTTAGTACTACAGATAGATAGTATTGCGTGTATGTGAACAAAGGTTTAAAAATTAATAAAAAAACCTAAAAACACAACATAACCCCTTGGTTTGGAATCACAGGCCTCAAATAAAAGTCATCCCACAACATGTTTGCATTGAAGAGGTTGAGCTCTTGGTTAACACCCGACTTAATGATAGGAAGGTTGTAAAACTAAGAGCTGGTAACCTGCAGTCGAGTGTTTTGAAAGAGTGTGGCAGGATGTCGGCCCGAGGTTGTCGAGGCTGAGGCTGCGCGTAACAAACCCCCCGCTGTTAAATGAATCATAGCACTAGTTAATAAACCATAAAAACCGGAAGTGGTTGGATGAAACCTAGCAGTAGGTCTGGTGGCATTTTTAACGACACGGCATAATGAATGTGAAGTTAAAGGCTCAGAATACGTGTGAACCGATTTGTGCCACTGATGAAAGCTGTTTGAATGTCCTCTCTAAATATCTCTTACACTCCACATGTTTTAGGAACAGTGCTTGACCCATATGTTTCTGGGATTGTCAGATTTTGGTCTTGTTGACACCGGAGGTCATAGTTTACAGAAACAGCGCTTGTCATAATGTATCTAAGCTGGAGATACAGCCCTCGTTGATTTGACAGAGGCTCGGCGGAGCTGTTTTGGATGCAGGAGATACAGGCCGCTGGTGAGGATTTAGTCTCCGGCTGCACAATTAATCAAAGACCAATCCGACTACAGTTTCAAGTGTGTAATGGTGCTGGGGCGCCCCGGTGGCTCACCGAGTAGAGCGCGTACCATATAAGGCTCAGTCCTTCCTGCAGCGACCCGGTTTGAATCCAGCCCGCGGTCATTTGCTGCATGTCCTCCCCTCTCTCTCTCCCATACCTTCCTGTCTCTCTCTCACACTAGCTCTGTCAATAAAGCATAAAATGCCTAAAATAAATCTTAAAAAAAAAAAAAGTGTGTAATGGTGCTCGCTGGTCCAGTGTAGAATCTCTTGCCTACAAATCAAGTTGCATGTTGGAGAGAAAATGTTGCGTTATGCTCATTAGGATCTCATTTTGGACTGCGTTGTTTCAAGTGCTGAAAATCAGTAATGTAGAAAAAGATGTGCACAAATCATAATTTATATTGCAATAGTCGACACCAGTTCTACAGCAATTCTTTAACATATCTATGCTGGAAACATAATATAATAATAATAATAATAATAATAATAACCTTCATTTATATAGCACCTTTCATACATAACATGTAGCTCAAAGTGCTTTACATCAATAGAAGGCAGATAAAAGACAGATAAAAAGATAAAATTCATATAAAAGAACAAGCAAAATGCATTGCATTAAAAGAATCAAATCAAGTAAAATAGAAAGATAAAAGAACACAACAAATCATACATCAAATCCTCTCTTTGACTCCCGCTTTTAGATGCACATTGTGAGTGAACCCATATGTTTTTCATTCCTTTTAGAATTTTCTAATATAAGCATATTTAATTATGGGATAAAGCATTTTCTTTTCAGCAGGCCTACTCGGGCATGCCTTTTGAACATATTCAATTGATGTATTCTACAAGATACTCGTGCTACACTTCACGTTATCAGAATCCAACATTTTGAACGTCAATTGTTTTGAAACCTTAAAATCACCACACAGCCACACTTGTGGATTTTGTTTCGGTTGCCCTGACATTTACAACACATTTCAAATGCCAGTGCAAAAGTGAACATAAAAACAACAACCCAACAATGAACATGAGTACAACAGATAGACAGTACACAGCATCTATACATCAAAAATAATATATGTAAAAAGCAGGTATTGCTATGTATTTTGATGACTATCCCTGACCAGTATTGTGTGTGTTTTGTTCCCAGGCTCACCAGCAGAACTGTCACCCAGCACCCTGTCACCTGTCAGTCATGGCCTGGGTAAGACCTTGTTACCTATATGTCTGTCTTTACTTATTCAGTCCTGATACACATGATGAAACATTTTATGAGGCTGTAAACCCACTGTCATTTCACATGTGGTATTTGTTGTTGTGAGAAATAATCTTGAGCTAAAGAGTGACATGCATCATATTGAACAAAGACCGAAATCTTCAACTGTCAAGAAATTAAGGTCTGGGGAAAAAGTCGATTTGGAAAACGTGTGGGAAACATGTCTCAGGAAATATGGTGTGATTTTAAACATAGGAACCTTGTCTCCCTCCTCTTCCTCTCCAGACCTGCAGCCCGTCACCTACAGCGAACCGGCTTTCTGGTGCTCTATAGCGTACTACGAGCTAAACCAGCGGGTCGGAGAGACCTTCCACGCCTCGCAGCCGTCTCTGACCGTCGACGGCTTCACCGACCCCTCCAACTCCGAGCGCTTCTGTCTCGGGCTGCTCAGCAACGTTAACAGGAATGCAACCGTCGAAATGACAAGGAGACACATAGGTACGGGCGCACAAACAAACACACACACTCGGGCACATACACACCGTCTGCAGCTCTCAATATTTCAGTCTGAGTGTGCATTGTGTTTACTTGAATTCTAATTAGAAACACAATGTTGGGGTGAAGAGCCAAAGGAATTTCAAGGAAGAAAAATAAAAACAAAAAGATGTATCTATCCTTTAATCAGTGCAGAATATTAAAAAGATTTTCACAGCACAGATGTTTCAGTGCTAAAGCCTGCTTCAACGTGACAATTTTCCTCAAACACTCACACACTGATGTATCTGAATATTTCAGTATGGTTAACAGTATCATTACTGAAGAGGAGATGGGGGAGATATATCGGGCTAGTGGGGATTAAACTCATAAATTAATAAAATAACGCATAAGTTGAACACACATCCAGTAAGTTTTAACGCTTCTGCCTGTGTCTGCTGAGCTTGAGTTTGCAGGTGTGACGTAGTAGAAACTGCCATTGGAAACACAGGTGTGGATGTTTGGCTATCTGTAGCATGTATGTACGCACACAGGTTTTGTATTTAATAATGTTACTAATAATGATGATCAAGTTCAGTTTATTTATAAAGCACACTTAAAAACAACAAGTGTCAACCAATGGGCTGTACAAGTATACAAAACACAAAGAAATTACAAAAAAAAAACACAAGCAAATCATCATCATAGAATCAAAGGCTACAGAAAAGAGATGGGTAGAGATTCTAGAGAATAGAAGGGGCAGATCTAATACCGGGGGGCAGAGCGTTCCTCAGTCTATGGGCCACAACGACAAAAACACGACCCCCTTTATGCTTCAGCCTGGACCGTGGAACAGCTAAAAGCTTCAAGTCAGACCTGAGAGACCTGCAGGGAACATGGGGATGTAGGAGATAGGAGATATAAGACCATAATCATGCAGAATAAAAGGAACAAAACATATCAACAAGCAGTCGGCAGTAAACAAGCACAGATACTATACAGTCCTACAGTGCATGTATAGAAACAGAGGAAAGAAGGAAGAAAAGAGGAGAAGGCAGTCACCATATATAAGGAAACTCTTCTGTGTGACCATGGTGTATAGTTCTTTCTGAATGCACAAAGAGGATTGTGGGAGGCGGAGGTTTGCAGCTGAATTGTGTAGATTCATAGTTAATGTACAGTTTTCACAGTAACAGAACTTTTACTTCATTCTGTTAAGCAGATACTGCTCAATAAACAACAGACGTGATATTTAGAAAATGGTTTTCTGTAGCGCTAAATGAAGTGCTGATGCAGTCAGCTGTGGTGACAGCCGCTTGGTAAAAAGGGAAGTCTTGTAGCATGTATGTACAGCGCACACACACACACACACACACACACACACAGATGAAAGATTTATTTATGTCCACATAAATACAAGCATACAAAGGACA
Organism: Centroberyx gerrardi; assembly: GCF_048128805.1. NCBI lineage: Eukaryota > Metazoa > Chordata > Actinopteri > Beryciformes > Berycidae > Centroberyx > Centroberyx gerrardi. The sequence continues at coordinate 7,315,535 of NC_135998.1, read as the reverse complement.
TAAACACTATTAATGCAGTCAGATATTGAGTCAGTGAGTTACATAAGTGCCTAATTGGCAACCACATTGTTGCATACACACAGGATGAAAACAGTGGAAGGTCGAAGGATAACAGACAGTATCCACTTCATGGGTATAAAAAGCAGCGCCTTCTCCATATTGAGTGGCTACCAATGATAGCAGATACTGAACAATACCTCGCTAACTGCTTGGCCCTTCTCTTAGGGAGACCAGCCGTCTGAAGGCCCCTCACAACTAGCTTGTGCACATGACCCAGGCTGCCAAATATGAAAACTAAAAGTTTACACTTGTAGCCCAGCTGTGAAATGGTCTGCTCCAGCTGTTGATATTTCAGCATCTTGGTTAGAAAGGCTTCCTCTAGGCTGTAGTCAAAAGTACAGCCAACCTCTAGAACAAACACCTCTCTAAGATTTTCATTGACAACAACATCAGGGGTGTTAGCTGTAATATTAGAACACTTCTGAACCCTCACTACACAGACTGAACATGCTCGGCTTCACAGTATAGGACTTCATTATAGGACCCACACAGAATTGTATGATTTTCAGACAAGTATACAAAGGCAAACTCTCTCTTTCCCCCTCCCTCTTGATTTCTGTCCTCTTGTTCTCGCTCTATCTTTACATTTCTCCCTGTCTCTTTCTCTACATTTCTTCTCACTCTCTCTCAGGTCGTGGCGTGCGGTTGTATTACATCGGAGGGGAGGTGTTCGCCGAGTGCCTCAGCGACAGTGCCATCTTTGTCCAGAGTCCCAACTGCAACCAGCGATACGGCTGGCACCCTGCCACAGTCTGCAAGATACCACCAGGTGTTTACACATACATCGTGTCCCTCTCTCTCTCTCTCTCTCTCTGTTAAAGCCAGACGCACACTACACGACTGTCAAAACCCCCAAAACCTCTGTACTGCACACACTAAACGATGTGGCTCAGACGGGGGGGATCACACATTTAAAGACTCCTCCTCTTAGATTGTGGTCGTGAGGGATCTCGATACCCCGCTGTCTCCCAAAAACAAATGTGAAACATGACTCTGTTTTTCTTGGATTGTGCAGCAATGGAGCTTGAGAAGGAAGGAGCACTAAAAGTCTTCCACAACGTGACAGTTTTTCTCAAACACCCTCCCACACACACTAACGCATATGTACCCCTGCAACTTTGAACATTCCAGTCTGAGCCAAATGAGCAGTGTTAACGGTATCGTTACTGATGCGGAGATGCGTAAAGAAAGGAAAGATGGGGTTATTGTAGATATGGAGGGGTCTGGCGTGTCAGGGTAGCGGGGAATAAACGCACACATAAGTCAAACAATACAGCCACACCTCAAGCTTCTCAACGCTTCTTCTGCTTTTTGAGCCATGTTAGCAGGAATGACACAGTAGAAATGACCAGTAGAAACATGGATGTGGATACACACAGGTATTTGTAGTTTGTTGTAGGCTACACGTTTTATATATAGAGAGGTGATGTTTAAGGAAGTGCACACGCGGGTCTAATAGTAGCGGCACAGGATTTTTTTGTGTACAAGGGTCGGCATTTGATGGACGTAGATCAGCATACTGTAATATTCCCTGGTTGTTTTTTCAAACGGGTAATAGACTTTATTGAAAAACGATATTGACAAAAAATCGAATTGCGATTATTTGACAGAATATTGCAATTGAGATTTAAACTGTGATTCATTCATATGCGATTCTTATACATTTTTTAGAATTTTAAAATTAAAAGTGATTTTGTTAAAAAGAAAAATATAGATGTCAGTGTGCAGGATTTACTGAGTTTGAGTATGATTAAAGGTTTTGATTCATGGACCAAAGATTACCTGGAGCTCTAAAGCAGAAATCCATTTTGGACCAAACTCTCTCTTAAGCAATTAATTGCAGCCAGAAGTTCATATTGCGATTTCGATTTTTTGTTAAGCTCTAATAGACTTTCTCTCTCTCACACACACACACACACACACACACACACACACACACACACACACACACACACACACACACACACACACACACACACACACACACAGCCGCAGTCTGCAAGATATTTCACAGATATATACTGTACATACACACACCGTCTCTCTCTCTCACACAGTTATGCAGTGTATATACACACATATTCTCCTATTAATGATTATGATGATGACACTACCTGTGGTGATGATGATGATAAATCTATGCCTCACTTCGCTCACACATTTCCTTCCATGTGTTTTTTCCCAGGCTGCAATCTGAAGATTTTTAACAACCAGGAGTTTGCCGCCCTGCTAGCCCAGTCAGTCAACCAGGGGTTTGAGGCGGTCTACCAGCTCACCAGGATGTGCACCATCAGGATGAGCTTCGTCAAGGGCTGGGGAGCAGAGTACAGGTGTGTTTCCCTCTTCTCAGCTTTTAATTCCTCCTCAGATTCCCAGCAGTTTCCTGTCATACATGAGTTTAGGGCTGTAGGAGTATTTGTTATCAGTTTTCTGGGCGCTTGGTTTTTTTGCTTGGTTGTAATGTTGGTGATCTATGTATCGAATCTTATTTGAGTGTTGCATTTTTTGCAATTTGTTCTGGATAACACTGTCAGCTGTATGCTTAAAGCTGGACCAGGCAACTTTGCTGTCTGGCGGCGACTGGAAACGTAACAAGTGATAGGCTAAATTGTAACATCAGTACCCAGAAATCATGTAACGTGAAGTGAGTAAACTGCACACAGCATGCTCGTGTTTACCAACCCGGCCGGTCTGTGATGCTTTATACCAAAGGAAACCAAAGAGACGAGAGAGGAAAAGATCTGACGTTGGTTAGATCCATCCAGCTTTCTCCAGACGGAGCGCTGCTCACTGCTGTTTAAGAGATATAGTAGTTTGTATTTCGCTCCTTAATTTCAAGTTATCACTTCTGTGTGCGGATAAGGTTTCCCACCAGTGATAATACCCAACACCAGAATGTCATTTGGGCAAATATGGCGAATCTACAATGTCTCAGTTAGGGAGGATGGGATGCTCTTCTCTGTTGTGTGTGAGGGAGAGAGGGTGAGTGACTTTAATGCATGTGAGCAAGAAAAGTGTTTGAAAGGGAATGTGTTGGTATGTGGATATGCATGCTCCCATTTGTACTCCATGTGTACAATCTAGCTAGTCTGTATTATATTCCTCCTTTTTGTTGTAAAATGTCAGTGATTAGAAGCTATTTGTCCATGCCAGTCTGTCTCTCTGGCAATCCATCAATCCATCCATCCATCCATCCATCCATCCATCCATCCATCCAGTAAATGTCTGATCCTGGCCTCGCTTTGCGTTCTACCCTCCCAGGGACCAGACAGTAGTGTCTGTGTGGGTGTTTTGGCTTGTCTTCCCTGGCCTGGGTTTAGCTGTTGTGTGGCCTGTCTAGTTCAGTCTGCGTCTCCACATTCTGCAGAGCCGGGCCAAGCCTGGCTGGACCGCAGCACAGCCAGCTGTGTTTCTGAGTCTGGTCAGACCTGGAAAAAGTTAGATCGCAATCAGTTTTTATTTAGTCGTTCATAAAGCGCTTTGTAACTATGTTTCAAAAAGTACTGTACTACTACTACCAGCACCACTACTACTACTATTACTACTACCACAGAGCTACTACTACTACTACTAGGCCTACTACTACTATTATTACTATTACTACTACCAGAGAGCTGCTACTACTACTACTGTTACTACTGCTATAACAGAGCTGCTGCTACTGCTACTACTACTACTATTAATAGTACCACAGAGCTACTGCTGCTACTATTACTGCTACTACTACTACTACTACTACTACTTCAGCCAGGCTGATCAGGGCTAGAGGGAAGTCTGTCCTGACCCTTACGGTGTCTTTTATCCCTACAGACGGCAGACAGTAACCAGCACCCCCTGTTGGATCGAGCTGCATCTCAACGGCCCCCTCCAGTGGCTGGACAAGGTTCTGACCCAGATGGGCTCACCCTCGGTCCGCTGCTCCAGCATGTCCTAAACCGGATCGCACCGACGGTGACGCAGCATCAAACTGACATTCACACAACGTTTCCTAAAGGAGTAAACCACCCTGCAGTTTTAAACTGATGAACCCGCAACATTATAAAATAAAAAAAGGCTTGACCATTGTCCTGAAGGACGAGACAACGATGTCACTCTGATGGATATTCACGGAAAGGTTGCAGTGATGTCGTAGTTGGGCCAGATCACCATGGCAATGTTGGATCGACGTCAGGCTGACATTCCAATAATCATGGACTAATGACCTAATAAGGAAATCACCTTGCAATATCAAAATGATTCTCACACAACAATATAGCGATGTCAATAACAGACCAGACTACATTTACATTTTAGGTATTGAACTGATGGGACACACAGTGGGTGAGAGGGATTCATGACACCTTGACAGGACACATGGCTGTATCCGGGATGGAGCATGTGACCTTCTCGTTACAGGACAGTCTCTTCAACCACTTGCCCACCTTGCCTCCTGACTACCACAGCACAAGCTTGAATCAATGTCAGATTATTATCATTTTTTTTTGTTTACACAAGGTTTGACCAATTTTCTAGCGAAGAAGCAACATTAGCACCGCCGCACCAGGCTGATGTTCAACCAAAGTCGACTTCATGCCTGGATGTGAATTTCTTGGTGTTTCTTGGTTTTGGTGACCAAACTCCATTCATTGTTTTTTGGGGTGGGTGGGATTTCCACTTTTTCCTGCTTTTTCTCCTGTTGAGTCCTGTGTTGTCATGGTTACAACCCTGATAACACTGGACTGTTGTTATGCTGACGTTAGATTGACCAAACACTCTTTCACTCCTAGAGGGGCCTAACCCTAACCACCTTGTCACCTATTCACATTTAAACACACACACACAAACACATTTTTTAACGGTTCATACACCATGTAACTTGCTTGTTGCATCACCTTTGCTTTGACTTTGACAGCAAAGCATTTCCTCTGTTTGCTATTTGTCGATTGGCTCCTAAAGAACCGCGTGTCTGCAATTGGACAGACATCAGAAGTGTGGATCTCGGTTGAAATGACAAAACAAAAATATATATCTATTATTCTTCTGTGAGGAGTTTTATTCAAAGTGTGGTCAGCGGCAAGCCAGCCAACATATCTGGATTGAGTAAGCTAAGGAATCCTTAAAGCAAGAGTGTTGAACACATCACCCCCTCCGGCACTTCACGCAACTTCAGTCCGTCAACTTGTTTCTAGGGAGTTTAACAGTTTGTCCCTCCTGGTTTTGTGGCACACCCAGTCTCTCTCTCTCTCTCTCTCTCTCTCTCTCTCTCTCTCTCTCTCTCTCTCTCTCTCTCTCTCTCTCTCTCTCTCTCTCTCTCTCTCTCTCTCTCTCTCTCTCTCTCTCTCTCTCACACACACATTCTCTTTATTAACCATTTCTACAAATATATCATCATGTGTATTAGGGGGTGAGATGTGTGTAGGACTTGAAAACTCAATGTCGCCCCCTGCTGTCTATAAGACGAAAAGACAAACACCCTTTACTGATGTTTCACTCAAAAATGTAGCCATCGTACAAGTCTCTTTCTTTCTTTTTTTTTTTTATATATGCTAGGACCGATGCACGGTTTCTCCATTATTGATATGGTATTGATAGGAAGGTCCTGCAATGCAGAATCAATGCAAGGTTGTGGGACGGCTAAAACGGCTGCTGCTGTACATGCACTGCCCCACGTTGTGTTCCCCTGTTTTTGAAAGAAAGTTGCCTTTGATGTGAAATAGAGCAAGATATGCTTCGAAATGTACAGATAGGAATGTTGAAAAGCCCGATGGAAATCAAGCAAGCAAAAAAAACCCAGAAACAAATCTTCCATATTTTGGGAATATTCACTGGAAAGATTTTGGGTCATTGAAGACCGGCCGGAGCATTATTCACTTGATCTCAGTGAGACTTTTGGCTCTGATGAAAATGCGAGACGGTCCCTAAATCAGTATTTTAGAGTCCAAATCTTTTCAACTCCAAGTATTTAAGCTTTAAGTAATTGACAAGCTAGGTTATACTATACAACTATTATTTTCCTTACACATTCTTTTAGCTACATTTTTGTATTTTCATGTATTTTTTATATATAAATATATTTAAAATCTTCAAAGCTTTCTTCCTTTTTATTAGAATTGAATATTTTTTTAGACCATGCCCTCTTTTTAAAACTATCACGGCTTGATGATGATTTGTGAAGTATGTAGCATAGGATGTAACATTTTCACTGTATTTACCACTGAAAACAGTTCTACAATTCAAATTGTATCTTTAAATACTGTGAGGCCAAGCCTCGATTTTGTTTTGTCTTATTCACCATCTTCTTTCTGAATATCAGAGTGGGAAATTACCACCAGGCACCAGCTAAATGCCGGTAAACTTTGGCTGTGGCTGGTAAGTTTCTTTTCTCTGCCAGCCACATCAGCCGGTAAAGAAACATTTGGAGATTCCTTTCGATTATTAAAATCAGATTTGGCTGGTAAAATGGCAAAAGCGGCTAGTGAATTTCTGAATCCATCATCAGCTGTCATGGCCGGTGGATGAAAAAAGTTAGTTTCTTGTCCTTCTGACTATTCTGAGCAGCAGTAAGTGTTCCAAAGACGGACTGTATGTACTGTACACTGTAGAAGCTCCAGGTTTATTAACCATATCCATTGTTTTATACTTAATACTGAAAGTTGCCATGGTCCTTTTTGGGGGTTCGGTTAGTTGCATGGCCCTACGAACCGTGAAGATCATTGTTTATCTTAAATAGTAATGCATGGGCATCCATCTGAAAACAAAGCTGTTTTTTTTCATTTCCTGAAATGTTGAGCTAGGATTTCACCCAACTGCGGGGTCAAACGGTTTTGATTTCCAGTATCACACCAGTTGGTAGAAAATATAAAAAGTCTGACTTTGAAATGTGCATTTTCTTATTTCTGTTTTATTTTAGCGACAGAGGACATTCCAGTAGGCAGTGTCTGAACTTCTGCCAGTTTCAGCTGTTTGACTCTTACGACTGTGTGGTTTCAGACTGTTCTTTGACAGTGAGTATGTTTACATGCACACAGCAGTCTGGATGTTATACCAGTAAATCCTGGTCAAGGTCTTATTTAGGATAAGCTGTTTGTGTGTATTGATCATCTGTATCCCTCTATAAATATATACACAATATATTCCGGATATATCATGAAAGCTGAACTTAAACAGACCAAAAATCAAATGTTATCCCATTTACACTTGATTTTTGGTCTGTTGAAGTCTGTGTACTTGCCTCACTATCTTGGATAATATTGGTATATTCCAGTTTACCCTTTCATCTTATTTGGCTCCAAACAGTGATACTGGTGTGCATGTAAACACTCTCACATTTTTTTTATCTGATTGCTCACTAGAGGAACACCTGAGGAAAATGTATGTTTGAACATTGTTTTAGAAATCTTCCACATGTGGGTTAGGTTTAATTTCCCAGGAAAAAGCCCTCAATAGCAAGTCAATAAGACGGTTCCATTTGTCATATAAGGGCTGAGATACAAGTCAAGAAATCCTGATGTTTATTCAAATATATTGTCAGCATCCTGCAGAAACCTATATACCTGTCATTTTTATTTGATACACACTTGTTTAAGCTGCAACTGACGGCTGACACTGTCCTACAGAGGGATTTATTTTGGCATTTGGACCAAGTACAACATGATTGATGCGGTTTTTTTTTTAAACATTAAAAGACTGAGAAACTCTATATTCTGGGTAAAGAAATGTACATAAAATAAGGATTCTGTGGTGCGTTGATTTCAATTTGGCAATTCAAGAATTCAATAATATGCAGCTTGGCAAACTGAAAACGAAAAAGACAGTTTGCCATTCCTTTGTCTGTTTGCCGAGCTGCATATTTTTTATTTGAAACATGTCAAATAAATCAATCAAGATATCTCTTTGAGAGTGCCGATTTCCCTTTTTTTTTTTATTCTTAAAATATTAAAAGCAAATGCTTGTCCATAGGAAATCCAATTTTATGACGCTGGGACCCAGCCAAACCATGGATGATACTTTTGAAAACGTCAGAAACACGTGACTGTCAGTTGGAAAACCATTTTTCTCCATTCCTGAAAAGCTAAATTTCTGGATATTGAATATTTCTGCAGGACACTGACGGTATGGCAGGAGGGGAAATGGGGAAAAAACAAAAAAGGTTCATTTTCACTCTAAGCTACCAGGCTCTTTGGCAGGCCATCAACTATTATTTGGAGGTTGTTTTCTGCTCAAAAATATAAAATAATTTTGTCTTGTTAAATAATGATTTTGTAATCCACCACCAGTCAGGATAACAAAAGTTACTCGGTATGAAATGCATCCATCTACAATATGACCGGTTCATGGTGAAAAGACAAACTGGACTGTCCACCAACAGCTGTGATGTTTGTCTGTCTGTATATGTATCTGTCTGTCCACCTGTCTGTCTGTCTGTCTGTCTGTCTGTCCACCTGTCTGTCCACCTGTCTGTCTACCTGGTTGCCTGTCTGCGTCTATTTCAATTGTATTATTCCTTAAGTGTCATGGCTACTGAATATCCATTCCAGGGTGTCATCCATTTCTTCTTCTTCTGCTGATCACCATTGTTATTATTATTCATATTTTGTAATGCATTTTACTTTTCATATATGGGGAAAAGAGTCAACTGGACTGTTTTTTATTTTTTGCTATGTTAAGGTTGTGATATACAAACTAAAAGGGCAATGTAGTATTTCCTTAGGGGTTGTTATCAGATATAAAGCACATGTTTTCAGTGATTTTTATTGACTTGGATCGGCCAATCAGGTTGCAAGTAAGCCTCAAGTCTCCACAAATGACTATATACTCAAAAATATTGCCCCATTCAGAAATATCAAGTGTTTTATGATTGCTAGACATTCAGTATATGCATATTGTCAGGGTCCAGCAAAAGCCTTTGTATCAAATTTTCTTATTCTTTTTTCTTTTTTTCTTTTTTTTAAACTGAGTGCCAGCTAACATTGTTTCCTGAAAACCGACCAGCTTTTCTCAATTCCTAAAAAGTTGGTCTTTTTGGAGAAGTGAAGTTTCTACATGTTACTAGTGATGCTCTTGTATAGTAGTACTTTTATTTTACCATACTGTCTTCCTTTTTCTTTCTGTCAACTGAACATATTCCATTAGACAAACAAGCTGTTAGGATTTCTGTCTTCTTCAGACGATGTTGATGATGATGATGATGATGATGATGATGTTGATGATCTTCATAGGCTTTCCAGGTGTGCTACATATACAGACGACTTCTTACAGTGTACACTAATAAAACTGTTTTAATTCAATTGACAATTTGTGTGTGTGCATATTATTGTCGAATGAAAACATTGTAGATTTTCACGTTTAACTTCAATTGAAGGCTTACATGGTCTTCTATGGGTTGAGAAAGTTCTGTGACCCTTTGGGTTTATGAAACCTTTTCAAAACCCACTGGATAGACTCAAAACTTCATGGTGGTCAAGTGAAAACAAGGCTGTTTTTCATAGTTCCTGAAAAGTTGACAGTTTGGAAATGCAGAGTTTTCACCCGGCAACAGCGATATGTGAATCAGAATCGCTTTAATCATAATGTACAATAAATGTGGAAGAATTTGTCTTGCTGACACTGGTGCAGAGACATATCGATAACTTGCATAGTAATAGTTCATACTGACTGACACACTTGATACAGACACAAGAGGAACTGACTTGAAGTGTTCTCAATAGGAGATGATGCCTGTCTCCTACTGTTGAATAAAACTCTCAGATCAGATCAGAGCAAAGCAGTTTGTTTACAGGCACATGGACAGAAGTTCAGTTCTCTGAATAGTGAAGCAAACAGGTTACATGTATATGATTTCAGCACAAAGACGAGGAGTGGATGTGGGGGTGGAAAGTGTAACAACTGGGGTACTAACTGTGAGTTTCACATGTCCTTGACTGTCTGATAGAGACAGACATGGAGCACAAAGATCTGGTAAACAAGTTGCAGGAAAGATTCAGTACTTTTCCACTCTGCAAACAGATGCACACTAAAGACAGAATGATACACTTAATGCATAGAAATGATTAAAGCTGAATTTCTTCCACACCTACTCTGTATTTTGTCCACTGGACCTCATAGATCTTCACAAACTGTGGTTCAAAAAAGGATTATCTGCACACTGGATTAGAGCTCCTTTCTTACTTTACTCAATGCAATGTTTCGACTAAATATCAGTTGGATATACACACCTCTACTACTCTTTATAACAAAATATAACTCACCAGGGCTTCATGACGATCCCATCCTTCACAATATGGAAGGCACAAGAATCAGAGCCACTTTTATTCACCAGATATAATAAATACACGATTATCTGTCTGGGTGTGATTGGGTGTATGGGGATACATCAACCATTTTTCTATATAAAGCAGTACTGCCTGACACACTGACGCAACATACGCCACTTGGTGGGCATGTTAATCCAAGTCACCTCATGAAACCACGGGTGTATATATTTTTAGCTTGGGTGGCCCCAGTGGGAATAAAACCTCTGACCCTGGCAGCATTAGTGCCTCGCTCTACCTAGTGACAAGATGGCAGATATTACAAGGACTAACCCTGAAATAAGCTTATAGCTGTAGAAAAAGAGAAAAGTACCATATTTTTACACAAGTACTATATGCTTAAGTGCAATTCTGAGGTACTGGTACTGTACATGATTATAGCCTGTGTTGAATATGTACTTACCGGTAACAATACTTTTACTTAATATGGAATGAGGACTTTTGGACTTTTTACTTTTTGAGTGGAGATGTATCAGAGTATTTCTCCTTTTACTTAGAAAAGTGTATCTCTGCAGTAATGAATAATGGTTATGTGTCTGGGAATTGTTAAAGGTTGAGTCGGACACAGTAATGCCTTGCAAATCACGCCAAAAAGACGATCCAAGGTATACAGTTAGACAGAATATACACAGACGTGTACCCATCTGTGTACTATACATCTGTTATACATGTGTCAAGGTGAAATCACAGTGGGTGTTCAGTAGTGCAGAATCTGCAGTTTTCCTCTGTAAGGATCGTAGATCAACACTCTTACAGTCCTGACACATGAAGGGAGTTTTTAAGGTGATTTGATTCAAGCATTTTCAAAATACCTTTATTCCTTTAAGACTAATACTGCTCTATTCACTGATATACAAGAATGTTCGAATCAATAATCGTAAATATTTAAAGAAATAAGTAGTAGTAGTTGTAGCAGTAGTAATAATAGTACTAGTAGTAGTACCATTGGTTGTAGTAATAGGTGTAGCAGTAGTAACAGTATAGTAATAGCAGTAGTTGTAGTACTAGTAGTAGCAAGAGTAGATGTAATACTCTATAACGGCCACTAGAGGACGGTAAAAGCACACTAATGAAGGCCTCTGAGTGAGAGGCAGTATTGTTGAAAGTCTAAATTCTGGGTTGAGAGGACAGTGTTATTGTTAATATTCCTAATTCAGATAATCGATGAAATTATTGATCTGTGAATGTGTTTATTTAGAAATGTGCTTTTAGATGGAAAACGCTTCAACACTTTAACTACTTATTTTTAACACACCCATGTGTCTAGTTTGGGACAAACTCCACATTTGTGATACTTTTTATCACAAAATATGTTTATAACATCATATGTTGTGTCATGATGTGTTTTATCATATGCTGCATTGAAAAAAAACAAATGTATGTCACGTGTGTTGAAATTGACATCATTTTAACATTTCAACATATGAAGACTTATTTTCGAAAATGCAAAATATTTATTGTGGGGGGGAAAAAATCATCACCATTAATTTATCATTCAATATCTGTAAAATATTGAAGATCTGTTGTGTGAAAGTGTTTCCACTCTGAGCACCAAGGACTTAAATTACATTATCCTTTAAGAAGTGCCATAATATGTTTTAATTTTGTGATATTAATCATTTTGTTAAAGGCGATATCACTTTTTTCAAGAGATAGGTATCAAAACTCTCTAATTCTTCTATGACACAGTATGACACACTTGGTATTAATTATAACCTTGATCTAACAATCATATTCCTACAGGTTTGACTGATTTTTTGTTTTTTAGTGAATAGCAAAAATTGAATTTCAGCATATTCTGCAAAAGATAAACAATGTAGATGTGATTAATTCAGTCTTATCACAATTTCAACTCGGCTTCTTTTTTTTTTTTTTCCAAGAATCACATTCACATTTTCCATTTTCCTTACTTTACCTTTACTTTACACACACACACACACACACACACTTCTGATCACAACCCTGAAACAGTAATAGACAAACAACGAATAAAATGTTATTATCAATGCCTGAATTATTTAGATTTGTTTACTGTCTGCAGTGGAAACCCCGAGTCGAGAAATGCATGCTTTCTAGGTGATGTGTGTGTGTGTGTACATATGTAAATATGTGTGAATGTGTGTGTGCGTCATGGCTGTACGTCTGCATGTGTGTATTTGTTTATTTGTATGTTTTTGTGTCTGCACATCTGTCTGTATGTGTTTGTGTGCTTTCACATGCCCGTGTGTGTGTGTGCGTGTGTGTGTGTGTGTGTGTGTGCATGTATGTGTTTGTGTTTTGTTTGTGTATCTGTGTAAGTAAATTTTACTTATACAGCGCCTTTCAAGAACAAGCATCACAAAGTGCTTCAAAAGTTGAGATAAACAATAAAACTATGCTAAAAATAATAAAAGAATTAAAAAATAACAATATAAAAACACTAAGAGACACAATGCAGATGAAGACATAGAAGACAAATCAATGTGTCTACGCATGTGTACGATTGCCTGTGTGTGTTTGTGTCTTCAGATTTCTGTATGTATGTGTGTGTGTGTGTGTGTGTGTGTGTGTGTGCCCGTCAGAGTGAGTACTCCTGCTAAGTGACCTGCCTGCGCTCCATTACCAGAGCGTCATTAAGCTGTTGTTGTTGATGCTCGCCCCGCTTCCTTATGACTTTGGCCTTGGATCTCATCCGCTCCCCGGAGCCCGATCACCGCACTGAGCAGTAAGCATTTCCCAAACAAATTAATACCATATCCTGAGTGTACCTAAACTTTCTGGAAGTGTAATATAGACTGGTAATGGTGGCAGTCATTTTTATCTCTTGTGGTGGGCAGAATGGATTTCATTTTTACGTTTACGTTTCTGAGCGGTTTACAGACACGGGCACGTTAACTCCTGCGACTGTGGCGTCTGCTTTATGGCTCGGGTATCGACCGGACGACCCGCCCCCGCGTCCCGGCTGCAAATGCAAAATGCTTTCCAATAACTATGAGAGTAATTCAGCCTGGTAAATTACAGCCAGTAGTATTGGAGCAGCGAGCTAACACCGGCGTGTTGATGCATCTGCGGTGCGTTATGGATTCCACATTAATATGAGGCGGTTAGAGAGACTGTCTTTAAAGCCGGACGACGCGGGTTCAAGCATCCGCCCTGCCTGAGTGTCCTTGGCTTCTGTTCTGCAGCTGACCTCTGACCTTCCTGTGTAAGAGGGGTGGGGTCAAGAGAAATGAGAATTTCCCTACAGGGATCAATATCACGTCACATGAAGAACAGACTGTTAAGAGTTTGATTATGGGCTTTTATTGGTCTCCATGTTGAAGAAATGAGACAGAAAGAACATAAACTTCAGCTCACAATCTTTAAGACTTTTGAGTTTATGGATAGTAGATATTTAAACACATAAACACACACACACACATTTGCAAATAAAATATATTGCAAGGGCTTTTATTTCCCTTTTATTTTGCCCTTCATCTGAAGTCTATTGGAGAAGTGTTCAGGTTCAACTAAATTTCATTTTTTCTCATGATGCTACATGTAGGATTTTAAACTAAATATACAGTATAACCATATCAATTCTTAGGAAACTCCCCAGACTGTCACAAATAAAAGCACAAACCAATTCACTGGAACTACAGAGTTTATCGGATATAGTGATTTTTTTAATTTGTTTGTTATTTCCGCTCTTGTTTTTGTATCTTCACGATTACTAGCAATAAACACATCATTAAGATTGTACTCATGGTCTTTAAGGGGAGTTTTTAAAACACAGTTAACTCTCTCTGTCTGCCATCATCTTCCGTTCCCGGTCAGATAGACTCAGGTCCTGACACTCGACCTGACCGCTGACCCCAGACTGTCATCTATCATTAATATGACTTTTGTTCTGACGTTGTTTTTGTGTCGTGTGACGTCCCGGGTTCGGTTCCTCCCAGGGTTCCTTACATTTCACCTGCCTGACCCCTTGCTTCTGAACCTTAGACATGCTGCGTGTGTGTGTGTGTGTGTGTGTGTGTGTGTGTATGCACTGTTGGTGTGTGTTTTTCATGGACAGGGTTAAGTGGGTCGTGCCCAGGGGACAAAGGATGTGTGCTTCCAATGTGTGTATGTGTGTGTGTGTGGAGGAACCCTCTTGACTCCTTGGCTCTGGGCCTTAGACATGCATTGTGTGTGTGTGTGTGTGTGTGTGTGTGTGTGTGTGTGTTTTGGGGCCATAGGACCTGGAGAGGGGTAATCATGTATAAGTTATGTCTACTAATTAAGACTGGGCTCTAACCTATGGCTGACCCTGAGTAAATGACAATGAGCCAGCTAAAAGCCTTTGTACCTGTGTACCTGTGGCCTCTTGTCCACACTAGAGTGTTAGATGTCCAGTGTGTGTGTGTGTGTGTGTGTGTGTGTTCTGGCTGGCTGGTAGCGCAGGACTACCTTGAGCTGGTAACTGGAGCACGAGGAGGGAAGAAACGAGAGAGCGAAGAGAAAAGGACAGTGAAACAGAGAGAGAGCGAGGGAGAAAAGAAGAAGGGGTGAAAGGAAGAAAGTGCCTCTTCAGTGAAAGAAAGTAAGAGAGAGGCAGAAGCCTGGCCCATGTAATTAGGCCTAAATGAGTTTTCCACTGACTCAGTGGGTCGTGGCGAAGCAGCGCAGTGACAAAGATAGACTGGAGGTCAGGGAGTCACGGAGCTGTGGTCACATGAAGGAGCGGGACAGTCGGGGAAGCTGGAGCTGGAGGCCTCCCCCTCCGCCCGGGGCCTTTCCTCCGGCGTTGGTGAACGTTCGCCTCATTTTCCAGATTGGCATCTCTCCCTTATGAAACTGCTGTTGTTTTTATTTTTTATCTTTAGATAGAATAAATATTTTAGTCCTGCATTTTACATAATTATCCAAACTAAACAGCATCGTAGCAGAGACCAAACTAGCTTGTTATCATTTGTGGGATGAATTGTGGAATCAAAAATCTAGCTTATTCCACACAGACTATTTTCAGGTGGATGAACACTCTTTCACAGCTGAATGGATTGAAGTAACCGTGCAGGATGTTAGCGACTGGTAAGAAGTTCCGTGTCAGGCGGGACGTCCCATCTAAACAAACCCAACTTCTCAAAGTGAGCTTTGGGAAAATGAGCGAGTGCATTGATTTGAAAAAGCAGGAACTACTTTTCGTTCACAAATAAAATGTATAATTTACGCTTTTATACTACTATTTCATGCTTACATCTTCGACCTATAAATCTCCTCCACGGATTACGTTACTACACATCTCTGAATTTGGATTTGATATCGTAAATGACAAGCGATATCATGAATGGGATTGAATGGCATCTACAAGGCAGGGAACACCAGTCTCACTTCAGCTAATTGTGTGATGACAGTTTGTAAACTTCCACAATGCAATTTCATAAGGGAGAGAGGCTAATCTGGAAAAAAAAGAGGCTGACTACACACTAACAGGGGGTGAGCAGTTTACTCTCGTCACGTTACATGATTTCTGGGTACTGAAGTCTTCAAAATTCAAACACTCAACCCGCGCCTCCATCTGGGGTTCCCAACGTGCAAAATTGCCTCATGCAGCTTTAATAGCAATAAACAATAATGCCATAGCCTACTGTATTGATCGCCAGAGGGAATTCTGTGTCCGCTTGCCTCCCATTCACAGGGAGGTCAGAGGTCAGGGTCAGCTGCAGAACAACACCCCCATTCAGCCATTGGTTCTCAACCGTTAGTCAGGAAGTTCAAGAGTCTGCAGGTTTTTCTTCCAACCAAACTCTACTCATGCTCTGCTAGATGCTCTGCTCAGCTGATTTCACTGATTCTCCTGGTTGAGGGTGTTAATCAGTGAAATCAACTGCTTTGCTTAAAGGTACTTGATTGACCTTATTCCCATGCAGCTAGGGTGAGGGTTAGACTTAGGGTTAGTACAATAACCCTTTTTGAACATTCAGGGTGGGAAACTCTACCTGTAAAATTGGAATACATATAAAACTAGCATTACTTCAACACATAAGTGAGCACCTCATTAGCTAGCAATCTTGAGAAAAACAACTATAACAACTGCTTCAATTTAGCAGGTAAGTTAGCTAGCTTACTAGCTAGTTAGTAGCTAACTACCTAGGCTAGATTCTGGTAGCTAACTATAGTGTGCCAAATATATTACCTTAAAATGTGAACTTATATCCCTTCAGATTCTTGAGATCCATTCGCTTTTAATGTTTTTCAGTGTGGAATCTGAAATGAAAAATGTTTGTCTGATTCTTGACATTTGTATAATGTGCATCTTGGTACACAACAGTAGGACAGAGCTGGACCGTACTTCTTCCAGGTAGTTTCCCACCCCGAGTGTGATGTAAGTTCAAAATGGCTGCTGTGGAAACAAGGTCTGCCATCCCTAAGATGCTTTATCGGTTTCATACCAGGGGCCTTTTGTGAACCAGGACCACTAACGCCGGGGAGCAGAAACTGAGGCCCCAGCTGTTGTGAGAGCAATTGTGTGTGTGCGTGTGTATATGTGTGTGTGTGTGTGTGTGTGTGTGTGTGAGTTGTGGTAATTATATCTATAAAGCAGATTATTGCTGCGTTGCTAATGAGGTTTCTCTCACGGAGGCAAAGAGCATAGAGGGTTGACATCACTGCTATTGGGTTACACCTGTCTCCGTTACACTTGGTGTCTTTTCATTGTGTGGCAAGTCGACTCCAGCCAAATTTATTTTTAAACTGCTCTTAACAAAGAGGTTCATCATAAAGTGTTTCAGAGAGAACGGACACACATACAGATTAAAAGATCAAACACAGCAAACCGTGTGTGTGTGTATGTGTGTGTACATGCACCTGTATGAGTGGACATGACAGCACCAGGCAACTTTGGCAATCAGCTGAAACAGGAAATATAGGCAAATCTTTTTTTCTACAGTATATAAGAGAAGGAAGTAATTACTATAACTCTCTTGCTTTCTTTCTTACTCTCTCCCTCTCTATGAATGAGAGAGAGAGAGAGAGAGAGAGAGAGAGAGAGAGAGATCGTGGTTGTCAGATGAAAACCTTGTAACTCCAATTATAAATCCTCTATAGGTTGAGAAAGGTCTACGATCTCTCGAGTTTATAAAACCATTTTAAAACACATTGGATAAACTGATGGTTGTGAAGCTAAAAACATGACTGTTTAGTCATAGTTAGTAAGTTAACTTTTTGGAGATACAAGGTTTTTGCCTGACAACATCATTATGCATCAACGTAAACACAACATGTCCATATAGACAGATCATAAAATGTTAAAGCACTTTGCTTGATCTATGACAGCGGCCTGGAGGTGTCACCGTTAAAACCATTAAGTAAACCACAACTAGTCCTGCAGCCCCCCACTTAAAAACCATTCAACTGGCTTACACTCCCAAATGGACGATTCAACGTACAGAAAAACAACAGTGAAGCATCTGGCCAGCCATCCTCCAACCCTATTCGGTGAGTTGTTTTTTTTCTTACTGAGGTTTTGAGGTCAGTTCACCACAAATCAATCCAGGAAGTGGATTTTCTTTACAACTCAAACATTTTTTATTCCTACTGGCCACCTGTGAGTTCTACCATAACCCCAAAAAACCAATTCGCCCAACCACAGCCCATTAAGATGGCCCAGCAGGAAGTGTGTTTGTGGTTGCAGTGACATCACCGTCACCCGGTCGTGACCTGCACTCCGGTTGGGTTCAAAAGGTCGCTGGATAACAGCAGGTGGGTTTCACTGTTCAGGATGAGGTGGGTGTACTTTTGGAGGAAGTGGTAACGAGTGGCGGCAACAGAGGTGGATGGTTAAAAGCATGCTGCTGCAATGGCCATCTGCTATTGGCTGATCTTTGGTGCCAGGTGATGTCACCACCTTCAGCCGACAGCAGATGGGCATTTCAGTAGCATGCTTTTTGTACGATCTTTTTGACAAGAATGAACAGATTTATGTTTGTACACTGAGATGCTTCTGCTGACACCACATGGCCAGACTTGATGTTTTCTGGGTAAGCTGACCATCAGTACAGTTTGTATGTAACGTGTGAGGGAGAGCTGACAGTGGAGACTCAATCATAAGGCCTGTGACTGAGAAGCATGAGCTATTTAGATGACACATTATGACCATTACTAAATATTAACTAATAAAGAATATTACTACTATTACCAAATACTGAGATTATTGCCAAAATGCCTAATAATGTAATAACTTGTAATAACTTATAAAGAAATGTCCCTCCAAATATTTTGAAGATGTAACAAAACCTGTTGACGTAATAACTGGGATAATGCAATAATATATTATTACTTTAATTGGCAATTATTACTTCACAAGGGGATTCACATTTGTAACTGATGATGTAATAAAAATATTGACTAATAAAGTAATACAGATAATACACTCTTCTTATTGTTGTGAGTTATTACATGAGTGAATCTTATTACAACATCAGTTAAAAATTGTGAAACCCCTTGTGAAGTAATAATTGCCAATTAAAGTAATTATATATTATTGCATTATCCCATTATGAAGTAATAATTACCAGATAATGTAATAATAATAATAATGTTACTGCATTATCTGGCAACTGTTTTGAAGTACAGAGAAAACAAACATGCTACTCAGTTACAGTAACGTGAATAAATATAACACAGAGAAAAAGTATAACTAGATCAAACTGGTCAACAATCAATCAATCAGTCAATCGATCCTCTCTTACCTCTTCCTTTCTCTTCACTTCACCCTCAGACTGAAAGTGAAGGTGACGGCGTGAGTTGATGTGAATTTGTTTGTGATTGCCATGCCAAGTGACTCATGTGTACGCGTGTGTGTGTGTGTCAAGTGTGTGTGTGTGTGTGTGTGTGTGTGTACGTGTCCATCCATCCGTGTGTGTGTGCGTTTTCCTGTGTGTAAAATCTATACGTATGTTTTGACGTCTTATCTTGTTACTCGTCTTAGTAATGAGATACCACACACACACAGACACCACACACACACACACACACACATATTCACACCTTTCCCTTCTTATCACCACACACACCTCCACCTCCCTATTATCCCCCCCTCCCTCCCCCTACATGCGCTACATGGCGGGGTGTGTGTGGGGTTATGAAAACAGTTAGGCTTAATAATTGATGTTCTGCATTTCAATCAATTTCACCACAGTGTTAGGCTAATTAAGGTTAGCTCCGTCCTCCCAGGGGCTGTGTGTGTGTGCATGAGGATGTGTGTGTGTGTGTGTGTGTGTGTGTGTGTGTGTGAGAGAGAGAAAGAGAGTGTGTGTATGTGTGTGTTTGCCTGCTCCTGAGGGCTCTACGCTCCATTTTATATCTCAGAATACATGGGAATTCTCTATTTCAGGAACAAGAGATGGGAGATACTGACTCTCTCTCTCTCTCTCTCTCTCTCTCTCTCTCTCTCTCTCTCTCTCTCTCTCTCTCCATTCCTCCTCTCTCTCTCTCCCCAGGCAGGATCCTAAATGCAATTAACACAGCCGCTTTACTGCCTGCTAATTATTAACACACACACACACACACACACACACACACACACACACACAGCGGAGATGATTATTTTATGCTGGACTAATTTAAAGTTCATTGACGATTGTTTTAATTAATTAAATAAGAAAAGTACACACTTTAAAAAACGTCAGGCTGCCAGGCGGGCACTGCGGGCGTTTGCATATGAAGGTAATAATTATCCTGTGTATGTGTGTGTGTGTGTGTGTGTGAGTATGTGTGTGTGAGTGAGCAAGTGTGTGTGTGTGTGTGTGTGTGTTAACTCACCTAGCTATACAACCAGAAGGTTTTGTGTGTGTGTGAGGGTGTGCATGCGTGCGTATGTGTGTAGTTTACCGCCGTACAACCATAAGGTATATATACGCGTTTGTGTGTGTGTGTGTGTGTGTGTGCTCGTGTGCATGTGTGTCTGTGTGTCTGTGTGTGTTAATGAGAGTCTTTAAACCCTCTCTGCCAGTATTTAACACTAACAGGAATAACTAAGGAGGCCAATTAAGAAGCAAAGACTACAGTATGTGAGGCGATGTTGCTCCTGCCATTAAATAGTCATGGGGGCTGGACCTGACCTACAATAATTTAATTTGTGTGTTTCGATGGTGAAATTCAGTGTCCCATGGTCTAAATGCTGTTCATACCGGTTCACTTTTTTAGGAGATAAAACTAATTTTGCCTGATCTCCTCAGGGAGAGCGTTACAAAGCCTCATTTACTCAGAACTAAGATGACTCAAGACGCTTCAACTCTCTGTCAGCACTGGCAATAGAGTCACAACTCGACAGAGACTTGGATTTTAATGATGTGGTTGAGGAGTTTGCTCAGAGAAAGGCCAGAAAGGCTCTGCTATAAGGTCGGCTTACTGTCATATTCATCCATTATGGACTGTAGCTTCCTCTTCTTATGGATTGCCTCTTATCTGCAGAGTGTTTTGTTGAGACATTTGTACTAACAGAAGGCAGGCCTATTGGAAGTTTCTGCTGTCCTGCTGGTTTTACAAGGAATTCATTTAAGGCAATTTTGCAGTAAGATTTTCTTCAATGGTGTTTGTGTGTGGCCTAATATTAAGGTAATGTTAAAGGACCATCTGTTTGTTGCGTTGTATTTTGCGTAATCGGGCCAATATTGCTAATGACTCACATTGATTGTTTTGGGATAACATTAGGTTTATTGCATCCCCATGTTATACAAAATGTTTGACATGGTGCAAATATGGTGGTATTTTCTACTGAGGTTAGGCAAACTGTGTGTGTGTGTTTTTTTTCACTTTTATTCATGCTTTTATTCATGTGTGACTGATAGGAGCAATCGGATCAAAGAACTATGTGAGTGAAAGAGGTTGGACAGCTGTTTCAGTGTTTGCATGTGCCAAAAAGTTACACAGGGCCGCTGTATAAAGCTGTAATATACAGTAGGTCCATGTTATTGCTGCTGTTGGCCCAAGGAAGTATTGCCATATAGCAAATATTGTGGTGTAAATGTAACAGTATAACATATGATTGAAATCATTACCTAATATAGCTGAGTTGTGAATGAACTATTTTCAGTGCAAATGTTGGTGTTAATCCTGTTGAAGATACAAGTGTTTTATACAGATAATATGCAAAAAAAAAAAAAAAATGTAGCCTGTCCAATTGCATGTGACTGTCATTTCATTTTATTCTTCATTCATAATCTGTGCATGTGTAGATCATTGTTTTACAAACCCTGGATTAGGATCCAATGGTGGGTAATTATTCTGAAAATACTGTAGTTACTTTATCTTTGTGGGATATTCAACAGGTTGAAATAATATCACAAGTTATGAGCTATCATATCAAGTTAAACCTGCAATAAGCAACATTTTCTGACCACTAAAGGGCGACAGAAGCCACAACACATTTGTAAATAACACACAGCAAAGCCACTGCACTACGGAGGCCTACAAAGGACAAACCTAGCAAAGCACCATGCATAAAGGCTAACAGCTAAACTAACCGTACCTACGGAGAAGTCTCTCTGGTTACCAGCCTCACTTTGACAGATCTTTCTCTCGCTGAAGGTTACATGTCCCACAATGACAAGTGAAGAGGGAGGTAGCAAGTTTACTAGTTTAACAAGTTTACTCGCTCGTTTCATCGATTCCACCATTAAGAGAAAATGTTCGGGAATGGGAGGACAAGCTAGTTTTTAAAAAAATTAAAAGCTACTGAACGGAGCGGGAGGAGCTTCGTTCCAGAGCAGAATTTGAGAACAAGCTTTTGGAAAAGAGGTGAAAACAGCAACACAGCTGCTGCTGTGTGGATATTGATTTATATCATTATGTCTCAATGAAATCTCCACATATCACACATTAGTTTCAGGATTGGTTATAAGGTCTGATATCGCTTATAGAGCTCAACAGTGACCGCCCACTTTTGAACGGCTCCGGTTCCAGGAAGTGAATTTCCCATTCATTCCTCCATTGACGTTTCAGAAAATCCTTATATAAAGAGTTTTAAGCCTGGAACCAAGCCAACCAACTACGAGATAAATCGTGACCATAAAACATTTGATTCGGAGCAAAAAAAATTGGAAAACGGATAAAAAGGCAAAGGGCTTTGCCTTTTTTTCCGTTTTCCAATTGTTTTTTTTGGGTTTTTTTGCTCCGGAGCCGTTCAAAAGTGGGCGGTCACTGTTGAGCTCTATTGCAGGTTTAAGTCAAGTTGATTGGGCAATATTAAAGCAGTCTACAGAAGTAGCAAACGTTAGCTCGCCACAGCTTCACATTCACTAACAAACACAAGACAAGTTTGCCGATGTTGTAGTTCTTATGGCTGCCATTAGATGTTACTAAAGAGTCCATATTACTGATTGTTCCTTTAAGGTTTGGGTTAGGTTTGGTTCATCGTCTTGGAGGAGTTGGAGTTGGAAATTTAACCCGGGTCGTTGGTGTTGAAGTGTTCATACCCATCTGCCACCCCGAACTCCACACTATTTCAATGTCAAACTACAAACCTGTTTCTATGAAGATTTGCATCAGAGTAAACTTTATTCTGCAAATAAAAAGATGGGTAAACTGTGATTAGGTGGAGTTCACCCTCCCCTGATTGTACGTCACTCTGGAAAGGAGCATCAACTAAAATGTAAATGAAGTGGAGATGGAGGAAGATTGAACAAAGACACACACACACACACACACACACACACACACAGAGGTAAGAAGACAGAGATGTAGGATGATTGTTGTGTGTGTTGTGAAGCATTGATCTAGTGATGTTCTTGTGTTTGAAGAGCGCAGGGACCCATGTGCGGCCTCGAGGAACTAGACGCCAGGTGTGTTTGTTTAATAACGTCAAAGGAACGAGAAAAATGAAAGAAAAGAACACAAGACAAGAGACAGAGAGAGAGAGAGAGTAATATAACTAAAAGATGAAAGAGAGCGAATGAAGGAGCTCTGTGAATATATGAACGTGTGTGTGTGTGTGTGTGTGTGTGTGGTGGACTCAGGTGTTAAAGTACACTCCTATTACACTTAGGAGTTGTCAGACATGAGGCCAAAGACACCTCGCCACTGTCCTCCTTCCTCCCGGTCTCCTCTCTTCCTCTCATCTCCTCCCCCCGCTCTTTCGATAACTCTTCTTGTCTTCTCTTTATATTTATCCAACCTTTCCTCAGCCTCTTACCTCCCTTTGCTCTCTGCCGCTCATCTCCTGGAGAGTAGATCCACTATAGTTAAACTAAAGGCGGGGACACATGAAAAGATTTTTCCAATCATAAGTGACAATGAAATGATTGAGAAACGCACATTTAACAACTGAAATTTGCTCATTTTCAGTCTCTTGTGACGCACACACAATGACAGCTGTCTTTGAGGAGCACAAATCTAAAGACCATAGACTGTTAGCAAAAGACTGAGAATAAGCGGACGCATTTCTCTCGCGAGAATGTGATTTTTCGTCATACACCTGCACTTGCGAGAATATATTTTTCCGCGATATTTTGATACCAAAATGTGTCGCAATTTGTATAGAAACAAGCACAGATCCTGTACAAGCCCACGGTGTGTGTGTTCAATTAAATATAATTCAATTCATTCAAGCATTGACACGGTTATCGGTTAAATTACCTAGTTCCACTAACGTTATTTAAATCCCACAATAACATTACCTACCATTATACCATGGTCTGGGTGAATACTCCATTCTGATTGGCTGCAGGGTGTACATTAATTCCTGATAATGGACACCTACTAAGTAGTTCCAGTAAAACTGTCTGTTCACCGTTCTAAATTAATGCGCTGGCTACGTAGTATCAGCCTGTATCTAAAATGAGTAACCATAGCAACAGGGACGCAGTCAAAGCTGCGGCCGACAGTACACATGGCCTATCATTTGTTTGTGAAAATCTTGATATTGATTTGGGGACAATGACATGGCTGGATAGCTAGCTAGTCTTGTTGTTAAACATATTTACTGTTTGTAAACCGTACGCAATGTTATTGACTTTGAATCTTGCTAGCATAACGTTAGCTTTCTGGCTCATAGCTGAGCCAAAGGGTTCTATGAGCTGAGCGGACTAGAAATATCTCCCGTTGCCAAGTCGTATCTAAGGTTCGTCCTATTTACTGGAGTAGTGAACAACGTTTCCATTGCATAAGAACCTTATGGGATGGTAATGATTGTTCCAGGTATTAGTCAAACACTCAGGTGTTACCAGGGAAACTGAGTTATGGCTTGTGAAAAACTTTAGATTTTGATTACAAAACGCATGAAAATATAAATTAATGGTCTTAATTTTTTTTTCTGTGACCATGGTATAAGCGGGATAATGCCCTTTGAGGTGTCCATAATCAGGAATTAATGGACTCCGCGGAGGCAACCGTTCTGGCCTCCCCGTCGTCCATTAATTCCTGATAGAGTTTGTAGAGCAGCAGAAGACGAGTCATGTTACTGTTTACAAATCCCATAACTAACACAGGAGAGTTTGGAGCAGATTGTGGAATGTTAAGTTTCACTTTCGTTTTCACACCGGGAGACTCTGTTGGACTGAGTTCAATGCTGCTGGTCTGTGCATCTTCACATGACAAACATGACGTGATGCGCACATCAGGTGCATTACAGATCCATTTAGAGCAATTTCTATACACTGACCAACTTTTGATTTTGTGATGGAGCCACAAATGAGCCTATATGGGAAACACTTCATCTCACAGCCAAAGATGCCCTCTAGAGGCCATCTGACGAAGCATTGATGACTGACTGACTGACTGACTGACTGACTGACTGACTGACTGACTGACTGACCTGAACAATGTGCTCTAGATGCATGGACCAATCTGACGAGATTTGGGAGGCAGATGGTGAGAGACCTGAAGCAGATGACAGGAGAAAGAGACTCACATATAAAACAAAACACAAGTGCATTCCCAAGGCATGGCACGTAACACTCTTTTTTTTATCAATTCCCACTTGAGTCTAATTCCTAAACAAGGTACATGATACACACCAAAACAAATGACTTGTACAAAATGAATCATAATGCAAAATTAAAACAAATGATGGAGCTTTTTAAAGGACAGTAGGTGACTGAAATCTTTGGCTGATGAAAATAATAGATGAACAGGTTCCCCTTGTACCTTTATCTCTTACTTTTTCCGTTCTCCCCCTTCTCCACCCTTCATCTTTTCACATATTTTTTCACATTTTTTTTAATTTATCCACCTCTCTCTTTTCCCCCACCTCACATCCCCTATCATTTCCATTTCTTTCATTTTCTTCCTCCCTTACTAAGTTCTGCTTCCCTTCATACTGATTGTCTCTATTTCTTTCTTTCTCTAGATAAACCCCTCTGTCCATTTCTCTTACTGTCTCTATCTTTCTATATCTCTCTTCCTTTCTATTACACTTTCTCCGTTTTCCTCTCTTTCTCCCGTCTCCCTTTGTGTCTCTAGCTGGGTTTCCATTCAGGTGTTTTTTTTTTATATATATGAATTATGATGCATTATATTCAAAAAGATGAATGGAAATGACAAAATTTTATAAAATTTCCTCAGTATCGCTAAAATGTTTTTACGCTCATTTGAGGCATCCTATTTCACATTTTATATTATGTGACATTTCAAAAGTTTGTGTATTTTGCTTGGATGTAAACAAAGCTTCCGTCTTCCACTTTTGTTTTCTCCTATACTTCCTCAGTTCCTTTCTTTTTCACTCTCCCCCTTTTTTTCTCTCTCTCTCTTTTATCATTTCTCCATTTTCTGTCTTTACCTTTAGGAATGACTATATTTCCTATATATATTTGTTCACCTTTCATTTTCTCATTTTGTTTCCGTCTCTCTTCCTAAACACAGAGGCGCTGCAGCTGGACAAGGGGTGAATGAGGAGGGGGGGTGGGGGGGTTGGGGGGGGGGTGTGTGTGTGTGTGTGTGTGTGTGTGTGTGTGTGTGTGTGTGTGTGTGTGTGTGTGAAGAGGGGTGGGTGGGGGATATTTTTTGTCACTCCCTGTTATTCTCCACTAGCCCGGCCATACTGTGGCATGTGTGTGTGAATGAATGAACGTGTGTGTGCGTGTGTGCGTGTGTGCGTGTGTGTGTGTGTGAACGGAGGCCCCTGGCCAGGCCATACGTTATTGATGCTCCCGCCCGGGGGTACGTCGGGGGAAATGGATGTGTGTGTGTGTGTGTGTGTGAGAGTGTGTGTGTGTGTGTGTGTACGGGGGGTCACGTTGTGTCGTCAAACGGCGGCTGGTGAAAGATGGCCAGCGCTGATATGATCAGTCATCTGTTGATCAAGATGTACTGCTGCCGCCTCATCGCTGCTCTCTCTCTCTCTCTCTCTCTCTCTCCTTCTCTCTCTCTCTCTCTCTCTCTCTCTCTCTGTGTCTGAATTTCACTGTTCAATTCAATTCAGTGGAGCTTTATTGGCACGACCATAGTAAATTTACAAACAAACAAACAAAAATATGAATAATATTATCAGCAAAATAATATCAAATAACTGTCTCTCTCTCTCTTTGTCTGTTGCTTCCTCTCTTTCTAAGTTTCTCTCTCTCTCTTTCCTTCTCTCTCTTTTAAATTCAAATCTGCTTTATTGGCAAGACAGAGAGAAACCGGTGTTGCAGGTGACAGACATCAGCAGATGATTGATTAAACAAAAAATCAATAAATATATGTCATCAACAATAATATAATATTCAATATCTCTCTTTCTCTTCCTTCCTCTTTCTATTTCGCTGTCTTTCTCCATTGCTTCCTCTTGTTTTTCTTCCTTTCTTCCGTTCTTTCTTTCTTTCTTTTTGTTTGTTCTTTCTTTCTTTCTTTCTTTCTTTCTTTCTTTCTTTCTTTCTTTCTCTGTTGCCTCCTGTTTCTCCTCTCTGTCTCTTTCTTCCTCTCTGTCTCTTTCTTCCTCTCTCTCTACGTTTCTCCCTCTCTCCTCTTCCCTTGTCTCATTTTCTTTCCTCTCTCTCTTTCTGTATGTTTCTTTCTCTCTCTCTCTCTTTCTTTCTCCATTGCGTTTTCTCTCTATCACTCTCTGCAACACAGTCTGGCTTTTGTCTCGTGTGTCTGATGTGACTTTGTGGTTTGACAGTATTGATGTCCATGTGTATGTTGTGTGTGTATGAATGTGTGTGTGTGTGTGTGTGTGTGTGTATACTCTGCATTTTTTCCTCCGACGTCGCTCAATATTGTTCTCCTCTGTCGTCTCTCTCCTCTCTTGCATTGTCTCTTTCACCCTAGTCTTTCTCTTCCTTTCATTAAAGTGTCGTATTACGCACACACACACACACACACACACACACACACTCTCCCACATTTACACACACACACACACACACACACACACACACACAGGAAAACAGTGACACACAATCACGCAGACACTCGCAGACTTGGTAACACACGCAAACAAACACATTCGAATGCACATACACACACACACACACAAGGAGACACACACACACACACACACACACACACACACACTGTGGTGAGTAGGTAATGTGCTTTAGAAACAGTGGTTAACTGTAAAACAGCAGTCTAAAGTGCTCTGCTCTGTGGTGAATACCTAATGGGCTTCAGAGAGTGTGGTTTTTTAACCTTAAGGCACTGTTGTTTTCTGTGGTTAAAAGATAATGGGCTTTTACTGTGTGGTTAAGTGTGTGTGTGTGTGTGTGTGTGTGTAGGTTACTGTGTCAGTGTGTGTCTTTGTGATTACTGGTGTGTGTGTGTGTGTGTATATGTATTACAATGTGTGTATGTGCGATGCGTATTTATTAGGCTACTGTGTATTACTGTGTTTGTGTGTGTCTTTGTGATTACTGATGTGTGTCTGTGTACGTATTACTCAATGTGTGTTACTGTGTGTGTGTGTGTGTGTGTGTGTGTGTTTGTGATTACGGGTGTGTTGAATTGCAGACATTTGAATTTGTGCTCACATTGAACCGTTGAATAAATGAATTCAATTTCTAAGGCATAATTTGAAATTGAATGCAATAGCTTGAAATTGAATGTGATTATTATTGAATTTAACTTTTATATAATTTCAAATTCTGTTTTCTTAATCCACATTCAGTTTTCTCATTCAAATTGAGGGATTTAGGAATAGCAAACAAGCACAGATTAAATGCAGCAGCGTTGGAGAGTGTGGTGCTGCAGCTACTAGTTCTCACCAGCTGGTTGAGGTTTTGTCTCACTAGCTACCGTTCGGTTGGGAACTGCTTGGGAATTTGTGCCACTGTGGAAAGCGTATATCTGTAACTAGCCACAGTGACAACTAGTACAGTGGCGTGTCCAGGCCATTTTGACTGGGGTGGCCGAGGTGGGGCACAGACTCAAGCAAGGGTGGCACTGAGTGCGGCATTTAGGAAGGATGTAGGCAGGTCCCAGGTCAGAATTCTGAATTCCGAGTCAGAATTCTGACTTTAAACTCAGAATTCTGACTTTATTCTCAGAAATCTGACTTTATTCTCAGAATTTAAATACATTTTTCACATGTGGCCCTAATCCTCTTCCATACAAGGCCCAGGTTGAAAAAACAACCAGAATTATCAGGCATCACTGTCAACTGTATGCATGTAAAAAAAAATGTATGCTACTAACATTACTTCTTGGTCTTTATCTTCAGGTGTGTGCTGCATTCCGTTTGGTCAGACAGTGTTTTTTTCACATTGATCCCTAATTTGGTCTTCTCTTTGCTCCCCTTGGCGTGTTTCTTGGAACTCAAGGAGCGTAGTTTTGGAAAAAGAAATGAACTGGCTTGATGGTCCCGCCTCTAACATGGCCATCAGCCAGTCATAACTCAGGATTTTGGGGTGGCACCTGGGGTGGCCAATCAGATTTCAGGGGTGGCCAGTGCCACCCCTGAGACACGCCCCTGAACTAGTAGTATCAGTGCGTTCTCTGACGCTGTTAAATTGAATCTGTGCTTGTTTGCTTTTCCTAAGTCCCAGGATGTGAGTCTCAAAGAGTTCAATCTGACTTGGGAAAAATGAATTTGAAATTACAGTTAAAAGTTAAATTCAGTAATAATCACATTCACATTTCAAGCCATTGCATTCAATTTAAAATTGTCCCTTACAAAGTCTGTTTTTGAATTCATTTATACAACAAATTGTGTGTGTGTGTGTGTGTGTGTGTGTGTGTGTGTGTTGCTGTGTCTCTGTGTGCTTTTGTGATTACCAGTCGTGTGTAAGTCTATTAAGATGTGTGTGCATAAGCATGACTGTGTGTGTGCATGTGTGAATGTGTGTGTGTGTGCATAGGCTATACTGTATCTAACCATGTGTCACAACATGTGTGTATGTATATCAATACAGAGCCTACTGTGTTATTTATCAGTGTGCGTTTATACTGTATGCAACCATTACACTGTCTATGTACTGTATGTGTGTGTGTGTGTGTGTGTGTGTGTGTGCTGGCACATCCATGCATGTGTCTCCTTAAATCATAGTTGTTGTGTGTGGGAGCAGGTAATGTCTTTACGATGTGTGGTCAGAGTGGAGCAGCACAGTTCACTCCTCTGACCTGCTGATGCATAATGCAGCAGCAGCTCTGCCCACACTGACTCTGAGCCGGCTGAACGGCCGGTTAATGCTGCTCAGTGCAGGACGAGCCGGCACTCAGAGACCGACAAGTGCTTTAAGTGGAGGTGTGGAACAGTGATTGGCCATGGGAGGGGGTGTGCGTGTTTGTGTGTGTGTGTGTGTGTGTGTGGGGGGGGTTCCTTGTATTTCTGCGAGGACCAAATGTTTAGAAATACGAGGAAAATTGTCAGAAGTGAGGATGTTTTGCTGGTCCTCACTTCTTTATTTTTTCCTTTATTAGATAGTGTATAGTAGAGACAGACAGGAAAGACTGGGGAGGGGGACAGTGGTCCACTGAGCCACCGGGACACCCCAGATCCTCACTTCTGTCTGTCAAAATCAACGGCAATCTTGCTTCCTAAATGTGATGTATTTCGGTAACGCTTTATTTTACAGCCCGCTAATTACGGTGTAACTAGTTTGTAATTATGGGGTACTAATAAAATAATAATGCTGTAGTTACAGGGTAACAAAACAAGAAGTCCTTTAGACTGTCAAATGTAAAGTGATACTGTATGTATATTTTATTGTGTTTTCCACTGAAAGTCCTGTTGTTTCTTTACCATATCTGCCTTTATGTGCTTCACTTCTGTTATTATGTTGGTTGTCAATATGTCTAAGACAAATTCATGTATATTTATTGCATTTACAAATAAAGTGATTGTGATTTCTGCCAAGATATGTGTGTATTGCGTGAACGTTTGATTATGTGCATGTTGCATGGGTGAGCTGGTGTGTGTGGGATTTTGTGTGTGTGTGTGTGTGTGTGCATGCGCTACTCTATTATCCTGACATGTCTGTCTGCTTCATGTCACAGTAGTCTAACATTTGTCCCCTAGACGAGTAACATTATCTACATCTCTCTCTCTCTTTCTCCTTCTCTGTCCATCTCTCCCCTCTCATCCTCACCCCTCTTTCTTTCTCTCTCTCTCTCTCCCTCTCTCTCCCCTCTAATCTTCACCCCTCTTTCTCCCCCCCTCCTCTCTCTTTCTCCCTCTCCTTTTCTTTTTTAATCCTCCCCCCTGCAACCCTCTCCCTCCATCCCCATCTTCACCTAAACATCCCTCACTCTACCTTCCTCCCTCCCTTCCTTCCCTTCCTCCCCCTTTTTCTATCATTCATACTTACACTCTTCATCCCCTTTTCCCTTGACCGCTCCCTTCCTCCCTTAGTTCCTCAGTGTCTAGCCCCTAGTTGTAAACAACTGTCATATCTGGCCTTCTTAAATAGCCCTCACAGTCCTCCCACCACTCTCCCCTCACACACACACACACACACACACACACACACACACACACACACCTCATCAATGTTTCAGAGGGAGGGCTGAATATCAGCTCACTATACCCCATACCTCGTCCTCACTTATTTACATCCGGCTGCCCCCGCGCCACTGAAACCTCAACAGCAACATCAATGATTCATCAGCCAATGTTTTAGCAAAGTGCATGCCTCCTCTGTCGATACAGACAGGGGAGGAGAGGAAGAGAGGAGAGGAGAGAGGGAGGAGAGAGGGAGGTGAAGGTAACATGACAGGGAGGGAGGAAAGAAGGGAGGAGAGGGGAGGAGGAGAGAGGGAAGGAGAAGGGAACATGGCAGGGAGGGAGGGAGGGAAGAAGGGAGTAGAGGAGAGGAGGGAGGAGAGGAGGTGAGGAGAGAGGGAGGAGAAGGGAACATGACAGGGAAGAAGAAGGGAGGAGAGAGGATGGGAGGTGAGGGGAGGATAGAAGATAGAAGAGGAGAGAAGGAGAGAGGAGGAGAAAAAATGATTGAGGGAGGAGGAGATAAAATGAAGGGGTGAGGAGAGAGGAGAAGAGTGGAAAGAGGGAGGAGAGGTGAGAAGGATAGGAGAGAGGGAGTTGAAGAGAAGGGAAAGAAAAGAAGAGGAGAGAGGATGGGAGGTATGAGGAAGGAGAGGGGAGGATGATAGAGGAGAGGGAGGAAATGAGAGAAGAGGAAAAGTGAGAGGAGAAAGGGAAAAGAGGAGAGAAGAAGGAGAGGGGATGATTGAGAGAGGAGGGGAGATATGAGGACGAGGGAGGAGAGGGGAGGAGGAAAGAATATGAAGGGGTGAGGAAAGAGGGAGGAGAGGAGAGGAGAGGAAAGGAAAGGCAATAAGAAGAGGAGAGGAGGTGAGGAGAGAGGGAAGGAGAAGGGAACATGACGGGGGAGGAAAGAAGGAAGGAGAGGGGAGGATGATGGAGGAGAGGGAGGAGATGAGAGAAGACGAAAAGGAGAAAAGAGGAGAGAAGGAGAGAGGAGAAGAAGAGATTGAGGGAGGAGGAGAGAGGGGAGGGGAGGAAGAAAGAATATGAAGGGGTGAGGAGAGGGGGAAGAGAGGAAAGAGGGGGGAGAAGGGAGAAAAGGAAAGAAGAGGAGCGAGGGTGAAGAGGGGAAAAGAGGAGAGAAGGATGAGAGGGAAGGAAAGGCAAGGAGAAGAGAGAGGGAGGGAGGAGAAGGGAGAATAGGAAATGGGGAGGAGAAGAGATGGAGGAGAGGGAGGAGAAGAAAAGCGGGGGGGAGGGAAGGGAGGAAAGAGGGAGAATAGGACACAAAGGGGGGAGGAAAGATGTGAAGGGAAGAGAACTGAAGAAAGGGAGGAAAGATGTGAAGGGAAGAGGACTGAAGAAAGGGGGGAAAGAGGAAGAAAGAAGAGATAAGAGAGGAGAGAAGAAGGGAGGAAAGAGGGAGGAACGGCAAGGAAAATAGTAGAGGGAGGAGAAGTGTGGGGAAGAAGGAAGCGAGGCAAAGAGGAGAGCAAAGATTGAGAAGAAGAGGGAAAGATGGGAGGAAAGAGAGAGAGAAGAGGGGAGAGGAAGGAGGGCAGGAGAGAGGGAGGAGAAGGGAGGATAGGAGAAGAGGAGGGGGGAGTAGGGTGGGGAAGATAGGTGAGGAGGCAAGAGAGGAGAAAGGAGGGAAGAGGGAAGTGAGGTGAAGAGGAGAGGAAAGATAAAGAAGGAATGAAAGAGGGAGGAGAAGGATGGGGAGGAAAGAAAGGAGAGGCGAGGAGGAGAGGAAAGATGGAGAAAAGGAGGAGGAAGGGGGAAAAGGAGGGGAGAAGTGAAGAGAAGAGAAAGGAGAGAAGAGAAGCAAGGAGAGGAGAGGAGATGAGGAGGTAAGAGAGAGAAACAGGGAGGAAGAAAGAAAAGGAGGAGAGAAGGGAGAGAGGTGAAGAGAAGGGAAGGGAAGAGAAGAACCAGGGAGAAAAGGGGGAGTAAGGGAGAAAAGGAGGGGAGGAAAGAAAGAGAGAAGGGGGAGAGAAGAAAGGAGAAGCGAGGAAAGGAGAGGAGAGAGGAAGAGGGAGAAAAGGAGGAGTAAGGGAGAAAAGGAGGGGAGGAAAGGAGAAGAGAAGGGAGGGAGGAGAGGATTTATGAAGGGAGAGAGAGATGTACAGTACAGCGTGTTAAGCCGAGTAGAGGGACAGGAGATTGAAAAGGACAAGGGGAGGAGACGACAGGAGGGTGAAGAAATGAAAGAAAGAGAGGAAGGGAAGGAAAGAAGAAGAGAGAAGAAGAGGAGACACCAGTGCATCCTCTTCCCTCCTCCTCCTCCTCCTCCTCCACTCCTTCCCTCCTTCCCTCTCTCTCCCTGTCTAACACTCGATCCCTCTTTTACGGATGAAACATAGTCTTTTTTATCTTATTTTTGTCAGAAATCAATGGCATTCTGCAGACACACACAGACAAAGGAAAGTCCGATATGTCTTTTACTCTTTAGATTTCACTAGAATATGAACCCGCCTCCCTCCTGGGGCTTCATGGACTTCATGGACGGTTTACACATTGATTTTAAAAATGTACCTGCGTTTTGAGATTGCGGTATGTGTGGTTTTTATGGTGTACAATTACAGAAGACGTAAGGCAGAACCAGACTGACTGAATGGGCAGGAAGGACTTAATTTTTGCCAATACAGTACAGAATATGTGGGGAAACACAATGACCTTTTTCCCTTTCATTTTTCTATTTATTTATATTAGGTATGAGTGATGGACTAGAGACTAAACAGAACTTTTTCCATTTCTATTTTCTGTTAACTAACATTTGAATGCTTTTATTCCAAAACAAATAGTAATACTAGTAACTCATAACCAATGAGTTTTACTTTCATGCCAGCAATAATTTTCTAAGAGTGAGTAACTTTTTTTTTTCATTTGGCAGAGATCAAATTTCGGGAAAAAAACGTTATTTTTTGTGGATACTCAAGCAATCTTCTTATTGTTTTCTTGCAGTGTGTTGAGTTGAATATGTTGAATATTATTATATACTGTGTATTATTATATGTTACATTATATGTCCAGTGATTGCTGGACGTCCCGTGTTGTTCTGTGCACCTTAGAGAATTTCACCAGTGAATCAGACCAGATTTTTGAAGATCTGAAGTGTGCATGTGACCTGTAGTATTACATTAGATTATATGATATTTTGGTAATCTGAAAATGTCACTAGTTCAAATTTGTGTTCAGGTTCAATAACTATCTGTGAATACTCTTACTAATATGTACGTTAATTTTTATTTCAATGGTTTATCAATGTTTTTAGATCTTGTAAATGTCTATAAATATTTTCTGGAGCTGCACAAACACACAACGGAGAGATACACAGTTAAAGAAAGAGGATGACAGGATCATAGTGGCAAGACAGAGAGCAAAAGAAAAACAAAGCAAAACAGAAAGAGAGACAAACATTGAGAGAGAGAGAGAGAGAGACAGAGTGAAGGAGAGAAAGAGACAGAGAAAGAGAGACAGAAACAGAAGGAGAGACAGACAGAGGAGGAGTTGGCCTTGACTTTGAGGAAGAGTTGTTTCAAGGTAACAAGGAGACACCGCTGTGTTTCTCTCTCTCTCTCTCTCTCTCTCTCTCTCTCTCTCTCTCCCCTCTCTCTCTCCTTTCTCTCTTTCTGTCGTTTGGCGCCCAGGGTGAAATTATGATAATAAGAGAAAGGAAAAGCTATTACTGTGGCTGCTCTCTCATTATGTAAATGATATTAAACAGGCCCTCTGTGTGTGTGCCAGTGTGTGTGTGTGTGTGTGTGTGCGTGTGTGTGTGTGAACGGTGTGTGTGTGTGTTTGCGTGTGCATTTAAGCCTAAGCAGCTGAGCAGCCAGGTGTGCGTGCGTGTGTGTTTGTTCATGCAGTCATATTTGGATGTGTGTGTGTGTGTGTGAGCATGTGTGTATTTGTGTTTTTATGTGTGTGTGGGTATGTTCGAGCATGTCTTTTTCTGAATGTGTGTGTGTGTGTGTGTGTGTGTGTGTGTGTCCCGGGGCTATGGGTGCTAATCTCCACACAGTGATTACAAGGTGTCAAACTCCCCCACATTGATTATGACATGTTAATTACACGCCGTGTTTCCACCTGCTCTGATGACACAACACGCACATTAAAAGGTGTATCTGCGTGTGTGTGTGTGTGTGTAGACAATGCAGCAGACAACTATAGTCATTGAGATATATCAGACATTGTGGTAATTGCTGTAGCTAGTTGGGGTCGCGGCTCCAATGTAACGGTGTATTTACCTGCAGGCAGCATGTATGAAACTGTATGGAAAGATCAATTTGCATCAAACAGTATCAACTCTCAATACTACCTTATATATCTGTCTATCTACATGTGTATGTATATGTATATCTCTATGAACCAGTAATCCCTTAAAATAACCTCACATTTACATTAATTCACCCCTTAATTCATGCAAAATCCCCTTAAAATGAGTTAAGGGGGTTATTAATGGAGAAGACCCCATCAAAACCACCTTAAATACCCCTTAATGTTTTACTCCCTACTTTCTAATTTAATGTAAAATTTAGGGAGACAGGAATTTTCCATTAATAACTCATTATTAACCCTGTAAACCATTCATAAAAGGCATGAAAAATCCCTTAATTACTAGTATCGCTACGAATCAACATATGAATAAATCCCTTAAAAACTCATTATACTAACCTTACTTCTTTAAAGCTGTTATTTTTAATGGATAATTAATGTTTATGTAATAAGAAAATAAGGACATTTCTGGGATAAAATTAAGGGGTTTGGTTTCGTAGTAGCCTAAACATGAAGCCTCCAGGAAATAATCCTCTAAAACACTTTACTGTCAAATCCATGTCTTTTTATTTGGGGTATCTTTGTTAGCCGGGACAGCCATTCATTTCAAGCTAGGTTTGACACTGTAAAGTTTGTATTAAATTTGTATAAAATGACGAAAAACATGTAAATGTTCAAAATCGAATTACCTGTACAGCATGCATTGCAAAATGATTGTAAGAAATGTAAAGTAGATGCAGACAGAAGTAAAAGTGCTATAACTCTAAATGATACTGGTTTTCTCCTTTAAAATGATACATTAAATAATTGGGAATTAATTAAGAATCAAAAAGTACATTTTGATCAAACTTTCCAATATAAAACGGTTAGGGTTAGTTAGGGTTAATATAAAATTTAAATTAACTTCATGACATTTGGTCACATTAGCATCAGTAAACATAAACTGAATCATATTTCCCACATCTTCCTCCACTACTTTCTCTAATTTGCTTAGTCAAAAGTAATCCCTTCTACTTCTCACCTTAGCTTTCATTTTCTTTTTTTTTCAATGTATTTACTCTTTTAAATGATCCTTTCTTGGCTGACAGGAATATTTCCGGGACCCTGCGGCCCTGACTGTTGCACTCTTACTCTTGGTTGCTTCTCATGTTGATGATCTAGGAATTGAAGCTAATTCTATCGTTGCACTTGACAATGAGTAAAACTACAGATTAAATCTATATCAATCAATAAATCAATCAATTTGTATTTACTATTTACTGTTCTGCAGTTCAAATAACAGTCATTCTTTTTTTCGCACTAATTTATTCAACTCTTGTACAAATTGTTGTCAAGCAAACAGGCAAAAGTTACAGGGATTGTAATAGTTATTAAACTGACAGTAAAAACAAACAAAACAAAACACAGGTAATGATGTGCAAACGGCTCTTGAAATTGTTTATTTTGTATTTGACAAGCGCTATCCCATCAGCAAACCAATAATAAAATTCAGAATCGTGATGATAATCAATAGTCATTGTTTCACCTGATTTCACATAAATTGTCTCTCACCAAATCACATATTCTTTATGTAATTATGAAATTCTCTGACACATATTGACTACTTTACTCTGTTCAAACTCTCTCTCTCTCTCTCTCTCTCTCTCTCTCTCTCTCTCTCTCTCTCTCCCCTCTCTCTTTCTCTCTCTCTCTCTCTCTCTCTCTCTCTCTCTCTCTCTCTTGTTTATATTTGTGTGTTTGACTGCAAGTGCACTTTTATATGTTTTTGTACCAGCAACATGACATTTTTGTGTGTGTGTGTGTGTGTGTGTGTGTGTGTGTTTGGTGGTCTATCTTGCTCCACTCCATTGCTTGTTTATATGCTTTATACCACAGATCCTCAGGGGTTTATAAATATTGATCGCTACAAAGGATGGATAGCTGCTTGATAGCCAGTCCTGGCCCTGGGAATACATACACACACACACACACACACACACACACACACACACACTTGTGCATGCACTTGAAAGCGCCATCATACATGTGTGTAAGGACCCGACCACCCCACTAACACACATACACAATCAAAGAAACACAGGACGGTCACATACATGCATGCACAATCACTTAAAAACACAAACACACACACACACACACACACACACACACACACACACACACACACACACACACACACATAAACCCCTTCTTCCCAAGTAGCGACAGCCCAACCCAATCTCTGTAATGTTACTTTCTCTTTCATCCATTCTCTCTCTCTCTCTCTCTCTCTCTCTCTCTCTCTCTCTCTCTCTCTCTCTCTCTCTCTCTCTCTCCCCCTGGCATTTGGAAATACTGTAGCTATTTTTCATAATGTATACCCTACATGAAGATGCCTACTGCCATGGAGAGGCATTGTATTGTTTTACTATATGTTGCTGTTCCATACTATGCTGTAGCTACAGTATCTAGACTGCACAAATACAATAGAACAAAACATTTTGACCATTTAAGGCATTTAGCTGATATTCTTATCCAGAGTGAATTACAGCGCGTTGCAGGGATCAAACCTGTGACCTTGTTTCTACAGGACGGTCTCTGGTTAAAAGTGCTTGAGCTGTATTTAAGTGGCTATTTGAAGAGTTTCTTTGCAAAATGAGACACCCGCAAAAAATAAGTGATAACTAGCTGTGAGCGCCTTGGTAAATAATGTAACAAATGTGTTTTTCGTGTCGTGGATCCAGACAACGCCTCTAATCTTTTATCAACACCACTTACTGAGACTACAAAGGGTTTAGATGTTACAAGTCATTTGTTTACAATCTTGGATAAAATCATGACTACTGAAAACCAGATTAATAAGTTCAAGACCAACAGAGTCTGGTTTCCCGAAATGTTGTGAAATGAGCACAGTTGCAGAGTTTGAGCTCATTGTGGTGTTGTTGTTTGCCTTGATTGTAACTGTGGTGATCGTCCTTTAAGCTTCTCTGGGATGTTTAATTCATGATGTTGTGTTGTTAGATAATTGGAGTTTTTTTTTTGCTGATGACTAGATGTCCTATATTGCTTGAGTGAATGTCCCTTATATCAATATATAGGAATCAACTAGTAGAATTATTGTTGACATACAAGATTAGTGTAGGGAATCAGGTTGTGATGTAGTTTAGTAATACTGATGTTTTACTGACGTTTACACATGGCAGTTGAAATTAACTAATTAGTTAAAGGAATAGTTTACCCAAAAATGAAAATTCAGTCATTATCTACTCTACATGCCAGTAGAAGATCGGTTAAAGTTTGTTAGTCCATACAACAGTCCCGGAGCTTCCCAACTGAAGTACATTGCAGCTTTCTCCAAAACAACTGCAGCTGCCGGAGACCTGTCTTCAGACTTCAAAAAAATAACAGAAAATAACCACAAAATGGCTCCATGCAGATCTTCCAGGATAATCCAAGTCTCTGGAAGCCAACAGATCCCAAAGTGACTTGAAAAGACCGAAATTTACACCATTATTTAGCTGAAATCGCCACTCTAGCTGTAGCTGTTGTTGGTAAGACTAGCTCGAATTACCAGAAACAAGACTTCTGGTTTGGCCGTTTAGCCTTCAAAATAAAAGCGTGAGATTTTAAATCGGTAAACCAATTACTTTGTATTTATTCGTCAAATTCAATAAGTGAGCACCCATATTAATGCAGCAACTTCAGTTGTTTTGGAGAAAGCTGCAATGTATTTCTTCCAGGGATATCCGGGACTGTTTTATGGACTAACAAACTTTACCCGATTTTCTACTGGCATGGGGGCGAGTAGATAATGACTGAATTTTCATTTTTGGGTGAACTATTCTTTTAAGGTAATTTTCAATAAAGTGGTTAGTTTTTGTGTTGCTATAGTTTTTAATGATCTAGAGGGATGTGGATGTAGATGCTTGCTCTGCTGGCACAGACTCTTTCAAAATGGCTGCTGAACTTGAAATTTGAAACTTCCAGGATAGATGTTCCCTGTGCCTTTTAAGATCAGAAACACAAATCAAAAACTCCACTTGTTAAAAGTTCAGTGCACTTGAAATGCATTAGTTTGTACAAAGCCAGACACATTGAAGAATACACTGAGAATGGATTTAAAGTATTCGCCTGATCTGCATTACTTTCCATGAAACTCTATTCAAACTGCAGTAGACCAAGATAGAAGTTTTTTATGGCTTTTTTCTTCTTTTTTTTTTTAACTCATTTGCGTAGATACGGTCAAAAGCACCTGAGTTGCATTAAATTGTATTTTACAGCGGCAGTCTACTTGACAAAACACAAAGTGTTTACAAAGTGCTTTACAGTACAAAATAATAAAAATACTGAACAAAGCAAGGTTAAAAAGTGCTTTACAATACAAGATGAGAGATACAGCATCTCTTACATTAAGGCGTATTGTGCACGGCTCCTCAGAACAGTGAATAGAACTTTGAACTGAGACTTAGTTTAAAACGCAGTGGGGACATTTCAGATCACCAGCTATATTTATGTATATTTATCGATGGCTCCTCGAAGTAGAGAGCATTGTGTCAAATCTTTTAGATGCATCATAAATAAGTTCAAATATAGACTGCACCGCACCTTTTCAAAACCTGCATTTCAAAGACAGATACAACATTTCTCCTCAGAAAACACTATAGAGCACTTGGAGACTTGGATTAAAGTGCAGCAGGGACCCTTCAGATGAGTCACATTGTGCATTTGTGTCCTTGTTACCTCCGCCAACCAAGTTGCTGCGTTCATGTACGGATGGGAAAGTACGACATCACGGACTTCCAAGTCGGCTATTAAACAGCGTTGCATTCAAATGCTATTTTGTTAGAGACAAACATAAACTGTTATGGAGGCTGCAGTTTGCAAGTTGGAAAATTGTTCGGTGTTGGCAGAGGTTTGCGCGAAAAAAGGTGGGAGACAGGACTTTGACAAAGAAGATTCTGCCAATATATAAAAAAGGAG